>NC_048598.1:121257162-121578829 GCF_003668045.3 Cricetulus griseus
TGATCCAGGGTACATGAACTCAAATTTGTACTTGCCAGGCAGGTCCCCTGGAAAAAAATATGTGTGTGTGTGTGTGTGTGTGTGTGTGTGTGTGTGTGTGTGTGTGTATGTGTGTGTGTGATGAGCCAAGAGTCCTTATAACATGTCCTTCCTGTGCCACTTACGTTCACAAAGGTCTGGTTTTATTGATAGATAGCCACTGTGGGATTCCTTTCTTTGATGCTGAATTAGGAAATGCCTAGGAGAGTTGTGGCTGCAGGTATGCACTAGAGCCCCTGGGCATGCTAACAAAGTGTAAGCTGCATGTGAAGATTGAAAGCACACAGCCCTTTGTAAGGAAAAGGAAACACAGATGCACCAATACGATATGTGGTAAGATTCCCCAGAGCAGCATACTTACCAACAGGCCCTGAAGGTGATGCTCAGAGCTTGGGAGGTCACCGGGTTGAAAGTGGGTCATGAGAAGTCCACACTAAAGGGAAAGATAAGCTATGTTTACAGGCAGGGCTGTGAAGGCTGGCAGAGGCGCTGAAGGGGCATAATGAGACAGGCTCACTGAGAGTAAGCAACGGGAGGAAATCTGAGAGGTTCATAGGGCTGAAAGGTAGTGTGGTAAAGAGCAGAATCAGAGGGGTGATTCGAGGAGGGGAAGGTGGAACATTCATTTGGGTCTCAGGTATGCTGACTCAGACACAGAAAGGCAAGATGGGAAATGTCTAAAATGAAAAGATATAAGTCCAGAAGGGCATACGCCAACTGGTCCAGGGAGAGTAGCACAGAGAGAAGGGCAACCAAGGACCAGGGCTGTAGGCGATCATCTCCATAGAGACAGCCAGTGTTGAGGAGTCTAGGAGTTAAACTTTGTGCAGAGGATACACAACCCCTTCCTCATTTGTCTTCTCTGGCCGGAGGCAGAGGAAATGAGTTATTGTACAGAGAGAATGTTTGGGTAAAGCTTTCTAAACAAGTAGACCGAGTACAAGGACAGCTGTGAAACTTGATGGCAAATTATGCTCTTGAGACGATTAGGGTGGGCCGATTCAGTGGCCTATGTGAATGCATACTCCCAGCCTGGAAGCCAGCCACTCAGGTTCTATACCTCCCTGTGGCCATCTGCTGAAGTCCAAGATCAACTGCCACCCTGGCTCCTGCTTCCCTCAGCAGTACTGCCATTTGGATTGTCACCACCTCCACCACGGTCATCAGGGTCACCTCTTGCTAATCTGGAAACTGGCCTCATGTAATTAAATGGTGAAGGAATGCCAACCTTATCTATGGAGCACAGGCTTCCAAACAGTCATGCGGTAGAAAATTCTAGACAAAGCAAGCTTCAAATAATAGTAAAAAGGGGGAGAAACTTTAGCTGCAGATTTAAAGCAGTTTCTCCCTATAACCTGCTGTGGGGCCAAGAAACCCGTTAACACAATTCTGTTATCTAGCACGGACAAGTGTCTTGGTACCTAGTCTGTTTCTTTTAATACTGATGCTTCTAACACGGTTCCAAATCACCTAGGGGCTTGCTGGACATTTTAGTATTATGTATCTATGCCATACTCATCAAACCAAAGTTCCTGGGAAGCTGCCAAGTGACTTTATCCAATTGCCTGAGTGATAGGGAAGCAAGCTCCAGGTGAGGTACCACTGTACTCAAATCCATAAAACATTAAAGCCCCTAACCCTGGAAGAAGTGCATGTTGATTCTTCCATTGCACCAGGATATTGACATGTCAGGATTCCTTCCTGGAAAACAACGGTGTGGCAGTGACCAGCTCTACACATATGGTCCTTGCAATAAGGTGTTACCATTTCACACACAGTGACAGTTCGGTAACTTACTGGAAGGCTGCCCATGCTATCTTAACACATGTGATTTGAGCCTCGGTCTAAGTCAAATGCCCTTCTCATCACAGAATGATGATTCCCATAGGACGGGTCATTAGGAGAGGAATGAATTTATGGCCAAGTATCCCAACAATTCTGTGGCATCATTTTCTAATTACACAGCTTCTGACTAACTGTACCCAAGTCTTTACAGGTTGTGTTTCTAACCAGATGTGCCACCTTGCACCTAAATCTCCATTTCACCCACGAGAAGCAGAACCTTGTCGATGCAGGAACCTTCCTTCTACAGAGACCAGAATCTCCTACATTTAGCAGGCATCAAAGCGCTTGCTAGATGGGCCTGTTTCTCTTGTCTTTGGACTATTTATTTTTTGAGTAAGGTCTCACTACTGAGCTCACACTGTTCCTAAACCTCTAACCCTCCTGCCTGGGCCTCTAGAGTGCTGGCTATGCCCTGTCCGTGACTGGTTTCTTTCCATCCTCTTCTATGGAGAAATCCCACCCATTTATCACCTGCAACAGGTTTAGAGCCCAACTGGCCTATCTAGGTTTCTCCCACCTAGGAAGCCCAGTGGCTTTTAGTAGTAAGGCACAAAGCCAAGCTGTTTTTTACCCTGTTTGAGACAGAGTCTCATATGTCCGACTGACCTCGAACTTCTAGTCCTCCTGCCTTTACCTCTTGAGTGTGCAAGCCACTGCACTGGGGGTGGGGGCTAAAGACTAAACGCAGGGCTTTGTGCATGTTAGGCAACACCTAACCTGTACCAGCTGAGCTACATCCCTTAGCTTCCCCGGCAACCACAAGCTGTGTTTGAACAGATCTTTTTGGCTTGTCAGAGTGTCTTGTGGTATCCACTAGTATCCTAGATTTGCAATTCCAGAATTTGTAGAAATGTTGAATCAACTACAAGAAACCGTGGTGTCGGCTCTCAAATTAGCTGCCTCACTGGAGAGGGACGGTGATGTGACAAATTAAAAACAGCATTTTTCTGTGTTTTTGTTTGAGTTTAGGATGCACTCATTTTCTCCAGTGGGTTAACTTCTCTAATTATATTTTGCAGAGTCTAATATTAGCAGGCATCTGTATTCCCTGAGCACACAACATCTGACAGTGCTCAGAGTTAAAGGACAGAGTCAGCTTTTCTAAAAAAAAAAAATAAATTGAAATAAAAAAAAATGTGCTGGTCTCAGGGAATGACAATTTTGTGATGGAAAATGCACACGTCGATAAAGAACAGGCAACCCAACCGATTACACAACACTCTGGAAATAATCAATCTGAAAAGGGAGGGTGGGAATTCTCTATGGACCCATGAACAGGGAGTGAAGCAGCCTGCTAAACTTCTCAGACAGACTTTCCAGCATCCTCTTCCGAGTTAATGGAGCTTGATGAGAAAAATCAGGACACAAGATCCAGCAGATTCCTGGGTGGTCCCTCAAGTAAGAAAACCTTGAGAAATAACACCAACCCATTTTAAAAGAGCATTTAAAATGAATTTTATTGTTTGAATTTTACAAGTAGTCTTTAGAGGCTTCAAACAAGAACTCTGTTGCAAAACTCTAATAAATAGCTTGCCCCAAGTCCCCAAAGAAAAGGGAAAAGCAAATTAAAAGATAAGCAAGACTTCAGGATGCTCGGGTGTTAGCAGTTATTTCTCATTTACAGAGACACATCAGGCAATGTACAATCTCTTTCACACAAGTTAAAGAGCTAACTGTAACCCTTACAAAGCACTCCCAAATCCTCCTATTTCCACAGTAGAAATGTTAACAGGAAAAAAAAAAACCCACGGAGAAATCACAATCATTTGTGAATCTATGGCATACAGGTCTGGCATGTATGTGGGAGGCAGGAGCCATCCATTTTGTTTCCCAGGGATGGAATCCAGGGCAAGCTGGGTCCATTTAACAGCAGGGAACTACCAGCACATAGCCAGTGCACACTGGCCAGTCCTGCATCTCTGAGCTCGACAGCAATGACTGACAGGGAGGAGCCCAGAGCTGCCTGCATCACTAGACGGGAGGAACAGCGCAGGAGTGGTTTCTGCAGCAGAGTCCTTTGGGTGGCCACGAAAGGATGCAGGAAATGCTGTGGGTAAACTCCACACAGCGGCATGCAGGTTCCAAGAGCCCATTCCATTACAGGCATTGCCCCAAATGAACAAGGATTAGACTCGAGGTTTAACATTCGCTGTTAGCTTTCCTAATTAAAAACAATGGTGAAGTCTTGCTTAGACAGACGGATTTATCAATTAATTTAGTCCATTTGAACAAGCTTTAAAAAAAAAGTTGTGCTACATCTTTAAAAATCTCAAAACAGAAACTATACATATATATAGACTGTTGACCAAAATGTATTTAAAATGCATACAGATTAAGGTTTTCATTGGAAAATTCAGGGGCCAATTAACATTAGGGGCCTGGAAGGTGTAACAGGTTGATTATAATTGAGTGGGGTTCACTTAAGCCAAACGGAGTGCTAGCTCTGAGGAACATACTGGGGACTATTTCCCGGGGAAAGAAGGGGCAAGATGTAGGGTCAGAAGGGTGAGTGGTGCCTGCTGGCGCGGCAGGTCTCTAGCAGACAGGCGCAGAGGGCAGAAGCCTCACACAGACCACACAGGGCAGGTGGACCTTTGCTAACATCCCCTCTTCAGGCATTTTAGGAAGGGAGGCAAGGGAACACCCACCCCACCCCCAAACAAACAGTTAAAAAGAAAAACCTTCATTTCCCTAGGAACGAAGACATTTGCCAGGATAACAGGGAGAGCTTGGGTTACCTGAAATCGATCAGAAGCAGAGGCTGAGGGGCCGGGGGCACTCGGGTCCTGGGCCCAGTTTCTTTGTAAATACATAACAGATAAAGATATTGTGCAAAAAATAAAGACATTCACATTTTAGCAGTTAAACTTTTATTTTACTTTTTAAATTTTTTATTTCATTTTTTTTTGTTTTCTTTTCTACAAAAGGCAGATAATGATTGTTGATCTGCAATTGTGTTGTGCACTGTCGGACAGGAGCAGAGTGGGAGCTAGGGATGCCCAAAATACTTTTCAAGGCCTGAAGGGATGGTGAGGGCCCCCACAGGGAGCAGCCTGCCCCTCTTCTTCCGAAGCTGCCCTTAGCTCATGTCTATGGTATTGAAGACCCACTCTGTGAACTTCTTCAGCTTGTCCGAGGCATTCTGGGACTCCTCCTGTAGCCTCAAGTTGTCCTCACGCAAGTGCTGCACCTCTGCCTGGAGATGGGCCTTGTCCTCTTTTTCCTGAGGGAAAAGCCAAGCAGATGTAATCCAGTGGTGCCCAGCCACCACACCCAGCTCTCAGGAGCAGCAGCTCCGACTTTCTGTAGGTGGCCCCATCCCATTCTGCAGTCTACTAAATGTCTGGTCCAAGCCCAGGTACTCCAGGAAACTCAGCATTAAAGGGTTAGCTGGGTATGCAATTGTATTAATGTCTATTTTGTAGCCAGTTTTGAGCTTTAGGCCACTGCTTTGGTGGCTGCTGCCTTGATAAAGTCAAAGCCAAAGAAACACAGCTTTCAGTTCTCCTGGTCTGAAAACCCAAACACCAAGGGCTACATGAGAACCCGTGCTCCTGACACCTGACACCTGATACGTGGGCTGGAGGTCAGGACAAGGCCCAATGAGGCCTGGCTGAAGCTTAAGGCTTTCTCCAAGAGGGACCAGGTTTTCTGTACATAGGACAAAGAAGGCCTCTCACACCACTCGTGTCGATGGCACCAAACACATGTACAGAGAAACTGTGCAGGGAAACACCCACGTTCGTCTCACTGACCTCCCTAGCTCTCCCAATTAAGGGCATTTTGTTCCCACAGCCTGGGCAATCTGTTCTGAGAACATTTACCTTCTTCAAATCTTCTCGAAGCATCTTCAGCATCCCTTCCAACTGGTCCACTTTAGAAGCCAGAGTGGGAGAGGACTCCTTACTGCTAGGAGGGAGAGACAAAAGGCCATGCTGGCAGGCGCCTCCATGGCTGCTGGGGTTTTTATCCCCTCTTTTTTTTTTTTTTAAGAATGTTTTTCAATGTCAAATTACTCAGCATGGCAACCCAATGCACATTTTTTACTTTAAAAAGAGAAAATGGTGATCTTAACAACAGGTGATACAGGTCTGAATGACAGCCAGCCAATGTCCTTTGTTAAAGACACTATCTTTTGACAAAAGAGTTGGTGACAATGAGTGGAAACGGTCTCTTCGGTAGCACAGGAGGTACACTTGCAGATCCAACATCACACAGTACAGTTATTCTCAAGATGTCTTCTAGAGGTTTCAAAGGAGAGCTGTGTGTGTGTGTGTGTGTGTGTGTGTGTGAGAGAGAGAGAGTTTGTGTGAGTGTGTGTGTGTGTGTGTGTGTGTGTGTGTGTGTGTGAGAGAGAGAGAGAGAGAGTTTGTGTGAATGTGTGTGTGTGCGTGTGTGTGTGTGTGTGAGAGAGAGAGTTTGTGTGAATGTGTGTGTGTGAGTGTGTGTGTGTGTGTGTGAGAGAGAGAGAGAGAGAGAGTTTGTGTGTGTGTGTGTGTGTGTGTGTGTATGAGTGTGTGTGGGGGTGGTTAAACATGTATATAGTTAATGCAGGACATGCACGGGGGCCACCAACACAGAGCATGTCTGGAGTTCCCAGAGGGCTCTGCCCCTAAGCAGGTCATTGTAGCTACATACAACGATCACATCTTAGCTAGTCTAAATATCTTCAATACTGAAAACAAGAGGCAGCATGTTTCAAAAGCCTATCAGTCCAAGCTGCTGTCTAAAATTCTGCACCATTAGGGCCAGTAAAGCAGCTTTGTTAAGTTAAAGTGCTAATCACACCTTGCTAGCAGAGCACCAAGTATGTCTGGGTGCCCTCGAGGACCACACAGCTGGGTGGTGCCACCCCTAAACCCCAGGCTGAGGACCAGTGAGTGCTTCCTCCCCCTCTCCTCTATCTGAATGTGAGCTGCCAACAGTTTCCTGATGGACGTTCTAGTCATGCCATATGACCTTAAGGACCACACGACAGGAAAGCTGGGCCTTCTGCAGAGAAAACGCAGAGGACTCTTTGTAGAACCAGAGATGTAAATCTCGGCTGTCTAAGTCATGCAGTAATAAATATTCTTCAAATATAGTTCAAAAGTCAAAGTTCAAGTTCCTGACCAATGATGAACTGTGTTACTGTTTTCTTGATTTTACGTCTGGAACAGGCTTCAAAAGTAAAAAGCCCACAGTTCGATGAACACAAGGTGAATGATACCGATCTCCAGCGTCCTCCGACAAAACCAAAAGTGGACAGTGAATGGATCGTAAGAGGGAAGCAGTCAGCTGCAACCTACAATGTGGTACCACAGGCTGGTCAGTTCACAGCTGGGCGAAGGACAAACATGCACAACAGAAAGGAAGTTGTGCATGGGGAAACAGCTGCCCCTCACAAAGCCCTGCAGGGAGCTGGCCCCCGGGGGGTTGCTGCAGGGCCCAACTCCCCTCCACACGTTCTTCAGGAGGAACTCTGAGCACACTGGCAGCACATTAAGGTCTGTGTACTGCATCTGCCCAGCTGCGCCCATCTTCCCCTCGTCAAGTGATCCATAACAATGATCCCTGCTAGAAAAAAAGTCAACTCTCACTTTCTCTGTGCAGAACTCATCCCAATGCAGCATACTCCTTCAGGTGGGTTTTCTTTTATCTTCCCAGTGTTTTGAGTAGTCTGGCACTCTGCTTACCCAAGCTGTCCCAATGACAAAAGGGACTGTGACATCTCTGTTTTCCTCATAATTAACTTGCTCAGAAGTTCAGAATTAACTTGTTCTCAAGCAGGAGCCCCACTTAGAGCAGCATGGCTACATCAGCTTTACTCCCTGCTGTTATCTGCTTCTCTCCACATCTCATAAACATCTGAGTGAAACACGCTGGTTTTATTGAGACAGAGTCTCCAAATGCAGCCTGGCTGGTCTCCTGACCTGGCTGTCTCAGCCTCCGGAGTATGGAATTACAGGTATGTACTATCACACTTGACTTAGATACTTTGGGACCTTGGTTCCCAACCATCCCCAGGAGGATTTAGGGCAGGAATTTCCAGCTGATGAGACTATTCTGTGTGGAGGTGTCACTGCGTGCTCCACAGCTGGCTGCTGGGATGCTGACTAAGGAAGACTTCATCTCAGCTCCCCACCTCAATCACTGGAAACCAAGGGAAACAGGAAACGCTGCTCCCACACAGTCCAAGTCTCAAAGTCCATGATGGGAATTCAGGGGCTCTCCTGGCTTCAGTTACTATCGACCTGCCCCATCTTACAATTGCCCTTAGGCAGCCTGCTCTCCTGTTTTAAACACAGGAGAGTAGAGGCTGAATTGTTAGAATCTGGGCAGATATGAGTACAGGTGGCCAAAATAGCAACTGAGAAAACTCAAAAACCAGACTTTAAGACTAATTCCCAAGAGCTCAGGGGCATTCGTGACCAACAATTTCTCTTACTTTACCTAATAAGCTCCAGGGGCACAGGTGAATTGTGACAATGAACAATAAAGAATATTCATAATTTTCTCTGAAAGCATCAAAACCAGTTTAATTATGTGTACAGTAGTCAGTTATAAAGAGTTCTAACTAAAAAGCCAAATATCTGGCATTGCAGCTGAGCTTCACTCAGCTCATCCATGGGCCTTCCATCTCCTCTTCGTCACATCTGCCACTACTGGGGGGCGACGCATGGTGCACAGTGGTGCCCTCAGCACTGGGTGACCAACCTGCTGTAGGACTTCATCTGGACCAGGGCCTGCTCCTCCAGCTGGTCACTGTTGGAGGCCGCACTCAAAGGGCGATGGTTTTCATCACTAGCAGCAAAAAACGAGGCTCTCTGGACTGGAAGAGAAGTGAGAAAGCATCAAGTATGGGGGAATATCCCTGAGGTCCTATCTGCAAAGTCCACCAGCAGGCCACACGATGGTCAAGTTTAACCAACACCAGTTAAGTATGAATAGTCTCCATCCCTCCCAGGGAGAGACTGTGACAGTGTAAGTGCCCCTGAAAAGACAGCTGTTGTGAATCCATTTCTAGGCCCCTTCCCTGTGCACCAAAGCAGTGTTCTAGTGACAGCTTCTCCCGAAAGAAGCCTTGTGCTAAATTCTAGACCAAGGCTTTTACACAGATATAAATGTCCCGGAAGGCTAAAATGAAACTTCTTGATAAGTTCTTGAAGGATGTTTTCCATAAGGTCAGCTCCAGTGAGTTTTAGCACTGTGTCCACACCAACTGCTTAGACATATCCCAACTTCAAACCTATATGGAGATTAGTCAGCAAACTGAGAAACCAAGTTAGAGTCGGGGAGGTTCCAAGAGCTAAAGAAGCAGGAAGGCAGTGTTGGCCACGGTTACTCTATTTCTGAATTCTGCAGCCTAATAACTCCACTGTCTAAATTGAAACATGACAGAATAGCTAGTTTCAATTCTCCTAAGTGAGAGCAATAAACAAAATTTACTCTGCTACTACAACTTTATAAAGACCATTTTAGCATCAAAAAGTTTTGGAAGGATAATCTTACTGAAGAAAGGACAGAAGACAGCCTCTATCAACACATACTGTCTTGCATTTAGTCTCGTGTCTACAGACCGGAGCATACTGGGGGCACTACATTTACGAGTTACAGGAGTCACATGAATTTCTGTATAGAGGGCACATCAAGTTCCATCTGAGTATAAGGTGCTTCCAGGCCAGCATCTGGCCTACCAGATCTCAGCACTAGGCTCTGGGCTCCGGCTGTGTAGGTAAAGTACACTTGTCAGTGGTCACAGGGTGGTGCATTGGTCAGTTCTGATCACAATCCTGGCACCCTGTGGTGGTTGTCAGCAACCTCACTCACCCTCATAGGCTTTGGCGGCATCCACTAGGTTGGACCAGTCCAAGTCTGCGGCAGTGTCAGGCAGGGGCATTAGGCCAGGGTCAGGGATGGGCTGCCTTCGGGTCTCCTGGATGTCAGTGAGGGAGCTGTCCGAGGCAGAGAATTCTCCTACAGAGGGAACAACAAGATAACACTTGTGCCCACAGCTGAAGTGCTCAAGAAGTACCCATTTCCTGTTAACACAATGAATGTGCAAACCATTTGCTGAGGAAATCAATGTCTAGTCTAGAAGGCCATTAGTGAGGCAGACCCGGCTGCCTCCAGTCTCTTTCCATCTTAAAAATACCTCTCACCATCTCTCTCCCAAGAATGTGAGTAGTGAGAAAGTGAGTAGTGAGTAGTTTTGCACAAAGGCTGTGCATAGGTCTGCTGTGAAGAACTGCGTGTCCTCAGTGGGGCAAGGGGTTAGCTCTAGTGCCCAGCTTCCCTTCACAGTGTTGAAGGATTCATCTGGGAAGAAGAGGCTGATTCTACTGGAGAACTGGACACAGCCCAGGGATGCTAATGCCTATTAGAGGAACTACCGGGTGCCCTTTTATCTGGACCACAAGCTGAGATCTGACCCCAGCATCTGTGGGCTCTATGCTCAGGAAGGGTGAAGGACAAGGTACAGCCCTGGCCCTCTGTGCTTTGCATCCCAGGAACAGCCTATGGGTTCCATGGCTGGATGTAGTTAGGTAGTAGTAGAAGCAGAGCAGATCACACTCAAAGTGCTAAGTCTCTCATAGGAGCTAGCCTGGGAAGGGACATTCAGGAGGCACTGGCATTATTCTCTATCCCGGGGACCCTGGGAATCACCTGAACAACACCCTGATCAGCAATATTACAGCAATTTAACATCCACCTTTTTCTAATGGGAAAGGTTATTCACTGCAAACATTAAACCCTTGTAACTGACAATGATAAAAACACCTGTTTGGAGTACCAGAGGCTACCCTGGTCACATGAGGGCACGCTGCTGCTGCTCAGGATCAGGAAAGCAGAGTGGAAATCAGGACAGTAGAGAAAGCAGGAAACCTAGAGGCAGTAGCAGGGGTGAAAGCAGCATAGTACCCCTCAAATGTACTGTATCATCAAAGCTTTGAAACAGAGCTAAGCAAAGCTCACTGAAAAGCAACATGGCTCCAGAAATCCCCATTCCTAAGGGATGAAAGTTGTGCCTGTGACACCAGCCTCGTAAGCCAAGGTATATTTAGTGCATGTTTTCCCTTTCAAAATGTGTAAAGAACTACAGTGAAGTGCAGTTGCTGGCTGTTAGTGTATGTAAAGCAAGCAACATTATGAGTAAATGGGAGTCAGCAAACCTGGAAGACATTCAGTGCTTAGCTGTATTTAAACCTTATCCTACCAAGGGTATATAGGCAGAACAGATAATTTTGTCACTTATAACCTTTCTGCCCTTTTGTCCCTGATGCTCCAGTTCCCTTTCCATATAGAGAAACGGAAACAAAACTACCGCCTCCATCCCTAAACACATTTCAGTGGTAGACACCAAATGAGGCTACTAAGTGTGGAACAAGGAGTCACCACAGGTGCTCCTGGCTTCTTGAAGGATGCGGGATGGGAAGGTGCACAGAGAGGAGGACATGTGTTCCTCCCCCCTCACACTCTCTGAGGATCCACTCAGTCTTTACCCACAAGCTGCTGTGGTGGGGCAATGCCTGGGTGGAAGCTGTTTTTCTGGACTATTTCCTTATGATCCTTAGATCATAAGCCTCTAGGGGCCAGACCCATTCTGAGGTATGATCGTGTGTGCACACACGCATGGGTGGGGGGTGGCGGGGTGGCACACTACTTTTCATTGCTTGTGAAGGATGGAGAAAAGTGCAGGGAGAGAAGAGAAGTTTTCAAGAGAGGCAGGATCACAGGATTCACAACAGGGACCCTTACATGGGGAGGAATGGGAAAGGTGAGCGCATAGGAGGCTTCCACAGAGGGGCTTACTTTAGAGCAATGGTTAAACTGTGGGTTGAGACCCTGGACAAACCTCTACCTCCAAAAATTGAAGGTGAGGTTTAAATGAGTCTACCAGGCCCAAGATTTACTTTATGATTCATAGCAGTAGCAAAACTAGTTATAAAGTAGCAATGAAAATAATTTTACGGTTGGGGTCCCCACAACATAAGGAACCGTGTTAAAGGGCTGCGGCGTTAGCAAGGGTGAGGACCACCGCTCTAGAGAGCCTATGGCAGGAAGCAGTACTTCACGTGTTGGCTTTGGTTCAAGGGGGGGGGAGGTGACTTTCTGGGGCAAAGACAATCTAGACTTTAGCTGTAGGTGAGTGAGGAAGGAGTAAAGGAAGGTGGCATGGTCCCTGAGTAGTGAGAGGGGGCCTGGGATGTGTCTGAGCAGTATGGAGTTGTGAAAGAGTGTTCATGAGCATCAGTGAGGGCTCAAGAAAGTGCAGAGCAATCAGAAGGCTTAGAAGATATGGCTGCAGAGAAGGAGGAAGAACATGGGTCTGATACATGTGATTGCTGCAGCAGAGTTCAGAAAGGAAAAGTCAGAGGCAAATGTGGTTATGACGGTGTGCCTAGCAAAAGATCAGACATGCGGTCCTGTGCTATGCATCTGCTGGACTTAGCCATGGCTATCAGTAAGACCTGGAGTGGACTTAGGCAGAGCAAGAAAGAAAAACACTTAAGTCTAAAGTCCCAGAATACGGCTATTAATAAAGCTGGGATCTAGCTAGGCCGCAAATCAAGCACAGTATATAGATTGAGGGCTAGGATACAGAGGTACCACAATTCCTAGATCTTTTCCTGGGAGATCCTGTGCTGACTGGCTAGATCAGTCAGTAAGGCCAATACTCTCACTGGCCTGGAAGGAGATAGAACCACCACAGATCTGGGATCTTACGGCAGCTGAGGGAAGCAGGGCACATATCACTATGAAATTGTTAATCTCCTGTTAACCTTGTTTGCCAAATGCTATTTCAGCAGCTAGGACATCTGCCAAGAACAATGACTCCCAGACTATTCTTTCAGAGTCAAGTCAACTCAGCAGGTCTTAGGTAAGGTCTAGCAACCTGTATTGACCAATGCTGTGGAGGAGGGAGGGAGCACCTGAAGGACGGGGTAGAGTTAGGATTCCTCCATAACTATCCCCCAAGAAAACTGCCATACTGGGCCATGGGCCATCCACAGAACTGCCCAGCTGCAGCTGAAGGCATACTTACCATGCAGAGACTTCATTCCCAATGTGTAAGATGGCCTCCTTAGGGGTAGTGACTTGGGGAGAGACGGGTAGGTGCTGCTGAAGAGGACATCATTGGGCAGGGCTTGGTCTAGAAGTGAAGCCCTGGAGGCGAAGAAGTGCTCCCTCTGGCCGCTGTAAATGCTCTCGTCAGACAGTGTCCTGTGTAAGGCCCGCCGGGAGGTAGGGGTTGGGGGGAATGGAGACTGTGGGGAGGACAGTGCGTGGAACTGGAAAACAGAAGACAGACTGGGGTCAGAGTGCTGGGCTGGAGAACAAGACCAAGGTGGGTTGGGTGAAGCAGTGGGGTGCTGCCCAGATGAACCCCATCCAATTCTATATCCTAGGGAGAGACAAGTTCTACCCATGTTCAGTATGGAGCTCAGACCCAAGATTTATCAATATTATATGGTACTGAATAGTGAGCTAAATGATTTTTTGCTTGTTTTTGAGATGGGGGGGGTCTTACTATGTAACCCTGGCATGTCTGGAACTCAGGAGACCCACTTTCCTGGTATGCATGAATGAACAATGGCAGACACACACTCTCATATAAACAATACATACAGAGTCAACACACAATCATAAACTACACCCATCACACACACACACACACCAAGGTATGTATGAGTTGATCTAGGATTAAGCCACTATGATCAGTCTGTGAGAGGAGTGGACATTAACTAGGTTTCTAACTGGTTTTGTTTCAGTAAAATGAAATCAAAGTGTTTCTGTTTTCAAGGTTCTAGAGATACCACACGAGGCTATTGCCGGTACACGCAGCGCTCAGATCCCAGCATCCATCACGTCCCCCTGGACCTTCCTTAGCACTTCATGCTTCAGCAGAAGTCTTAATTTTCAGTGAGCATCTCTAGCCTAAGTGTTTTACAGGAGAGAAACTCTAAACCAACTCCTGTTTTGCCTCTTTGGGGACCAAGAGCGTCCCTCTGGATAGCACACTATTAGCTGCTACAGAACCCTGACCCCCGGAAAGCAGGGCAAGTGTGGAAGGACACAGTCTGCCTGGGAGCTTTCTGCCCCTTGAGATACAGCAGCACCTAGTCTTGCTAAAAACTGGCAGCACACCTCACCTCATCATCTTCAACTCCCACCTGTGGGGGTGGGGCCTGGGATTACTTAGGGCTATGGGACCAGTGCAGTCAACCCTGGGGAAAGAAGCTCCCAGCTGGATGCCAGACCCAGACTTCAGAGAACACACAGGCAGGTGCAACAGGGTCTCAAATGCTCCAAGGAGCCAGAAGAGATTCTTACAGCACTCACTGCTAGGGAGAGGGCTAGGCAGGAACATCAGTCATCTCTCCTATCACAGAAGTTCAGTTCTACAAACTGAGCTTTTGTGGATGGTTTTACTTTAAAAATAGGTGGGAGGTTTCCCAATGTAAACCTATTGAACCATTTAGAGACCACTGATTCCCCCAGTTTGATCACAGGCCAGCAGAAATGGCTTCTTATTTCATCTCCGTTCCTGCCAGCAGTGACTCAGACCTCCTTCACCCCACACTGTCCCTGTTCTCATCATTTCCAATTGCCCTGACTGTCAGTGACATGGAGTCACCAGCACTCAAGGGAACTAGTTGATTATCCTACTTACTAGTGCAGTGTGAAGTCCCTTGCTCTGGTGAACCTGAGACCACTGGCTGGGAAGCAGAATAGTATATTGCCTGCAGCAAACAAGGTGATCCCATTCTGTCAGAGAGGTGAGTGCTACAGCTCTGTCAGCATTGTCAAAGCTGGGGGCACAGCACTGACTAATTCTGCTCTACTGGCAGCAAAGTGAGGATAGGAATTCCGTTGTGGGCTCTAAGTCTCTAGCCTAAAAATGGCTTTCTTAGGCCTGTTCCTGAAGTTTGCTGCCAGCCTGAAGCCTTGAGCCAGGACTGGCCTGGGAGGCTTCTTGAGGCTTAGCCTCCTTTAAACTACAGAGCCACGATATTCCGAAGTCTACCAGAAGACATACCAGAGCTACTCAGCTGAACTCATCTGAAACAAAAACCAGCTCAAGAAGGACAACCTGGAGAGGAAAAGCAGCCCACCACCACTGCAGCTCCAGACCGCTGCTGCGATGAGGCCCACCACCACTGCTTTAGACCCCTGCTGCAATGCTGTGAGCCCGCAGGAGCACCGTCTTTGCAGAGGGTCTCATATCAGTAGAGTTACAACACAAAGTACACCCTGATTCAAAAGGCAAAGAGAAGGTAATTCATTTCAGAAATTAAAGCCAGGACCTGGAATTATTCCCACTGCATGAGTAAATCTAAGGAACAGAAACTCTGAGCTTACCCCCAGCCGAGAGAGAGAGAGAGAGAGAGAGAGAGAGAGAGAGAGAGAGAGAGAGAGAGGGAGGGAGGGAGGGAGGGAGGAGGGAGGAGGGAGGGAGGGAGAGAGAGGAGAGATGAGAGGGAAGGAGGGAGGAGAGGGAGAGAAGAGAGGAAGGGAGGGAGGGAGGAAGAGAGAGAGAGTGAAGGAGAGAGAGAGAGAGAGAGAGAGAGAGAGAGAGAGAGAGAGAGAGAGAGAAGAAAAAAGAAAAGGACAGAAAGACAGATTGTTCGAGTAGGATTTAGAGGAAAGATTACTTGGGGCAGGGGAAGGAGCAAGTTTTACTATCTTCCAACCTCAAAGAGCACATTTGAAATAATTTTTACACTGAAACTGGGACTGCAGAGTTTTAATATGTCACCTTGGGTTTTGATGGCTAAGTTTCAAGTTCCTTCTTTCTCAAGGTTGCTAAGGGAACAATTTGTTCCCTGGATGATGAGTCAGAACTGCTAAGTGCTGGCTTCCGAAACAGAAATGACAGAAGTCAGGAATGGCTGTATCCATAAATCATGTTAATAAACCATTTATTTCTCAGCAAAACTCCAGAGTGGCTCTTGGGATACATGTAATTCCTGTAAATGCTGATTTTTCAGTTTAGGGATATATGTGATCTATGTGTGTGGTATGTGTGCACACACATGCACAGAAAAGCCTGGGGTGACAGGAGCATAAGGCTGCTTCACCGGGTACACGACTCACTGATTACAGTGCAGGCTGGTGTGTGGGAAGGATTTTCTAGCTTTCATTTCCAGCACTTTCTTGCTATTCTGAAACTGAGCTTTCTAGTCACCCTGGCCTCAGGGTCAAGTTCAAGGAGAGAAACCCTCAGAGTTCACTGCCATGACCTTCCTGGAATGGTTACCATTCTCCTGGGGCTGCCCAGAACACGTGAGCAGAAACACCCCACACCCGGGAGAGAAGGAATTCCTCAGGCCTTCACTTCTGAGAACACAGATGCAGAGAGCCTTTGGCAGCTTTCCAGGCCCTGCAATGAGGTAGGCAGAAAAACCTGCCAGGATATCCAGCAGAAGGCTGGCCACTGATGCACACACACAAATGCTGCATTTGAGCATTTAAGATGAGTGGAGAGGAGGACCTGGCTCTAGGGAAGACACGTGCCTTCTAGACTTCTGAGGGAGAAACAAGGCTTTGAGTATAGAGAACTGTGAGTTTGGTCACGAGGCAGCTCCCTTGATTGACATGGAGATCATTAGGCATGCTGGGGACACGTGTGAGAAGAGGACCTTATGGACAAAAGGGAGAGTGGAGGAAGCCACGTGGAAAATATTCTGGCTGACAAGGGAGCCACAGGTGTTTTTAGAGTCCTGGAAGTGACGTATTTAAGTGCAGACCTAGGAATCATGCACTCAGAATAGGACACACTACAAGAGAGGGCCAGGGGCCCGGGAAAGGGTGGCTTAACAACCCACACAGAGAGATGTGGCTGTGGGGACAGAGTCTTCAGCACCCTCAGCCCAAGGTCCTATCACACCTGGCTTTTCTCTGGCACACCGCAACATGCTTTCTACCTTGAAATTCTTCTGTGATTCGGGAGTTGGGCTCTCAAGGTCGATGAGTTTCTTTAGATCCTCCTCAATGGTGGACTTGGAAGTGGGCTTGGGGGAAGCCCGAAGGTCCCTGGTTGAGGCTCGGAGCCTAGTGTGGGCCATCTCATTACCATCACTCTGGTGCCGCCTGGGGAGAGACATTGTGGAAATGGAGTCAACAGGACTGACTCCAAGACATGGGCTGTAAAGGGAGACAGAGGGCATGACTCCTGATTATATTAGAGTATACTCAGGGTAGTGCTTATTAGAGAAACAGTGCCAATGTGAAACACAAAACAAAATTCGAAGAGTAAATCCCTCCTCTACAGGAAACCCCGCCCCCTTCAGCCAGCAGTAGCAGCAGATGTGACAGACCAGAGATGGGTCCCCAGTGCCACATTTGTGAAGCAAATGAAGCAAAATGACAGGACTATTACATGGGAAGGTCCTTTGTCCTTGGGGCATTCACTCACTCTCATATCCTCCTGGCCCTAAAACAGTCTACAGAATGGCTGTGATTGACAGAATACTGGAGGCTTGATCACCCAGAATTCGTCCTTCACACAGTTCTTTCTGAGGACAGCTAAAGATCTCAGATCCAAACTGTCTCACAGTACATCTTACGCAAGCAATGAGGCAGAGGGATAATTTAGAGAAAAAAAATTTGCTTTAGCAAATAAAATCTCTTGGGGAGGGGAGAGAAGTATGATCAGATTATATGAAGAATAATTTTTCCCATTAACAAAAGGAAAATCCCTCCACTAAGTCAATCCCTCAACCCCAACCTCCCAGCCTAGCTAGCATCATGGGCCAAAAGAAACCACCCCAGCTCTTTCTGTGAGCAGAGAAAACCAACCACTATGTAGAAGAACTCTTACTTTCTTGTATCCATAAATCCCACAGAGTTAATGGTTCCTTCTGGTTTTTTCCATCCGATCAAGTACTTGCTAGTGGCACCCTGGCGGGGGTAGAAAGTCCTAGGCCCAGAGGAGGACGAGGAAGCAGAGGAGAAGGAAGGTGCGAGTTGGGAGGTTGTGGTGGGATGAAGCTCCTCTTTGGGTGAGCTTCGGGCACTGGAGAACACCACTGGGCTGGCAGAGTGTCGGGAGCTCATGGTACTGTGGAGAGGCAGAACAGAAACAGTGACTCCATTGTATACCCAGGGTCGCCATGTCAGCTGTGGAAGTAGTGTCCAAGATGGGGGTGAATATGAGGTTAAAGAAAAGTGAAATATGACTAAAAACAAATGATTAAAAGGAATGGCTACCTGGCCTTTTTGTTCTCTTCCTGAAATTGAGACATTGGCTCTCAGTGACAAATGGTCAGTGGGGCAAGGGGACAGGACAAGGAGCAGGAGTCCCAGTGCTTGTCTGTCTGTCTTGCCTTCCTCAGATCTGGGGGTCACAGCGATGCTAAGACCAGATGGAAACCAAGTCAGAACAGCTCTCCTTGACACCCAAGGTCTACGTCCCTGTAGCATCTAGCACTCATAGAACTCTAAAAGGCTGCTCGCGACCAGGCGAGTTTTAAGACTGAACAAGGCAGACTTCTCAAGGCTGGGATGAGAGCTTATCTCATCCGCCCCCACACAAGGTTCCCATACTTCCCTTCTAAGGTCCCCAGGGCCCACGCCCACACTAGGAGCACTGCTGAGCTCTGCTTAGGAGAACTCTAGGTCAGCTGACTCCTATAGCAGATGTGCAGTTGCATTCCTCAGTGGCACTATTTGTCAAAAACTAATTGTCCCCATTGAACAAGGATTAAGGCATCAGCAGTAATGTGCAGCCCTGGCAAAGGTAGCACTCAGCCATGGGGAATGATGACAAAGGGCAAACTCAGTGTGGGGTGACAGCTGTTCTGCAACTGTGAAACTGTCAGAGTATTTTAAAGTGTTACAGTAGGAACAAAGCCCAGACCCCACTGGCTGAGACAGTCTGTGTCAGTGAGAACACATCACGACACAGCTCACACACAATCAGTCAGACCTGGACTGTGTGTTAAAACAGACCCACAGATTCTGAACCATAACATGGAAGATCATTTTTATAACAGAGGCAGAGCATTCTTAAATGAGATCATGAAAATAAGGAAGCCCATTAAAGTTAAGAAATATAAATATACATGCAGGCCAGGTGGTGGCAGTGCACGCCTTTAATCCCAGCATGTGGGAGGGAGACAGAAGCAAGTGAATCTCTGAGTTCAAGGCCAGTATGGTCTACAGACTAAGTCCAGGATATCCAGGGCTACACAGAGAAACCCTGTCTTGAAAAACAAAAACAAAAAAGAACTATGTATCCAAAGGAGTAAAACAAAAACAAAAACAAAACAAAACAAAAAAAAAACCAACAATAAGTCCCCATTCAATATATAAACCAAACTCCTAAAAATAAACAGGGCAACTGGGTGAACAAATAAAAAGGGCAATGATTTTAACAGTAATTTCAAAAGAGCAATTAACTAGAGGACCTAGGAACTCTAGCACTCAGCATAAGCATCGCCAAGTACCAGGAAAGCAGAATTTAAACCACAAGGATATCATACATCCACCAGAACAGCTAAATTAAAATACCACATGGCAGAGAAGACGTGATGTGGCTACCACTCTTACGGATTGCTGGTAATGTCTTCCTGTCACAACCATTCAGTCAACTAGATCACAGCCTCTACTGAGGCTGAGCATACATCCTTCAGACATAATGATCACTTTTCTACCTATCTCGGTGAGAGAAAGCACACTTATGTGTAACTAAGGCATGTTCTGGACTCTGCATTATCCTCAGACCGGAGACAACCAAAACAGGAGCCAGCAGAGGAAACAAACTGAGATGGCCAGGAACACAGGGACAGACCTCAGCACTGTGGTGTCGATGGAAAAGGACACCACAGAATGGCAGAGGGTGTGATCCTATTCTAAGTCCAGAATCAAGGAAAATGAGTATGACTGGGGAAGGAATGGGGTCAGCGTAAGGTGTAGGGACATGGGTGATGGTCTAGCTTGCTTTCTCTACAGTGCACACACTGCTGCTGCCTTTTGCCATGGGAATGCTAGCCTTCCAGGAAAACGGCCACAGCAGACAAAAGTCAGCAATCTACTGGAGGATCAGCAGCCAGAGCCAGACAGGTACTGGGGGAGGGATCCGCCTGGAGAGTTCTCACTGTGAATGTGGTCTGACAACTTCAGAACACTGAGAACCAAATGCCCTATGTTTTTTTTTTTAAAAAAGATTTTATTTATTATGTATACAACATTCTGCTTCTATGTATATCTGAACACCAGAAGAGGGCACCAGATGTCATAATGGATGGTTGTGAGCCACCATGTGGTTGCTGGGAACTGAACTCAGGACCTCTGGAAGAGCAGTTGGTGCTCTTAACCTCTGAGCCATCTCTCCAGGCCCGCAAATGCCCTATTTTTATGATATGCAAAAGAGGCCCAAACTTGGAAAAACAGAATAAAAAATGACTAGTCGTACTTTAATACACCAAACATTTCTCCCCAAGTAGTTTTCCAGCTAGAGACAACAGGTGGAGTAGCCCCTACAACATCTCCAAGGACAACATAAATTTAAAAGCAATGTGACATTACCTCTTGATAAACATCCCACCTGGTTGCTTTTAAAACTAAGAGGGGCCAGAGAGATGGCTCAGTGGCTAAAAGCATGTGCTGCTCTTGCAGAGGATAAGGGTTTTCCTTCCCACAACCTGTAACTCCAGGAAAGCCAATGCCCTCTTCCTGCCTCTGAGGGCATCAGGACATACCCTTGCTGACATACACATGTAACTAAAAAAGAAAACAATACATCTTAAAAGGAGGGGGGGTGTAAAACTATTTACTTGCTGAGTATTACATCAATAAGGACAAAACAACAGCAGATTTCTGCTACAGAAAGAAGACCCAAAGTGTGAGCATGAACTGAAGGAAAAAAACGAGACTTCAGAGGCTGCAGAGAGAGGCACCAGAGGCACAGCACACATCAGGGGAGGCCGTGCCGCCAGCCAAGGTGCTTCTGCAGTGCAGGAGGGCAGCCCCAGACAGACGAGCTTAAACAGCATACAGGTGGGAGGGGCGGTGGTGGTGGGGTGTGCCTGTTATTTAGGGACAAGATTCTAGTCTTTGGTTTTCAGATTTTAAAATTTATATTTTGCTTTAGGATCTCTTCACACACAGTTAGAACACAGTTATGAGGTCCCAGGCCTTAACCCTGGTTGGTGTTTAGAGCAGAACTTACACATCTTGGATGTATAAGTAACCTTGGATAGTCACATGAGCCAGCTCTCAAATAGCAGTATGTTAAAAATGCTGACTATGTTCCCTCTCCAGAGATGCTGGTGCAGTAGGTGGGACAGGGTGGGCAACCTGAGAACTCACATTTGGGGGAGGGGGGTTTTCCGAGACAGGGTTTCTCTGTAGCTATGGAGCCTGTCCTGGAACTCGCTCTGGAGACCAGGCTGGCCTCAAACTCACAGAGATCTGCCTCTGCTACCAGAGTGCTGGGATTGAAGACGTGTGCCACCACTGTCCTGCCCAGAACTAGAGTTCCCAGAGGTTGCTGTGGTTCATGACCCAAGCTCTGAAATCTAGTGTACCTGAGGTACCCTTGAATTGCCACTTTACTTTCAAATACTCTGCTTTTATTCCATAGCTATTCAAAAAATTCTACAACTTTAGAAGGCTAAAGTTGAGTCAAAACAGAAATAATTTGCCAGGAGAATAGAAAATAAATCACACAGTTCATTAATTTACAAGTCATTCTGCTTAAGCTGCACTGATCTATGCCAAGAGAAAGTTAAAGAGGAGGCTGGGAAATGTTCAAAGGAGATGGCAGTGTGTATGTTATGTGTGGCTTTCTTTTCTATGTGAATTTAACTGTTATTTTTCTAACTGACATCTGGGGAGTGTCTGTATTAGAACATAGACTCTGAAGGTGGACTTTACCTCTATGTGGCCACTACTCCCAGGAACCTAGCAGGCTCTTACCGAAATACTTACTGTGTAGTTTCTCCTCAGTGTCTGCCCAATGCAGAGTACTGAATACTTGATTATGTCTGTACTCTGTTTTCCTGATTGGGTATAAACCCAGGAGGGCTGAGATGCCCTTCTTCTTGCTTGCTACTGGATACCTCATGCTTAGAAAAGTCCCTGGCAACTCTAACCACTCAACATATGATGAAAGACATGGCTAAATCAAAGGTAAGCTGGAAATCCATCTCAAGCGTGAGATAATGGATGCACACAGTGCTTTATTCAAACTATATTTAAAACTCAACATTACTTCATTTTTATTGTAAGATAATTAAACCTACAAATGGTGCTGTGTTTACAAGTATATCCTCACTAGGAGAGCCAAGACCACTGAACCCAATCATTCATTTTTATCCCTGACTATGACGGCTAATACTCAGTCCCAGGTGTGATATGCCAGTGTACTTCTGTTTACTAATGGTTATAACCAGACCGCCCAATTTAAGACCTGATTACATCTGGGAACAAAGGCAGAAACAGAAACGAATGACAATTCATGGGCCTATCTTCCTTCCTCAGTGTACACACCTCCAGCAGCAGAGCCAGACCTCCACCTGGGACACCTTTAATGCATATACCTTGGAGTTCTAATCCCAGAGACCTAAGGAGACAGAAGACCTAATCCCAGAGACCTAAGGATCAGTGTCTGTAGACTTGGCAAAAATCTCTCTGAGTATGCACAGGATTTGAGAAGCACTGCTTGAGTCCAGTCGAAATGCTTATACTGCTCTAACTTGGTCAAATCCCCAACTGCCCAGATCCAGGAGTTGAAGCCATGGATATCATGTTTCTGAAGCAATGCTGTGGTCCCTGCAGGAGCCGGTGTCAATAAGGAGTTGCAGGTTCATATTATATTTTCTTGAGTCATGAAAACCTGTGTATTGAAACATTTCTAAGGATTCTCTTATTTCCCAGAACCAAGAACTGCTATCAAAAATAGGTGGTCTCTTCCTTTATTACATAGTTCTGGCCCAGGTTCTGGGTGGAGCTCCTTGAAGCTGACCATCTGCTGGCCAAGTCCACCTCCAGGTAGTACAGCCATATAATCCACCAAGAGACTCTGGAGGGAGTTTAATTATACTATAGCCGACTGCAAATTGACAGCCCTGAGTTTAAGGGGACCCAGACAGGTGGGCTGTTTCATTATCCTGGAGAACTCTTGTTAATTCAATATGCTGTGATTCTGTCTCACCTATAGTGCCTTGAATCCCTTCCTAAGAACCGTGTAAGGTAATGAGCCAATAATATGGAGCAAAAAGGAAAAAGAACCAGGTAACACTGGGATGATGATGTCCTATCGATTCCTTTTCTACTATATGAAAATCCAGTTTGATGGTAAGCACCATCAAAGCAGATCTGAGCATCCAGCCAGATGTCCCTGGACTCTGTGACTCCAATTTTCATCTACACTCTAGGATGCTTTCCCTTTCCTAAGAAATGGAACAGCTTTGGAGCCCCTGGCCATTCTAGAGCAGGAGTTTTGAGAAGGAAGACAGGACACATGTATTACTACACACAGAAATAAAAGATAGGACAACAGGGTGGCCAGGAGCCTGGACCAGTCTGACCCATCCAGACTTCTCATCTTGACTTATGGCTCATAGTAAGCCATGAATAAAGGTGCAGTAGCCCTGGTGGCTTCCTTTGTGCCATTATAGGAGGGGCTGGCCACTTGCAGAAGACACACTAGGAATGTGGGTGAGGCCTGCATCTGCCTACTGACCGTACAAAGAAAGGAGCCAGCAGGATGGGGGAGCACAGACGTCATCAATGAAATTTCTAGGTACCAATCCTGTGTACTGGGGGTGGGGATGCCCTTCTAAATGTCTGCATCACCACGGAGACCAACAGCAGCTGCCCACTGTCTACTATGGGGAGTTGCCAGAGCGGGGCTTGGAGATATCTAATAGTTGGGCATGCGGGCTTGAGTTTCAGTACTGGCCTATGAAGATGGTATTTTCAGAGAGGGAAAAGCGGCAATTAGTCACCTGTCAAATGACTGACAAAATCTGGGCAAAGGCTGGATGCTGGCCTATGACCAAGGAGAGGGTAGCTGACAGGGTTTCCTGGGATCGCTTGTGCAAATAACAACTCTTTGGGTGACAGATAATGGAGGATAATGATAAATCAGGACTCCTCCTACTGTGTTCAACACTGGTTAATTCTCTACTCTCAGCTCCATGATTCTGGAGGGCTTCAGGAGACACTAGTATTAAAGCGCCAGGGGAAGCAGGCAAGAGAAGTCTGGTGGTTAAGTTGGCTGGGAGCAGAGTGAGCTCAGGAAAGAAAGCTGCTCCTTTGCAAGAAGCAAGTGTCTGGTGAGCATAGAGCATGCATGTGCAGCCTGGGGAATGAGGTGGGTGCAGAAGAGGCCTCAAGGGTCACTGGGGACCACTGGTGTGCTAGTCTGTAGCACCCAACTATGTAAATGTGGACCACAGATGTGCTAGCCTGCAGCACCATGGGAATTGAGGAGCACATGGAGCTGTGAGAGACACAAGCCTGTGAACAGAAACACCCGCTCACAGTAGGGATGACGCTTAAGAAAATAAATAGGTGCTCTCTTGCCTTGGGTACATTTCAAAGGTTATGTTTGTGATAACCTTTTTCATTCTCAACAGAGCCAGTATCATGAGATGACAGGTAAGAGATGGGCCCAGAGTGACTGGAGGACAGTGGCAGAAGAGACTTGGCATTGATTTCAGGCTCATATCCATGTCCTTGAGTCTCTCGATTGATTTGCCTGTGGTAAAGGGTATATTTTTTTTCTCTTCTTTCAATACAGTGAATGACTTTACCCAATAGCTAGGTTAAAGCGAATAGAATTGACCAGATCTTCTCTTAACCTTTGAAGTAAAAACAAAAGACAAACATTAACCTCCATGTTTAGAAAGGTTTTGGCTGAGCAAAAC
This sequence comes from Cricetulus griseus, assembly GCF_003668045.3. NCBI lineage: Eukaryota > Metazoa > Chordata > Mammalia > Rodentia > Cricetidae > Cricetulus > Cricetulus griseus. Next base: position 121,281,909 of record NC_048598.1, read on the forward strand.
CACTTCTCTTTAAGTAAAAGTGTTTTGGCTGTAGCTGAAGGTATGCGATAACATGATGACAAAGAGAAGACTGCTTCAGGCTGGCCTCTGGCAGAGGTCATGGAACCTCTTCTACAGGGCCCCCTTTTTCCTAAATGAAGCATGTGCATATATTCTTACCTTGAGAGGATGCTTAAAGTGGCAAGCAATGGCCTCTGCACTTGCTGCATTGCTTTGGGCCTCTACTTCATGCATTTGGAAGGCCTGTGCTTGCATGTGAGCTGAGGAAGGATTGCGTGAGGGGCAGAGCTATGGGGCAGCTTTGATCATACCCTCCAGCCTTGACACAGGGCTCATTGCTGAACATGCACTTCAAACTTCAGACACACGGGTTCAGTTTTCTACTCCTGCTGGTTGCTCACTCAAGTCCAGATAAAATAGTAATCACTCCTACAGGCTGGAGGAGATCCAGCAAGATACTTCATCCAGACTGGCTAAAGCTGGATCAACAGAAGCAAAACAATGCATCCCTAATGCTCACTGTACTCAGAGCTCTGCACAAATCAAACTTATTGATGGAGCTTTCAACCAAAGTTCTGGGTTTCGGATTCCAGAGGCTGTGCTTTCAAATTCTGAACTAGTCTATATAATACTTAGAAAAACAGTATTCTCAACCTAGGGAGAAAAATGAAGATCACTGGACCTGGTGTACAGGCCTGCAATACCAGCTACTTGGGAGGCTGTGGCAGGCGGATCAGAAGTCCAAGGCCAGCCTAGACAACTTAGAAAAATCCTTCTCAGAATCAAAAAGTAAAGAGTTGGAGATGCAGCTCAGTGGTACAGCATCTGGCTACCAAATGTAAGGCCCTGGGTTCAATTCTCAGTACTTGGGAATCAGGGGTGGAACGAGGGGTGAAGAAGACAGGCAATTAATTAACTGTTAACAACTGACAAAATTCCAGCCAGAAAAGATCTAGAGCAAAAAGCGCTGCATATAAAAACAATGGAACAATTTCTAAACAAGGCAGGAAGCATTCTCTCTCACATCTGAAAGAGGCCCAGGATCTGGAGGACAAAGTTTAAACACAGCAGCTGTAAGACAGACCACAGAGACAGCCTAGCCGGCCATGTAAGCTCCACCCAAGAAGCCCCCTCACCACTCCCAGGAAAAGAGCTTTTCTGGCACGAACAATTCATTAGCTTATGAGGTCAACCAGAAAAGGCCCATTCACAAAACTGAGCTGTCTTACAGGCGGGCAGTTTTCTTGGTCTTGAACCTGCCCCTCTGGTGATGATCAGAATGACCAACTTCTTCCTTGTTACATTATAAAGATTTTTTTTTAAAGCCTTTATTTAGAAATAACTTCCAAAAGCTCGTGCTAGACACACAAGGCCTTAAGTACTTTAAGTACTTACACATGTAAGTACTAAACCCTACACATGAAAGCAGATGTGTCTGCAGCAAGCTCGGAAATGGAGTGTGCTTTTCTGGAGTCACGGGTTGAGAATTTATGTGACTGCTGAATCTCTTAGTGAGACCTTGAGTCATCCAGCCGGAAGTGGGAGCATTAGGACTGGGCACTGTTTCCTGTTTGACCATCAGGATCCCTCTGATGATATGCTAAGGTGGTACTTGAGAGCACAGGGGCCAAGGGTATGTGTGCTTGATGGAGTGACAATAAAACTGTGGGTCCCAACTACCTAGAGGCTCTCAGGGGGCTTTGGGAAGCAAAGAGGAACTCTGAGGCAAGCAGAATAGCTGGCTAACGAGAGTGACTTAAGAGGTCTGGGCTCACTAACATGCCAAGTTGGCATGTTACAATAAGAAGTGATAGGAGTTCAGTGTGACAGACATATCCTCCCCCAAAGGCTGATGTGCTAAAAACAGTGGTTCTCAATCTCCCTAGTGCTGTGAACCTTTAATACAGTTCTATGTCATGCTGACCCCCAGCCATAAAGTTATATTCCTGGATGCTTCATAACCATAATTGTGTTACTGGTTTGAATCGTGATGTAAATATTTTTTGGAGCTAGAGGTTTGCCAAAGGGTTACAACCCACTGGTTGAGAACTTCTGGCTACAGGCTTGGTCCCTAACTGACTAAGAGATGACTGATCACAGGGCTTGGAGCTAATAAAGGAGTGATCACCGGAGGACTCATAACATAGTGGCGTTTTTGGGGTGGTGGTGAAAACTTTGAGACTAGGAGTCTAGGTGGACAAAATGGGTTTCTGAGGGCATGCTCTTGCTGCCCTTGTGTGTCTGTCTTTCTGTTTCTAGGCCACCACAAGGTGGGGCAGGCTCCACCAATCACTCCCACTGCCACCACGTTGTGTCCTGCCTTACCCTGGTCCCCAACAATGGATCCAGCACATCTCAGACTGAAATCTTGAAATCATGAACCAAAGTCTTCTCTCCAGTGAGCTGTTTGTGTAGGCATTTGTCAGTGATGGAAGCCTGCGAACATGGGTGTCTACGTGTAAAAGTATTAGGTGGCTCTTTAAGCTTTCTGTAGGTCAGGGTCAGCTGAACCAGAACGCTCTGGGGCTTTACAGTCACTTTTCATTACTGAGGCATTATCTTATATATTGAGCTTGCCTACTGTCATGGCCAGGACTCTTAAGGGACAACCAAAACTTCAGCTATTAAGAATGCATTAAAATTTTTGAGTGAATATATTAAAGTTAGTGTTACCTTCACCTCTCCTATGCTCACCATAAATCTGATTTTTGAGTGATACATTTTAAGATCTAAAAGGAAAAGAGCAATTATAAAAAAATAAAAATCAGAACCTAGGTTGCATATTCTCTACCCCCATGGCAACTTATCTGTAGGGATGGCTTCTCTTAATGACATTTAGATATAACTCCCCATGTAATTACCAACCCGAATTAATGCAGTTCTCAAGGGGTGCCACAAAAACCCTGCACAGTCATCAACAGGGGGGGACTGCAGGACAGAGGGGAGGCCCAGCCTAGCCAGAAACATGGAGGAGAACTTAATCACTGTAATTTACATTTTGTCACCAAGTCCCAGGTACAAGCTCTTTTATGCACTGTCAAGAGATCTCCACATTAATTGCTGCTCCTGTCTGCAGAGGACACACACACTCTAATTTGCTGTGAAGTCAGCTTCCCAGTAATGCACATTTGTGGCTTAGTCCCCTCTCTCTCCAGAAAGGGGAGGCTGCTACAGCTCTGACTATCCAACTCACTCTGCCAAGACCAACAGACCCTAGTTACAAAGCATGCCTGTTTACTGGAGTCTAGAAACCAGTGTGACTCAAGCCTCCGGTGGGTGGGAAGCCCTGTCGCCCTCCTGAAAGACCACATTCTTCTCAAGTAAGTTTGACTTCCAATAGCACAGCTATTTCTAGGCAATGACTTCAATGATTCCACACAGCCCATCTGAAGCAGAAAATCTAGATAATCCGTTCTGAGGCTTTGGCAGGTCTGGTCAGCACAGTAAAAACCCAGGTGCCTGCTTCCAGGGAGTGGGGGGTGGTGTGTGTGTGTATGTACATGTGCTGATCCCTGGGCTTTTCACGGCACAGCCTAAGTGTTTTGTGGTTCGGCAACATGGTAAGCTCTTCTCAACCTTGCTCTGAGGTCACACCATTCTAGACCATCTCTCCTGAGCTCACTTTCTGCTGCCTCAGGTTAGATCAAGGATCTCCCTTCAGGTGGACTACTGTCATTAGGAAAAGGTCCCCTTCTCAAATGAGCAACCAAAACCAAAGAAACAGAAATCTAGGTTTCTAGAAACTGCTCAAGTCAGTCCTGAACATTCCGAGGGACGTTAGCAGTCTAGCTAATACGATGGAGGGTCACAACAGAGTGGCCAGCAAGTTGCTATTCTGCCAGGTTGTCTGCACTGCTAATGGCATTCAGGGGTCGCCTTTCTGTTCTACCTTTCTAGACACATCCCCTACCCTGCTGAGCCAAATACTCTAGCTCCTGAGCTGTAGGACAATGGGATCCAGAGGACACTTTCTCAAGATAAATGCTACACCTATTTAGTCTCGGCAACACGACCACCCAAGCATGGACTGAACAAGGAGCACACCAACAAACACACCATACAGCATGAGGGAAAGCCCCCATGGCCTCAGCCTCACACAAAGAACTACAGGTAATTGCAGAAAGCTGGGGGTGGGAGAGGTGGTCCTCCCCAGGGAAGAGCACTGCAGCTGGGTATCCTATCCAGTGACAAATGGTCAGCCCTGAAAATACACAAATACCATTATATGAACTGAGCAGGGTACAGTTAGGAATCTATCTATCTCTATCTATCTATCTATCTATCTATCTATCTATCTATCTATCTATCTATCTATCTATGTTTTTGTGTGTGTATGTATATGTATATATATATATATATATATATACATATATATGCATGTAATAATTAATGAAAAAAAGAGGCCAGGAATTTGAAGAGGCATGGGGAATGGTATATGAGAGGGCTTGGAGGGAGGAAGGGGCAGGGAGAAACGGAACCCAAGTACAATCTCACAATTAACAATAAGCTGGAATGCAGGGATGACAAACAGAGGCACAGCTTGGACCTTGAAAGAAACCTAACACTCCTCGGCAAGAACAGAGACTCGATGAGAAAGCTGAGTGCTGAACTAAGTTAAGTACCAGTGAAGTAGACATCTTTTCCCATCAAGAAGATCTGGCACTTACCAGACAGTTACACACATGGCTTATCATTTGGAAAACTCCAATGCTAAACTAGTCTTCACTGCCAGGTGGGAGGGACACCAGTTACATACTGACCAGCAGCTTGCAACAGTAATAGGGAAAGGAGGAACAAGCAGAGATGCAGAGGTGTAGCGCAGAATGCTTTCTCCCTAGGATAGAATCCTATAAAACTGTGAACATAAGGAAATGAAGAGCGGAATTTGTTTTGCTTAGTGGAGTGATGACCAAGGACATGGCAGGAGTGTGCTTCCGCTGTAGAAAGGGCACCCTGCACCTTAGCTATGCTTTTTTGATGGGTATTTCCACCACCACTGTGTCACTGTCGGGAACCAGTAATGGAAACATGGGGTAAGCCATGGGTGAGGGCAAGAAGCTGGAAAGGCTGCCAATCTTAGGAAAGACCACTTTGTCTAAAAATATAGTCTAGACTTTCAAATATCTTCAAAAATCTGCAGCTCTCTATATTCATTATATATATATATATATATATATATATATATAATCAATGCTGAAAATCAAAATTAGAAAACTAATTCTGGAATGTAGTTAGGGAAATCAAAAGAAAAAAAACAACTCAAGTTTCCAATTAATATATCTGCAGAATTTTCTCCAAATCTGAAATAAAGCATTAAGATTACTGAACAATTTTGTTGAGAAATAAATGGCATAAAATATAACAGCATATAAAATACAATGTTTATAAATAAATGCACACAAACTCCAGTGGCCCTGAGGACATCGCTGAACACTAAAGTAGGGGAGGTGGAGGTGAGGAACCCTGAGGGCAGAGGCTGGAAGGGCACTGACCTGGTGTGTGACCCAGCATCATTTATGCTGAAGGTGCTGTTCTCCCTGGTCAGTGGGCTTGAGCCGCCCTGGCTCTTGCTGTGGAGGTCCAAGCTGAGAGAGGACTCTGTTTTCCTGTCCAGGCCGTGGCCCTCAGTCTCTAGGGTCCGATCTGCCAGGGAGAGCACTTCACTGGAGCTATGCCACAGGGGCGCCACTTTCTCTTTGCCTGGCCCCGAACGAGGTGATGAAGTGGCAGCCCCCAGGGAGGCCGTGCTGCCATGGCTCAGGCCGTAGGAGGTGGTATCGATACCACTGTCAGCAGAGGTGCCCTGCAGGTAGTTATAGCTGTTGAGTTCAGATTCTGTGCGGTCCCCATCATACCACTTCTCGTCACTGTGGGCACTTGATGCGTTGCTGGAGAGGGTATTGCTGCTGGAGTGGCTGGAGTAGTGGCTGTCAGACTACAGGAGAGGCAAGAGTTACTTACATGCAGGGATCATGGGGGGCGGGCACTCTGGCATGTGTCTAATTACAAAGCGCAATAACCAGTCAAAATAAGGTAAAAATGCCTGGGAACAGCACTCAGACTGATGGGCTCATCTGTGGTGGCCCTGGCAGAGATGATACATGTCCTCCAAGAATCTTTTTTCCATTATTTTACTTAGGCCAATATAACAACAAAATGGCACAGAGGTCACTTTAACCAGAAAAAAAACTATATATAAGCTGTCATTGGCATCTTTATTATCTTAACTTAGAAAGGAAATGACATTTCCAAAGGGCTTATAATTAGAAAGTGTGCTTGACCCTAGAAGCCAAACACAGTGGCTAGCAGGCATAATCTGAGATGAATTAAGTCTGAACTCTGTGGTTCCCCAGTTAGCATGTACTAAGGAGACAGCTTTCCAACTAGCGCTGAAAGTTAAGATCTACACAGATGCCAAGATAATTTCATTAGGGGGAAAAACTGGTCTCATCACTAAATGGTACTGAGAAGTGGATATTCACATGCCAAAACCCTCCAAACCAACCAACCAACCAACCAACCAACAAACCAAACAAACAAAAAACCAAACAAGATGTTATTGAATCCTTACTGCAGAGAAAAAAGTTAAGAGACATGGAAGACCTAAATGTACAAGCTAAAGCTTTGAAAAACATGACACAAAAACAGGTATAATTTTCTTGACTGTGGGTAACACCATGTTTTTTTAGTGAGGACAACAAACATGTAACTGGATTTGGTCAAAACCAAAAGCTTTTTGTTTCAAGTAATACATTAAAAATGGTGTGATGCATGAGCAGATGCCTCTGTAGAGAAGACATTTAAATGTCAATGACCACATGGAAAGGAGCTCAGTGTCACTGGCCACAGTGAAATGCAGAGCAAAGCAGAGTGAGGACTTTACACACACAAGAAAACCTCCAAACAAAACAGCAGACGAAAAAGGAGAGTATTATTAGGAATGAAAACTGGGGCAGTCACTATGGTAAAATAGCTGCAATTTTCATTCTTGATGAAGACTCAAGAGAGATAAAAATGTATATTCAAAAACATGCTTGAGTGCTTATGGAAGCAAGAATCATAACAGACAAAAGCAGACACAAGCCTAATGAGTGATTGATGAATAAATTAAAAATAGAACAATCTCCCATATAAATATATATCCATCCATTCATCAATGGAATACTCTTCAGTCCCAAAAAGGAATGCAGGTATAGCTACAACATAGATAAGAATTTTTAATCTGTGTTTAATAAAAGAACTGAGACACAGAAGGCCACAGATCACATGATTTCCACTGAAGTGCAATGGCAAGTGTAGACATATCATAGATGCCCAAAGTCAATTAAGTGGTTCCCTGGGTCTTGGGAGGGATAGGGAATTGGAGTTGACTACTGAAGGATACAGGCTTTCAGAGTAATAAAATGCTCTGAAATTAGACCACAGTGTTGACTGTACAACTCTTTGACTATGTGCATATTAGTATAAATTACATTTACTTATTTAGGTGAATGTGCAGGTATATGCCACAGTGCGTGTGTGGAGGTCAGAACACAGTTTGCTGGGTTTTGGGGATTGAATTCAGGTCATCAGGCTTGGCAGCAAGTGCCTTTACCTGTTGAGCCATCTTGAGTCTCTTTGACTATATTAAAAGCCACTAAATCACATTTTATGGTATGTGAGTGACATCTCAATAAAGATGTGAATGCAGTGGCTCAGATGCCTAGAAATGATGTTTCACAGACATCACCAAAGAAACGAGCTTTTAGAAGCTACCTGGACAAATGTCTGGCGTACAGATGGTTCTGCAGGCTGAGCAAGCGCTCTGGGAAGTGACACTTAAGTGGGAGGGAGACAGGAAGCCCAGCTACTTGCTGGGGACAAGAAGACGAGAAAGCGCCATGTGCGCATCTGCTGGTGGAGGGAGAGAAGCCCGATACTGGCCAAGACCAGGCAGGAGGACACCTGTTTTGCCTGGAAGTGAAACCCTCACCTTGAAAAGGCACCATCCCCCACTTTACTAATGGAACGCTAACTTTCTCAGTAATAATCTGTTTAATTACTCAACTTCAGGTTTTGTAGATGTCATCTCAATATGCTGCCCAGGCTATACACTCCTACCTCTGCCTTCTGAGTGCTGGGGTACCAAGTGTGCACCTGGGAATTGTGCAGAACTCCTCCAGCTTTGCTCCTGAGCTGTCACCATGGAACCCCAGTGACAGGTGGCCTCTGAGTCTTAAATGTGCCTGCCCTGGGTAAGAGTGAGCTGAAATATATTTGAAATTCTCTCATAGCCAGAAAGTAAGAAGAAACAGGAAAAACTAATTTAAGTAACACTGATCTCACCATGTATTCCAAATACTATTTTATTAGGCAGTCAGTATAAAATTGATAATGAGAAAGGGAAAGTTCACACTGGTTCAGATGTCAATCATATACAAGTTGAGTTGTGAAGAACATGGGTCCTAGCAAATCTACAGGGCGAAGTACAGGACACATACTCACTTGGTTTTTAGCTTCAATATTCATTTCTCTAAAAGGAAACTGGTGCAGTCTGAGCACCCTCAAAGTCAGCAAACGTAAAATAGAGAATTCCCCATCCTAGTGAGTGACCTGAACACAAACACACTTGCCACACAGGGACGAAGGTAGGGGCAGGGAGTGAACGATAACTGCAAAATGCTTTGTGTACCCAAAGATGATGAGAAACCATGTTAGAACAGAAGGATGATATACCATCACAGCAGACAGGAGAAGCGGCAGGGCTATGGTCAGCCCTGACCTGTCTGATCTGGCCTGTCATTAGGACTTCTGAATTCCTGAACATTCCTAAAGACCTGTGGGGATACAGATCTACTCCTCAGAATAAAGTTTACACTAAAGCAGCTCAGAATCTGGACTGTGCAAACCCCAAGTGTAAGGTACCTTTGTCTTCTGCCACGCAGAGTTGGGATGGAGCAGGTGGGTGCCATTTTCAGACTACGGGTATCACAATACATTGTTGGAAATCAGTTATTTCGTTAAGCTCACGGTGAACTTACATGGCCTTGTTTGTTTGGAGACAAGTGAACCACTGGATCCTGCCGGATTAATCTCCCACTGGGGCTGTCTCGGAAAGCAGGCAGTACCTTTGATACTGCTGGGAGATGGCACGTAGGCTCTGGAACACAGCACAGGACATTATGGTACAGTTGCCACATGGAGACCAGACGGCCTGCCACCCATCTCTCAGAGCTTGCTGACCAGACAACTCTGGGTACCTGAGACAGCATGTCAAACTAGGTGGCTGATGGAGAAAGCTTGCAGCTGGTGACAGCATACATAATACACATTAGCATAGCCAAGTGCCACCAAACCAAAGACCATGAACAACACAGCAAAGTTCAGAACTGTTGCTTTGGGGAAAGTTCAGAATAATCAGTCACTGCAGTGAGGCTAACCTAGCTCAGTGTCCATTCCCTAGACAGGCACGGATGCGATCACACATTACTTACCATCACACTTTGGGAACTTTTTACCTGTGAATTATCCTACTCAAGGACAGAAAGAATTGCATCCCCGAGGTCCTCTATAACTGTAAGTTAAGCATGACACAACAGATGCACAGCAGCTACTTTACTTCAAATGGTCATTTCCTTTCAGGTTCCACACTGGCATTCAAGAGGTTTTGTCCCCCAAACAAGAGGTAGTGATTTACCCCGACTGCCTAGACCTAACAAGAATTACGGACTTCTCCAACACCCTTCTTGACCTGCAGAGGACCAGGCCTGTTCCAGGAGCAGTGAGGTAGAAACAAACATCCATGGAGACCAGTGAGCCTGTGAATCAATCTGAGCCTGCCCACGCTGTCAGGAAGAAGTTCACAGCACACTGGTAGCAGGAATGGATGAGTCTGCCTAGCAGGTACCAGGTACATCCACACCAAGTGCGGGGAGGTCAACTCTCCTGACTCAGCCAACCCCCATGCCCTAGCTTGGGATTAAAGGCATGAGCCACCATGTTCAGCTAATAGATTGTGAGAGAAGAAAAGTCATTAATCACACATTTCACAGTATAGTGAAATGGCTTCCAAGGCCAGCTCTAGGGGCACCTGACTATCAGTTTGCTTTAAAGCTGTACTGTACTGGAAGGATGAACCAGTGTGCTCAGGGGATTCATCCAAATGCATACTGGCATCATGAGCTGTGCAGAGTGAGATGCCACTACACTCAAGCAGATGCAGGAGAAAGAAGACTGGAGAGCACTTCATGTGAGGGGATGAATATGGATGTATGATGAACTGTGTAATTATTCTTCTGGCGCCCAGACACCTTCTGATTCCCAGTGGAAGTATGACCCTGGGCACGCAAAGGCTTGCTGCAGTCTTTGTCAGAGTGTGCACTGGGAGCCAGAAAAAGCCACTAAGGTAATGCTGCAGAGGAGCCTGCTCATATATGATGTTACCATCCCAACAGTACCAAAACACATGGATTAAAGACATTCTGTCAAGAGCAGGGAAGCAAGCAGAATATGCTCAGGTTTTCAGAGTTGGGGGTGGGTGGGATAAGACTGGGGAGTGACAGATGGCTTCAATAACAAACCATACTGGAAAAAAGTGAGGCTTCAGGACCTAGGAATTACACTGCTCTTCTTCAACTTTCATATATTTACTTGGGCACAGTCATTCACACAGGACAAACCCATCAACCTTCAGGAAACATAGGGTAGGTTTTCTTTGCCTTATATGTTTGTTTCAGGCATGAAATGTGTATCTCTTTAAGCCATGTTGATTGCAATTCTTTCAGAAAACAGAAGACAGACTGTAGGATGGAGGCACAGGATGACAGGATGAAGAGCCAGCCTGACAGCTCACGACCAAGTCTCTGATTATATGGATTGGGTTGGCATCAAACTTCTGGTGTGTCTGTTAAAGTTTATATTGTCACAAGCAGTGTTCATGGTGCCACTATAGACATATTGATTTCTTCTCCACATAGGGCTATGCACCAGAGACCTGAGTGACAGCTCCCTACTGAACTCATTTCATCCTGCCGTTTTGTTCAGAAATTTTCTTACTTGACAGTCTAAGAGCAGAGGGAAATTTTTTTTAAGCATCCATCAGGCAGGAGAGGGTTTCTAACCAATATACAAATGTGACCAAACAAGAATTCAATCTCTTCCTACCTTTACTTTAAGAATAATAGACAATCTTCCCAGGCACAAGGAAAAACCAACCAATCAACCAACCCAAGCAAGCAAACAGGGAGAAAGAAAGGTACTGAGAATATAGGAGCTTCAGCAGACTGGCCATTAAACATGACCCTGGGCCACTCTGGCTGAAGTCTGGGGTCACTGAGAGCCCCTGCTCTTAATCTGTTACTTTCACGTGCACTAGTCCAGCAGAGATCAGATCTCACGAACACTTGCTAACTGGGGCATCCTTTACAACACCATGTTTTGATAATAGCAAGAGGTCACCTTGCTCTGAAAGCACTTTTACATAAATCACTTACTTACCCATCTGGTCGGCAATGCTGTCCTCACTTCTCTGCCAGCTGGGTGTGGATTTCCCACTGCCACCAATATCGGACTGAGTGTTCTGCCTGTCGATGGAGGCTGGGGATCTTCGGCTCACCCCAAACCTGTGGTTATTCCCAAACAAAAGCAAGAAACATCAGAATCTTTACCCACAAGGTGGAGTCCTAGTTCTGATGACAGGTATTTCCAGTTTCTGCTTGCACGTCTGTGCACGTAGACACAGCTCTCTACTCAGGAAGGTATGCTTATTATTGAAACCAAGTATTAACTAGGGCAAGGAGCTTGCTAACAGAAGGCCTGGAGAGCAAGAAGCCCCAGTCCACCAGCCCACAGAGTCAAGTTCAGACTGCCACTTGAAATCACTCATACACATCTTCTAAACAGTACATCTATGGGAGGTTGTGTCTCTTAAATCAACAATACACTAAATCATTAATTTACTCTTGGATCAATTACTTTCTGAGCAATGTACTCTATGATCTGAAAAACAAAGACAACTACTATTTATGGTATATGCAAGCCACTTGCTAGTTATATGAATTTTAATCGCTATTGGGAAGGGCAATTTGGAAGTAGGTAAGCTGGCATGTAAAATGGTAAATATATACTTTTGCAGCTAGTGAGCCAGGTTGATTTTCCCCTTGAAAAAACAGTAATGTTTGTTTTTAACAAAATCATATATCTCTATCAATACAGCACAAATGCTGATATGAATTCTTAGACCAGAAAGGGCCAGAGTGTAGAAGACAAGTATTTATGTGGACATTTACTGTGTTTTCCATGGTTTCTGTGGTGGTTTGAATAAAAATGGCATGCACAGGCCCATAGGGAGTGTCCCTATTAGGAGGGATAGATAGAATAAGTACTGGAGTAGGTGTGGCATTGCTGGAGGAAGTATGTGACTAGAGGCAGGCTTTGAGGTCTCAGATGCTCAAGCAAGGCCCAGTGTGACATTCTCTTCCTGCAGATCTGGATGTAAAACTCTCAGCTCCTTCTCTAGCACTATGCACGCCTGCATACTGCCATGCTGCCCACAATGATGATAATGGACTAAACCTCTGAAACTTCGAGCAGGCTCCAATTAAATGTTTTCTTTTGAGTTGTCGTGGTCATGGTGTCTCTTCACAGCAATAGAAATCTTAACTAAGATAGTTACTAACTAATGAACTTCAGAAGAACTTAATAGATAACATAGTCCTCTAAAGGCTCTGTACCAACTGCTGGCTGTGCTTTACAACTGTGATGACTGAAAGATGGTCAGGACCTGCAAGAGCTCTATATTGGGAAAGGTGGGACCCTGGGAGTGAGAAAACATGGAGCTGAGTTGAAACTGGTGACCCAGTAGAACTAAAAAAAAAAAAAAACCCTGAGCTCTGTCTCATTCTCTTTATACACAACATGGCAATTACATCACAAAGCTCTAGGTAGCAAAATCTAGGCAAAAGACTTAGAAAATACAGAAGGCCACAAAAATATTTGCTGCAGTAAAATTTGTGCATCTTGGGTAGAAGACCCTTTTTAAGGCTCACTGTGAAAAACCATCTTGTATACGCCTGTAGCCCAAGAAATAACCCTTATTTATGAAAATAGTAGGAGAGGAGGAGATTATCAAATCTGCTTTCTCTCCCCTAAGCAGTGAGAATCCTCACACTGATCCTTTGGTCCTACTCTAACTGTACACCGAAGGAAGGCTTGTCTAAGATAGGGTAAGGATGCCAGTTAGACATGGATTCAGATCTCACTCTTTTTTTGTAGCAGAGAAAACTAAAAGGTAACTTTCTCCATCTCCAAATTTAAAGGAGAACTGTAAATACCAAGACGCTTTAAATTCTGCCTTGAAAAGCATTTCACTCCTTACATAGATGCTGTGTGTCAGAGAACCCAAGACAAACATATTGCCCTTGAGGGATTTAGACAAAAGGTCTAAATCCGACACTTGGCCTCATTTCAGAGGGCCTTGTGGGAGACACACTTGACATTTTGGGGCACTGGTGGTATCTGAAAGCAGTTTAAAGCAATCACTGGGCTCACCCAGGACACACTCAGTGGCCAGGCATGCAGCCACCCAAGCTGCCCACTTCTCTGTAGGAAGCTGGCACCTCTGAAACTTCTTCACGATGGGCTGGAACCTGCTCCTAGATGCCATCACAGACAAGTATAATTCTTTACTAGGGACAACTAGAAAAAATCTCTCATTGAGTGGCATCAAAATGCATTTCTAAGATGGAAGAATCGCCTTATGCTGTGTTTGTTTGGTTGTTGTCTTCAAATGCATTTCTAAGATGGGACAATAGCCTTATGCTGTGTTGTTTGGTTGTTGTTGTCTGGTTTTTGCTAGGGATTGAATCCAGGGCCTTGTACTTGTTAAGCAAAAGCTCTACTACTGAGCTACCCCCTGGCTCACAGTCTTTAAACCAAATTGCTTTTTCATTATCTCTGATTCCATTCTTATGTTTGTAATGTATCTTTTCTCCCTTAGTCAAATAGCACAGGTGCTATGAATCTCCTTATTCAGTTACACTTCTCAACTGATTAGGATAGTCTCAATGTTCTAGGACCAAAGAATGAACACGCTCACACCACACAGGTGCAGATGTGAGGCCCCCTGAGGTGAGGGAGAACACCAACATTGCATGCCTAACACTAACAGGTGCCCAGGAGAACACACATACTTCAACATCAACTTGGACACAGCTGCTCTGGGTTAGGGGAACTTCAGGATCAAACTTCATGGGCAACAGCAAGACACACCAGTGAGCCAGACCACCTTTTGCCTCACAGATGTGCATGAGAAAGCTTTATGTAACGATGCACGCCTTTAATCTAGCACTTGGAAGGGAGAAACAGGCAGATCCCTGAGTTTGAGGTGGGCCAGGGCTATCCAGAGAAACCCTGTGTTGAAAAACAATAAAAAAAGAAACAACCAACACCAAAATGGCTTTGGTATATAGAAGGCAACACTTTATAGTTATAATTACTATTATTATTATTTTAAAAGGTCATCCCCAGGTACAAAATAAATTACATGATGTTGTCTACAATCCAAAGTGAGCTCACCAAAGATGGGAAACCCCTCAGTATCATCTAGGATGCAGGTGGAATAATCACCACTTTGTTAACAAAACTGGAGCATTAGGGGCATGGGACTCGCGGTTTTTAGCATCAACTGCAGCACTAATGTCTCCACTTGCTTTGTTGATATACATTTAGAGTGTATCACAGACAGGAAAAAACCTTTTTATTGTTAGCTCATTTACATTTTAGTGCTATAATAATGATGAAGATATGCTGATTTCTTCATTGTGAAGGCAAATCATACCATTTAAAATCTAATTTAAATAAGAAATAATTAGTTGGGCTTGTGGTGCAGTACAATAAGTGACTCACAACCCCTCTGCAGGGACTGATGAAGAAAAGCTAAAATTATCTTCTAGTTATCATTGAAGCAATTACAGTAAGATGTATGCACTTCAAACAGGCTACTGGGGCAACAACAAGGTGGAGAAGGCATACTGTTGAGTGCTTTTATCACCTACCTTCTGTTAATATAAACATTCAGCACCACCAACAACATATTCATATCCAACCGTTATGAAAAACAGCGGAGGAGCTGGAGGATGGCTCAGCAGTTAAGAGCACCGGCTGCTCTTCCAGAATACTTGGGTTTGAGTCCCAGACCCACATGGCAGCTCATAACCATCCATAACTCTAGTTCCAGGGGATCTGATGCCCTGTTCTGACCTCCAAGGGCAACAAACATAAACGTGGTGCACATACATACATGCAAACAGAACACATATGGACATGCAAATAAATCTTTTTTAAACCCCAACTGAATACTAGTCATAGTGAAAAAATACCCACTATGAGGGTATTATCAGTAGCTTGTTAATTTTTGACATGGTGAAATCTCAGGAAAGTTACCAAATTATGTGTTCATCGGTTAATCAATCTTTGGGAAACTTGAATGGTTCAAGTTCTTTGTTGGGACCACCAGAGAAAACGGCTTGGTTCTCTTAGTCTGTGTGAGGCGAGTTGTGTGTGCTATGCTGTGCTTCTGTGACCATTACCTCCAAGCCTCAGACATTCCAGTCCCCTCACCCCACAGTGAACTTTAAAATTGGTGTAGTTCCCTCCCCTTTGACTTTAGTTTAGTTCTGTTTTCTAGTGGCACCGGAGACAGAACCAAGGGCCTCATGCTAGGTGAGTGCTCATACCAGAGCTACAGCCTCAGCCTGACAAATGGTTATTTTGGGGCACTTAGTGTCAATGAGGATTATAAAGAAAACAGCAGCCGGGCAGTGGTGATTCACACCTTTAATCCCAGCACTCAGGAGGCAGAGGCAGGTGGATCTTTGTGAGTTTGAGGCCAGTCTGGTCTACAGAGTAAGTTCCTGGACAGTCAAGGCTACACAGAGAACACGAGCATCTTACAAGACAATTTCAAGCTTAGGGTGTGGTTATCGTTCTCTCTATCAGCAGCAATATGACTCAGTGCAAGCAATGTTTTGCTGAGTTCACTTTGGAGGAAGTATTCGGAAGTGACAAAATCCTTCCGGAGACACTGACAATACGTGTGATGAGAAACTGATGCTATTTGACTTTGATGCTACACTGATTATACACTGATCATCTTACTCAGAAGGGGTTTGACCTAGCCACTGGACATTCCTCTACCTGGAGCATCAGCTCCATCTTCCCTGCTGGTTGCATGGAGCTTTATGAGGCCTGTATGAATAGGTATCATTTTACATGACTCAACACAGAGAAGAACACTGATGAAAGACCACTCCCCAGGGGGGACAAATGGCATACCTACCCTTCGGGCATGGATTTTTGTCTGTAGGTGCCACCCCCAGAGCCAGTCTCACTGGATGAAGACAGGTTACTGGGGGAGTTACGGCACTGGGATCTTGCCAAAGCCATGGATGAGACTGTCACATAGATGTCTGAACCAGGAGACAGCCTATAAGTGTGAAGGGAAAACATGAAGTCAATAACTCAAGAGAGAAAACCCACAAGGCAGTGCATGGCAGAAGACATCATATAAACACCGCAAAGGCAGTGGTCTCATGGAAATGTGAAAATGATGGAAGCCCACAAGAGAAACCTCTGGCTAATACTGCTCCAGAGAGAACAGCTGGAAAACTGCCTAGAAGGGGGTGGAACCCATAAATAAAATTATAGGTGGAAAGACCTAGAAACATACACACTTCCAAAGCTGCCAGGATTCAATCAGGTGAAGTGCTATACAGTCTCCACATTGGCAGAACAGAGGATAAGTGAACCCCAGAGACATTAACCAGCAGTTAATCCCAGTTTCTCACACCACCCACCTCATGGCCACTGCATGAGCACATTCTTCAAGTGCCTCTTTGTTTTCCTATCTCATTACTCAAATCTTGCAATGTTCAGGCTCTGACTACTAGTTTTTATAATTCTGGTTGATAGTAGCCCACACTAAGAAATTCCACAGGAAAAAAAGTTCCCAGAATTACATTTGTAGATTTTTCACAGCAGGGATGTGCTGTGTCTTGGCCCTGGCATATTGGCCAGCTGACTATCCAGGTAGACGCTGAAACTTTGTAGGCAGGGCAGACAGAGGTTCCCTCAACCTTCTCTATTCTCTATTCTAGTTGGCAACAGAGCAGCTATTGGCATGTGTATGTGTTGACAACAGTGACCAGGCTTAGTAACAAAGCAACTTTATTTCAAAAGTGAGCACCTGCAGATGCCTGGGCTCCACCAGTAGAGAAGACTGGTTCCATGAGATGGCTGAAGAAATGGGTTCTAAATCATTCCCCAGGTCACAATAGGCCAGGTGAGCCTATTTTGTGTGAGCTGCTGTCCACTAATGAGACAGTTGGTATGTGTTTGGCATGGTCAACAGACTTCTAAAGTGAAGCCATTCAGTTCCAAGCAGAGTAGAAACCCTGGGCCAGAGCCTGGCTGATAGAATAATGCCATTTTTACAGTGAGTCTACAGATGGGGAAGGAATTTCACTCAGAAGATGGCAGAAGGGCTAACAGAACCATACCAAGATGCTTTTCTAGTGGAGACAGAGTAAGGACAGCTGCTAGGAGTCTAACTCCGAATTTATCTATGAGGCAGATCTGAGTTCTCTCTGGCTGTCTCCTAGACGTGGTTCCTAAATCCTCTCCTAATTCAAATCAAGCCTCTTCAAAAGGAACAGCTTTCTCCCTGTGCCACAAATGGAACCATCCTCCTCTACTTGTTATATCAAGCTAAGCATCTTGGAACCACGTTTCCCTTTCTCTCTCCTATCTACCAGATTTAACTGTTCCAATTATGTTGTATATTTGTGTACTACACAGACTGTGCCCTAGCATCCTGGGTACTGGTCTTGAAAACCAAAGGTTCAATCTGGACTCCACCATGACTGCCCTCCGACCTCTTTCACCCAAACCGGTATCTGACTTCCAGGCTCCATCCATGCCATCCCTCCAGCAGCTCCTAGCAACACTCTTCTACCATGGCAACCATTGCTAGAAGCTTCTCCAAAGTTTCCCTTTGTCTACAGGATAGAAGACCAGAGCTGACCCCTGTCATCATCTTCAAGGCCCCAAACCACCTGACTACTCTCCCTTCCATGTCCCTGTGCCTTGGGCTGTGGATAGATGGGCCAGGATTCAGAGAGCCACTCTACTCGCACCTTTACTCATCCACTGTCTATTTAGAATGCCTTCCTCGCTTCCCACTAACCCCAATTCCAATATTCTATCTGAATGCACAGAGCAGAACCTCTTCACACCCCATAATAGCCTACTCTGTGTACTATCACAGTACAACAGCCTTGCGTTTATTTGTCTCCCCGACACCCTGTTCCTATCGCACAGGACTGAGCCTTACTTATCTTTATTTTATGTGTATGACTATTTTGGCTGTATGTACACAGATACAACACTTATATACCTGGCACAGTGAAGGCCAGAAGAGGGTATTGGATTCCTGGAACTGAGAGGTACAGAGGTTGTGAGCCACTATTAATCACTGAGCTACTCCCCACCTTCTACCCCTGCCCGAGCCAGGTATTCTTGAAAGTGTTGGCTTTTAGAATTTGTAATTTGCTAAAAGCAATTATAACCAAATCAGTGTGCTTTCTTAACTGTGGAAACAGAGATGGAGTTACAGGGGCTAAGATTGCAGCAGAAAACCATTAATGTCACAGATGGAGAGACAACTACTGAGGATGCTGCTCTAAGTGTGAACTAGGACAAGTAGAATACTAGTGTCTGGGGACTGTGATGGAAAGCCAGACCAGGCCACCTCTGAACATCTTCCACGACCATCACAAGCCATGCTCCTGGTGGTCAACGACTAATCCCCACAGGGTTTTCCATATACATGGTGGTGGGGGGTGGGAGTAGAGGAGAGTAGTGTGAGAGCACTGTCCTCACAGGGGTTGCTCAGACACTTGCTCTGTGTTCCACCCCTTTGCAGATTACGACTTGTGCCCACTTGTGGCATCTGCTTCTGGTATCACCCATTCTGGTGTCACCATACAGATCTTAATGAGGACGTCCAGGGTTTGTCTGTAGGTAACTGTGTACTTAGTAATTAGAGAAACCTAGCTCAACCCTATCTAGGGTACTTTTTTTTGTTTAGAATCACCTTATTTTATTTTATGTATATGAGCGTTTCACCTATATGTATGTCTATGAGCCCTGTGCATGCAGTGCCCATAGAGGTCAGAAGAGGGCATCAGATCTCCTGGAACTGAAGTTACAGACACTTGTGAGCTAACATGTGGGTACTGGGAACCAAATCAGGTTCTCAGAGCATCCACTGCTTTTAACTACTGAGTCATCTCTCCAACACCTAGTACTGTGTTTTGATAGGAAAATGATCAAGACATACCTGGGTACAAAAAAAAAAAAAAAAAAAGGTTGTCCCTATACTGTGTTCTCCTAAGAATTTAACCAGGACTGGAATGGAGGAGGAAGGGAAAGAGCAAGTTACAAACAAAAAACTGAGTAAGAATTAGGGAACAGTATAGATCTAAATAGGATGATGCCACTCGCCTTTCTGCCCCCAGAGTCTGCCTTCCTGTCACGGCAAAGAGGAAGAAATGCTACAGAAAAACAAACGGGAAAATCAGTGGCAGCAAGACCTGGGCCAGTTGGGCCAGTGTGGCATCTAGGCAGATGAGTCACATCGATGGGCACGGTGGTCCTGAGGCTAAGTTAAGACAGGATTTTTATCTTTGGCTTTATCACTTGCTTTCTGTAGCCTGTTCTCTACAACATACATTAAACTCAAACACTCCAAGCTCATTCTCAACACCAGCTCTTTGAGTTGGCAAATGTATCAGAATTCTATTGAGTTACTGGAGTTAGCCCAAAAAAACGAAAACACAGCCTTTCCAGAGGGCTGGCATTCATTCCAGCTCTCTTCTGCATCTATGGAACTCAATGGTGGCTTTGTTTTCTGACGGTTCACACACAGAGGACACACACAGAACGGCTGAAGCAAAACCACCCCAAAGTGTTTACATCTCCAAATACATGAACACCGGGCAAAGAAAATGTAGAATCGGCTTTCTCCTTGTGCTGTACAACTCTGCTGCTTCCAATACCATGACTCCAATGCTATCACACCAGTGTTTTAGAGACCTGATCGGGAGCAGAAGGTGTGACTGTCTGGGTGCCGGCAGTCTCTGCAGAGCTGGAGGCTAGCTGCTGCTGGGCACTGTGCTACTCTGAAAAGGGTAGTGGCCTCTTCTCATGAGCTCCCAGCACAAATGACCTCCCTGACCTGTGCTGGGTCCTCACAGCCTAAGCACATCTGTGAAATTTAAGGGGAGGAATCTGGGAGGAGCTGGGGTAGGAGAAGGATGACTATGATCAAATACACTGTGTGAAAATTTCAAAGGCTAAAATTATACTAAAGAAAATTACCAAACCTAGGTCCCAGATACACAACAAAATAACCCATGCCTAACATTGCCCATGGATGGACCCGCAACAGGACTACAGTCAGTGTGCACAGCAGTGACGCTTAAGACGCTCCAGACAATGACTGATTACAGTTTACCAAACCATCAGTAAGGACTTCTTGGTGCCCAAGTAGTCAGTGGTAAGATAGTTTCCTGGGTATTTAGGATTAATTACACTTCTATTTCCTTCTTTTTATTCCTAAGTGACAATACTGCCGAGATGCATCCACAGAGACAAGGCCCTCTGTCACCCAAGTGCAAGTGTGGACCAATGGTAAGAACAATCAAGAGGGTTCCAAACAGCAGCTGTGACTGACAAATTAGATACCCAAGTCCATAATTAAGCACAGCATTTTGCCACAACTTAGCAATTAAAATGCTATCTACTCAGGGAACAGGACCAAGTTATCTGTCCTCATCAGTATACATACCAACCAGGACTCTTCCAGAATGATGTAAACAGAATTCTCTAAAGCAATACAAGGTTATAGAATGACCGTCCTACCCAGCAGCTTCTGCACAGGCTGTGCTCAGATTCAAGCAACCCATTGTCCTCTTTCACGTTTTCCTACTGTGTGCTCTGAAGAGCTTCTGCTGGTCCCAACCTCAGCCCATCAGCTGTTCAGCCAGGGCCTAGAAATCTTGCTTTCACAAGCCCCCTACAAAGCTCGCTTCAAATGAGGCAGAATGCTCAGACACAGCTGTGAGCACTCACAGCCAGGCACACACCCCGGGTGTCTCTTGACAAGAATTAACTTTACATCTAAGGGTAATTCCGGAGGAAAAAAAAAAGAAAAACAAAAGTAATTGTAGGCAGGACCAGTCACTTAACTTGTGGGACCCAGCATATAATGAGAATATAGGGTTCCCCTGTTCCAACAGTATTACAAATTTCCAAAGACAATAGTGGAGCATAGACTTGTTGGTTTAAGTGTGGAGCCTGTGTAACTGCACAGGAGCCTGAAGCTGACCTCCACTCCAGTGAATGTGACCAGAGCTCATTCAGTTCATTAACACGAACTCATTTTGCTAATTTCTGTTGAGTGGTAGTGGATTTTACTCATGCAGCATGCTGGCTGAGAGGTAGGCTCTGGAGTTAGAAGGTTCAATGTCAATCTCAGCTTCACCGATAACCAGCTGTGACTTTGCACAACCTCTCTCTCAGTCACTGTGTGCCCTCATTCACAGAGTATTAAACACAACCAGCAGGGCCAATGAGGGAATTAACCAAGAAGACTCATGCAGAGACCCAAGGCTGGTGCAGATGAACACAATGGTCAGGTACAGATCTTAAGTGATACCTAGGAAAGACATGACAGTCGGAAGAGAAGCAGAGGATGCCTGAGGCCCATTACCAGTCAGATCTAGTTGGGAACACCAGGGAAGAGGAAGCTTTGATGAAGAAAATGCACTTGATGTGGGACTTGACATGGGAAGCTGGGTCAGTCACAACAGTCAGAAGGGCCATGTACACGTGTAAGGGATAGAGGCTGCTGTCCATGATGGCATGTTGGGCTGAGGCACTGGAAACCACAAGGGGAAGCATGTGCCACCTGACAGTTCTTCCTCAAATCCAGCTGACCTGAATTTTACAACCACCTTTTAGGCCCATTTAATTTGCCAGGATGGATGCAGCAGCATTTCTCATAACTTCTGCTGGTGCTCAGGCCACCAGGGCTGTTTTCAGCATGGCAGACAACCTGAATTAAACATGACCCTGCCAGTCAAGACTACACCTCATTTCTGGGAACACCCTAGCCCCAACACATGGCTACTGAGGTAAGGTGGAGAACAGATTCACCAGCTACACCTCACAGTGCCCAGTTTGCACAGCCTGAACCCCTGTGCCCTGGTTTCCAGGCAGAACACCTAATACCACAGGAGGCTGTCAGGGAGACAGGCGTTCTGTGCAGTTCAGGAGCCTGGGCCTGGCACCACACTGGTGCATTTGCCGGCCATTCCCTGGGCTATCCTGGAGAACACATAAAGTGGGCTGGGAGGCTTGCCAAGCCCATGCTGTTTTGTCATTTTCGGAATGCCTGAATAGCAATCGTCCTTGGAATATCATCTAACATTGTGGAGCTGCAAATCCCATCCATTCCAGCTCCACATCAGATGCCAGCACACCCTGGCTCCCATGGAGCACTGGGGAAGAAAAACTTGTACCCAGTGCTTGTGAGCCTCACCCAGCCCTCTGCTTTTCTACTTTATCTTGAAGACAACCCAACACCAGAACTCAGGTTCAATCATATAAGAGCTTCAGTCAAGAACTTGTGTTTCACGTGGAGTGAAATACAAACTTAGACAAGTTTTATCAGGATATATGTTAAAATAAAGAGTCTGCTAAATGGAACAAACAATAGCCAAAGCAGTTATATTCAAATACAGCTTTAACACCAAAGTTTTAGCATACAAAATGCATATTCCTTTATCATTTGATTTCTTAAAATAAAATACCCTTTTGCTTTCTTCCAAATTAATATATATTCTCTTATTCACTGGGAACTCATTAGACGTCACAGCGTGTGTTGGTTCTTAAACTATAATGATGAACAAGGCAGGCTAAGTTGGAACCTTAGACAAATAGGATTAAGATAAATATATCAAATTCTGTGAGCAAATCTGATGATCTCAACATTCCCAAAGGGAGCAATTAAGGCAGAGACAGGAAAAGAAAGTATTAGAGAAATTCAAAGTGGCTTTTCAGAAGACGGATGGGGAGCCAAGCTTCGAGAAATGGAAGGGACCAGGCTGGGCTTGACTATGCACTGAGCAGGACAAGACACTTTCAGGGGACAGAGTCCAGTGTCACTTACAGGTCAGAGGTGGGAGTGAAGGCTGGGGAGGGAGAGAGGGAAGGAAGGAGGGAGGGAGGTGCGGAGGAAACTGGGAGACAGGGAGACAGGGAGAGGGAAGCCCAGTGACTTTCAGGGATGCCACCAACCAAGCTAGGGAGGCTGACTTGATCTTGAGGACCGTGGAAGCATGAGTGTCAGTAAAGGCTTGGCTCCATTTTTATCACATGACTCTGCTGGCAGGAGGCTGCTCCTCAGAATTCGAGGCTTCTGACAACAATTGAGACTTTTAAAAAGTAGCATGAAGTATAAGCCCTTTAGCTAAGAAGAAAGAAGCTGACAAACAACAAAAAAAACCTCAAGGGCGGAGCAGATGGCTCAACAGTAAAGCATCTGCTTCACAAGCATGAGGATTGGAGTTCAGTCCCCAGCATCCACATAACAGTTAAGTGTTGCTAGGGCTGCTGGTGATACTGCTGGTGGAGGTATAGGACAGAAGAGCCCTAGGGCTTGCTGGCCAGCCCGTCGAAAGTGCAGGCTCAGCAAGAGATCCCAGCTAAAAAAACAAAACAAAACAAAAAAAGCAAAAGCAAAAACAAAAACAAAAGCCAACAACAACAACAACAACAAAAAAACAGGTGGAAAGGGGCAAGTGAGGTGACTCACTGGGTGAAGGTGTTTGCTGTCTATGATGCCAACCTGACAACATGAATTTGATTCTCAGGTGGAGGGAGAAAATCAACCCTACAAAACTGTCCTCTGACTTCCACAGGCAATCTGTGGAGCTCCTGGCTCTACCACCACAAACTAACTCACCCCCTCCCTCCTTCTCCCCACCTCTTTTCTGTCTGTCTGTCTGTCTGTCTGAGAACTCAAGAGAAGACAGGGATTATCTTGAAGCAGGTTACTAGAGGAGGGCAGAAGGAAATGAGAATGGAGGGAAACTGGACAGATTCCTAGGTCAGGTTGTGATACTGGAGTACAGGAAAAACTGTACCATACTTCATCAAGGTGGGTATGATGGGAAAGGAGGAAGTGGAAAGGGGAGGGGCAGGGTGAAGGATAAGTTAGTTTGGAAAAGGAAGTCAAGACAAAATCCTTAAATTAGGTGATGACCTAAGTCACTGAAGCAGATGTCAATGTAGAGATGCTACACAGCCCGGGGTTAAAGAAATGAAGAAGGGAAACCCGAAGGATGAGGAAGCAGGGGCAAAGGGCCAACAATTAAAAACAACACAAATTAGGTTTAGGAAGATGAGTGTACTCTTAGCTTCAAATACTACAACAAAGTACCCCAAACAGGCTATTTACAAGGAAAAGCTTTGAGTTCACAGTTCTGGGGTTCAAAATTCTAGGACTGAACCCATTACTTAAGTCTGTGAGTGTGGCATAGAATGGCAAGGTGTGAGTTGGAGAGAATTTGTGCTCACATTCTAGAGCACAAAACAGAAGTAGGAACAGGGAGGGTACCACCGACCTAAGAACTTCTCTCTGGGTCCCACATATTAAAGGTCCATGGTACCTCCCAGAGGCACTGCCTGAAGACCAATCCTTTGTGTATGGACCTATGGGAGGGGGCACACTCCCAAACCATAGTGACAAGGAAACACTTTTAAGAGGGAGTGGAAAATGTTGACTAACAAGTTAGGGCTGAACAGTATTCAATGCTTTGAGAACATGGATAGCAACATGGACATGGCCAGAGGAGCCCCAGCAAAGCTCCATGTTCTGTTATGCAAAGATCCTTGTGTCCACTTGAGCACAAGGGATCCAGGGAGAGAGTGCAAGTGCATTCATGGCCCAATGAGATCTAATCCAGACAGTAAAGGTTTGTGGTAATTTTATTTAACAAGAATGGAAAACTCTTCCATATACTAAGATGACTGTTACTTATCCAAAGCCCTTGAAATGATTAGATTTTGAGTACAGTAACTCAGATCTAGAGAATTATGACTGATCCCCTGGTATGCTTAAACTCAGCAATGAAGCAAGTCTAGTGCACTATGGGAGTTGTTTTTACTCCAGTCCCACCCTTAAGCCCTAGATAAACCTGACACCCAAACCACAGATTTATCAAGTTGCCTATTCTTGCTAAATAAGTATTACTTTGCTAACACATCCACCCCACAAACACTATAAAATTCTGTAATCAGATGGACACCTGGGGAGCATAAAATTCTCAAATGCAAACCAAACAGATCAGACCTGGAATGGCAAACATGCTATAGCCTCTAAAGTTTCTCCCAACAACATGAAAGAGCCCTATGCAGCTGAAAAATTCTTGCTAAGAATCCCAAATACCAACATATGTTATTGTTACATAGACTATGGCCTTAAGTATTAAAAGAAAAAAGTCCATCCCATAAATTAAGGGGAAAAAAAAAGACCTCTGGGCCTGTGGTTCTACAAAACCTGAAATAAAGAGTATGCTTCTGTAAGCAATAAATGACTATTTTTTTATCCAAAAAGGACTGTGTTGGACCTAAGCAAGGCAAGCAGGCTTGTGCTGTGTGGGAGAGGACACTAGTATCTGCTGATGGCTTATGCTCCAGGAGATCTGTATACTCCACAGCTAAACACAACTTTCTGGGGCAGAAGGAATGGAATCAAATGATTGTAAAGATGGCTCAGGGTTCAGAATCAAAGCTTTAGTGTGGACTACATATGACTCACCTTAAAGGTCCATTCATATTCATAAATGACCTAACTACAAGTTAACTGGCACGAAGGTTGATAAGATAGGAATTGACAACTATGTTTTATAACAGAAGACTACCATAAACTTCAAACTGGAGATGGCCCAACCATCCTGACAGTTGGAAAATGTGGGGATGAGATTTTGTAAGATATCCTAGAATCTGGGATTCTAGTAGGGTTCTCGGAGAGCACCCTACATGATATGAAGCCAGAGAGGCAGTGAGTAGGGCACAAAACCCCCCAAACCAATGATAGCTTCTATCCCTCCCACCCCTACATTCTAAAGAAGCACAGGCCCCTCCTGTGGTCACTGGCCCTCCCTCAGGGAGATGTACTTTCCTTTGGGAGTAGGTGAGACAGGCAATGGGCTCGGGTACATGAAGACAAGCCTCTAGAATCCTTGTCCAGGTTAGTGTTTGACCAACCTGATATGAACTAAAGTTAAATGGGAATAGGAATCTCAGTTGAGAAAATGTCTCCACCAAATTGTGGTGCCACCCCTGGGCAGGTGGTCCTTGAGTTCCAAAAGAAAGCAGGCTGAGCAAGCCATGAGGAGTAAGCCAGTAAGCAGTGCCCCTCCATGGCCTCTGTGTCAGCTTCTGCCTCCAGGTTCCTGCCCTGACTGCTCTCAGGAATGAACTGTCCTGAGAGTTATATAATGAAATCAACAAGTTACTCTTGGTCACGGTGTTTGTCACAGCAACAGAACCCTGACTAAGCTAGTGCTGAAGTAATTAGCCACCAATAGAATTTCTATCTCCTCATGTCAGTTTGCTGAACTCTTTCATGCTTTAGCTTCTGCTGAAGATTAGATTCAACATGGAACAGAACACATCCCACTATTTTATTTTGTGAAATACTGTGAAAGGAAACCCCAAATGAGTTCACCGGTGAAAGCCTCTGGAATGTTCTGTGGAAGCAGAAAATGGGGCTGGCAGGAGATAGAGCCCTTTAAACAATGACTTCCCAGGCTCACCTTTCAAAACATGAGCCAAACCATGAGTTACACTAACACGCACCTCAGGAAAAGCCAAGTTTGCAGTGAGTAAAACAAAGAATTTATTCAGAGATCTTTGGGAGGCTTTTCCTTCTCAGAGAAGGAAAGCAAAAAGAATCCAGATGGGGTGGAGTGGCGATGGGTGAGGAGCCTTTTACTGGGATAAAGAGCAAGGTCCTGGACATAAACCTCAGGAGTCAATGAAGGATTTTAGAAAGACCACTTTCATGTGTGTGCTCTTACAAGCTGTTTCTATGTGGCATTACTCTAGGATCCCAGGATGGCTAAGTGACAATGTTACACAAGCTCAAAGCTAGACTATAATACAGGACTCCACAGAGTGACCTCCACTTTCAAGTGCCCCTGAAGTAGATGGATAACTAGAACACTGTCCACAGCACCCTGTCCTTGCTGGAGAAGGCTCTATCACAAGGACTCTTCTACCCACCACAGCTCTAGAACACAGACAACACAACCAACTCCAGAGGCTTCCACCGAAACATCAAGGTGTAAGAATACGAGCAGAAGTGAGGAGAAAATGGCTGTGAATGGGAAGAAAAGAAACTTCTAGCAAGTAACATAAATAGAAACCACCTCCTCTGGCATCATCACCTACAGAACCCTGACTTAAAACTTTAGACCCAATTTTACTTACATATGAAAGAACTTAATACAGTTTAATGCTGGGCTGAGGCCCCAGCTTGAGGTGGTCCTGCTCACAGAAAGATGACTGAATGCCATGGCTGCTCACCAAGGCAGACTTGCTGCTTTCTGTGAGGGTCTACTCTGCCTTTCAGTTTGACTAGAGTTGGCTCCTCACATTCCAGAACCTCCACCCTCATCCCTTTTGCTTATTTACCTCAGTGTTAAATTACCTTGCCCACGCGCTGCCTTCTCCCCACTTTCTGCTACCTTCCGAGTCGTGGGAAATCTATTGTACTACTTGAGTTTTCTAATATGCAAAAGAAAATGACCACCAGAAGCCAATAAGAAGTGGCACTATTAAGAGATGTGGCCTTGTTGGAGGAAGAAGTATGTCTCTGGGGGTGGGCTCTGAGGTTTCAGGAGCTCACACCAGGCCCAGTATTGCTTTGTCTTACTGTTGCCTTCTGATTCAGACGTAGGACTCTTGGCTCCTTTTTCAGCCCCACATATGCCTACTTGCTGGCATCCTTAGCACCATGACAATAATGGACCAAACCTCTGAATTGTAAGCCATCCCCAATTAAATGCTTTCCTTCCTAAGAGTTACCATGGTAATGGTGTCTCTCACAGCAATAGAACACTGACTAAGACAAGTTTTCCCTCTTAAAATCTGTTTCAAATAAAATGGCAACACAGATATCCAACCAAAACCTTGCATTCCGTTGCTTCTATAAGTTGCTTCAAGCAATGAAGACTGTCACCTCAAGAATTTAAGTTATCTAAGTTTTAATCCAACTGGCCACTATATATAAACTGGTGATTTCTGTTGATAATCACATAGAAATTAAAAAACAAAGCACATACAAATCTCACTGCAGGCAGCTGGATACTCTGCTGGGAAAGCTCCCATGCTTTGGAAGACCCTCATGGGCATTTCAGCGTTACTTCTGAGAAACACAGGAAAGCCTAGAGCTTACACATTTGGTCTTATTTGAACTTGGGGCTCAGAGCAGAGTGGCCTTGGAGAGAGCACTCACCTCCTTTCCAGTGGGCGCCCGTCACTAGAGATGCTTCGAGGGATGTTGCCGGCTCTTTCTGGAGGGGGCATTTTCCCATCTCCTTTCCCAGCATTCAGCCGAGAGGTCATGGGACTCTGCAGCTGGGATGGGACCTGGGGTGAGTGAGCACCCTTGTTAGCATTCCGCTGCCATTTGTTATTATTCCTGAAGGGAAACTTGAACTCATAGGAAACACCTTCATTCATCTTGTACTCCATCACTGGCATTCGGTAGGTTTCTGAGCAACTCCTATAAAGAGAAAGAAAACCAGGAAAAAAACAATGACTACCGCCTTATCATGTTGGTGGAGACACACTGATTATCATTAACATTTGAGACTTCTTTCAATCTTTGGGCCTTGCAATTTTCCTTTCCCAACCTAGGACTCCAGAAGAATCACACAAGTATTTTCATGTACTCAGTCCCAAGTGTGGAGCCTGAGATGAGGAGTCCATAAAAACCCACAGAGCCCAGGTCAGCTGGGAGCAAGGAGAACTAATGAGGGAGGGGCAGCTGGAAGGACCCCAGAGAAGGCAGCTCAGGGCAGACAACAAGCAGTTCTGCAAACTTCGCTGGGAACTGCAACTGGGGATCTAAAGGGAGGGCATCGCCAAATGAGTTGGGATCCCAAGAGCCAAGAAATTAAGCAAGGGGGGGGATCCCAATGCCCAACCAGAGAACCAAATTTAGCTTAGGAGGGAGAAAACCAATTACAGAAACAATTATTAAATCCCTCAGGAAGACCAAGCACCATCTGAAACCAGACTTCATTTCTTTCCAAAGGAAGGCATCTCCCTTCTTCGGTGACATCCATGGCCAGCGGCACAAGTACTGTCACTTCTGCTCTGCCCGAAATCTCAGTCTCAGGAAGCCTGGGACCCATGCTCCATCCTTTATATAGAAGCAACAAGAGCAGAGTCTGTCTGTCATTAACCAGGTAGACAAATTCTATCCCTACTACAGTATTAACCCATGTACTGAAATTTCATCATCGAATAGAATGATTTCCTTTTGTACAGGGACTGCATGGACTGGGAATCAGGAGGGAAGACCAGGAAGGGAGTGTGACCAGAGCAGCTGTGAAGAGTCACTCATGAGGAACTTTGGAAATAATGCAGAATGAGCCCAAGGCAGGCAGGGTGAGCTGCATGGACGAGCCATGTTTGGAACTTTGAATTTTAGAAAGAAAACAAATTTGGTGCCATTGACTTAAGATGCTTTGTTTTACCCAAGATACTCAAAACTGTATCATTTTAACATAGTTAGCACTGAAAAATTACTGAGATACTTATGTTCTTCTAAATCTCATGCAGTTCACAGGAAACCAAACTGCAGCTACCTGCTTTCCCTACTGCCTTCATGGCAAGGGAACACCTCACTGGCTTTATGCTCGCCTACCCATTTCTGAAAAACCTAAGAATGACAGACGAAACCAAATGTGGACAGCGCTCTGACAGACAAAGCTAATGGCTGGTTTTAGTGCCATGTGTAAACAGTCACAAAAAGCTGTCTGTGGCAACCTTGAATAAAATGTGGTGGTGAATGTAAACTGTAAGGCAGACTACGGGAAGCAGGATGGGTGCTAATTTAGCCACACTACAGCAACTCCATAATGGGGGTGCTATCCTGCACTATCCTGGCATTATGGGTATGCAGAGGTCTAGAGAGCTTTGCACAGCCCAGAGGAGGCAGACCAGGCCCTAACCCACAGCATCAGCAGCATACCTGCAGGCTCGTGTTACTTTAGTTTCTAACTAGAGAATAGCACTCTAACTCCCCAGACGTCCTCACCCACGTGAATCGCATCTCACTCAAGGATAGCCAATGACAAAAGGGGACAGCCAGCATCTTTTGTAAACCCAATGGGAGCTGTCAGCAGGCATTACTGTTTCAGGGCTGAATGTGACCAAAGGGCCAACTGAAACCTAATTTTAAAAAGCCTAATGTTTGTGAACAGCTTGGTCCCTAGAAGCTGTGATTTTGACTCCAAAGAAACACACAAGTCCTTTCAGTGGGAGCTCATCTAGAGGCTGAGGTTTGGAGCAGATGAGTTCTAGCTCAAAGGCATCATGCTCTCACTTTCAAAGCAAGAAAATACTTTGCAACCCATTCCTATTTAAAAGATAATTTGACTCTCAAATCCCCAGCAAGAAAAATAATAGTACTAAAGATAATTTGGTCTTTTTATGTAACTGTTTTTAGATCTTGAATGGTCCCTGATTACAGAGTAGCACCCTGCAGAATGAAGCTTACACCACTAGGGGTACCTCATCTAACCGCTAGCCAGCTATTTCTCTCATCAAGTGGACGAGAGCTGGAGTCACAGAGGTCACAGACACTGGAGATGTGATGGAGGCGAGCGCCTTTTCACCAGTGGGAGTGGGGATGATGACACTTAGGAAGGACATCTGATGGACCCTTGCAACTGCTCCCACTGTGCTGTCCTCTTGGCTATATGGTTACTCTGTGGGCTGTTCCGCACCTTCCATTTGTCTCACTATTGTATTAAAAGATGAAGGAATCATAAGGACAGAAAGGAAAATGAAACAAAACCCTCCAGGCACATAGCAGGACTCAGAGATTTAGCTTTATGTCCCTTCTCTTACCAAACTGCAGTTTGGAAGCAGTTCATGGAGGGGCCTGCCTATTTTTTTTTTTCTAATAGAGAAAGGGCCCTTAATTTTTATGTGTTACTTAAACATAACTTCCATTTTTAAAATGAATGTGTATACACATTCAAGGTCTCCCTGACATGTGGTCACCGTGTGGCTACCTGCAATGCTTTCAAGGTCCTGGTGACTGCAAGAACCAACAGCAGTGGGTAGTGAGCTTTCAGGAGGGCTGTCCTACCTCACCCCAGAGCCACCTGAAGGGAAGGAGGAGAAGAGTGACTAGTCACAGAACAGTAATTAGTTGCTAGGAAAACAGCAGTGGGAGTGTGCAGTGCGGAGGAGAAGAGACACCGCAGCAAGGTGTTAATGCTTCAACTGTTCCCTTTGAAGCCACTTCTGCAGAAGTGAACAGCTTCTCGGGTCTCCGGAGGCATCTGCACAGTGCACAATTTCTCACCTGCACAGAGGGGCGGCGAGAGCTATGGCTTAGCCTTCACCCAGTTCCTGGCTCAGCACCTGACAATGTGTGGGCAGCAGTGTGAGCTTCAAGGAGATGGCATGTGTGTCTTCCAGTGGAAGACAGATGTGGCTCCTTCACTCCGGTGTGTGGGAGTCACATGCACTGATTTCAGAACATGCTGTCCCATCTGGCCCAACTCTGCCCTTACATACGTCCCGGTGGTAGCTTCAAAGAGGCCAGTGGGAGAAGTGACACCACGAACCAGGAACTGCACATATTTACCAGAACACCCATGACTAAGGCACAGGGTAAGGGTCTATGTCAACCTAGAGAACAGCATTTAAACTCTGGGCCCTGATGCCAGAGGAGCTTGAGAAGATCCTTGGTTACTTTTTTGGTAAGAGTATCATTCATGTATGTATGTATGTATGTATGTATGTGTGTATGTATGTATGTATGTATGTATGTGCATACCACGGGGTGTGCCACTGTGCATGTAGGTCAAGGTGGGATCTTTCCATCATCTGGTACCCAGGGATCAACCTCAGGTCACCAGACTAGGTGGGAAGTGATTTGACTCACTGAGCCACCACACTGGACCTATGTGGTTTCTTAAAAACATGCATAATTGTCATAGGATTGCTAAAAGAATTAAATGTATTAATTCATGTAACAGTGTTGGTTTTATTTTTTTGTTCACCCTCTCCCCCAAGGCCTGGAACACTGAAGTAAAAATTCAGCCAATGGAGTGGAGCAGGCAGCAGCTCCTGGGTCCTCCCTCTAGAAGAAGGCTACAGACAAGCTGCTAAAGCATTAAGTGAAGATCTGACTCATTGGAAGCCCATTCCTGGCTCCACAGATGCTGCCAGGAAAGAGCCTGGAAGGCGAGCTCAGCTTTCCAGGTCCAGACAGTAGGGCTTAAAACGACAGTTAAGCTTTGGATAGCAATGGGACAAATGGGAGTGAGGACAGTATGATCATCATGGAACTTAAAAGAAAATATTCTGACAGGCCGAGATGTGATGTGTTCCGTGACTATTGACTGCTGGTGCAAGATGCTAAAGATAGGTGTTAGAGACATCTTGACTGGAGCAGCAACTTTATTAGTGCAGTGATGCAAATCCCAGACTGGCACCAGTTAGTCACTTGAGCTGCCAACATGCAGAAACAGAGCTGTGTCCTGTGTTAGATTTTCCATGTAGGAATGGTCAGCCTCACAAGACAGGTCAACTTCTCTCTGGCCACCCTGCCTATCAAGACATGTTCTATGTGGCACAGCAACTCTGACCTCAGCTGCCAACTCAGACCTACCTCCGTGGGGTGCAGTCGTCATGGGGAGGGATGATGACAACTTTCACTGTGACGGATGTTCTCAAGAGATCAATCATCTGCTCATGGCTCAAGGTGGCCACCGCCACCTTGCAGATCTCCACCAGGCGGCTGCCCTGCCTCAGACCTGCTTGCCAGGCATAGCCGTAGGGCTCTACATCTGCCACGATGCCTTCATAGTTGACATGGAAGCCAAGCTGTCCTAGCCCATTTCTTCGCAGAGTCATTTCCACCGATTCACAACCTTTTGAAACAAACTAGACAAGGAAATGAGAGATCCTGGAGTTAAGTATTGTAACCTGTTAATCAGTAGTAACTCAGAACTGGAAAAATGCTGCCCTGGAAATGTTATCCTTGAACACCCTATAACCAGCTAAAAGGCGGGCTAGTTATTCCCCTTCACTAGTCTCTATTCAGTAGGCAAAAGCAGCACACTGGCTGCTTCCAAAGAGCTCAATGGTTTTCCTAAAGTTGTAGGAAAACCTCAGATATTCACAGAGAGCTGGTAGCAAGGAGAACCTATACTCTGCATTCAACTTTCCATTAAAAAAAAAAAAATCCAAGGATGCAGATATGCAAGCAGCTTTCTCAGCTATTACAGCAACAGCAGTCAGCAGTGCAGTGAGATCTGGTCATGTGCAGGTGAGTTTCCAACACAAACCCCCGCCAATGTGTCCTCTCTCCTGAAGCTGCAACTCTTCTCAGCAAATGATGCAAAGAATGATCATCAGATACATAGTGTGGCTTCACATATCATCAAGGGAATTGCTAGAGTAGCCAATAATGCCACATAAGGTTATGGCCTGGCTTTAGTGTCCCAAAAACTTTAATAAGAATAAGAATTGAAACAAAAAAAGAAAAAGAAAGTCTCACCTGGAGCCTTTTGACAATTTCTTTAATATCCTCACTGCTAATGAAGCTCTCCACCGAAACACACTCTCCACGCTCATAGAAGATCTTGAGGCTGGTGTCGCTGGATGTCCACCCTATCACATCTCTGCAGGAACAATTGAAAGCCACACTCCTTGTTTCTTGATCAATGAGGACGATGAACTCATTGGAGATCCCGAGGAGGCAGTCGAATTCCATGGCCTTGTTGTAGTCTTTGGCCCGGACTGCCCACACAATGGCCCCCATACTACTGAGCTCAGCTCCTGGATAAGGCTTAGACTTTTCCTTCTTCTTGGATGCCAGAGAAATGAATGGAAATTTGCCAGAAGGGTCGATAGGTGTGTTGGTGACATTCTTTTCTGCCAGATCTTTCAGATATTCCTGGCGGGTCCTTGTTGCCATGGCCCGGAATTTTTCTGACTTATGAGCAGCATTTTCTGCATTAATCACTTTGGCCAAAAGGAAGTCCCTGAACACATTTGACTTGGGGAAAGTGACCCCTTTAGGGATGGGAGGTCCAAAAGAAGGCACATCTCTGGACCTGGTGACGGCCACGCTGAGAGACAAAGCAGGGAACAAAGATGGAGTGTGTGTCAGTATGTCTGTCTTCTATTACAACAAGGGAATAAAATGTGCTGTGACAAAGGGCTGGGGGTGTAGCTCGGCAGGAAAGCACCAGTGTAGCATGTGCATGCAAGACTCTGGGTTTGATCCCCAGTGCTAAAGGGAAGGGAGAAGCACTGGGAAAGGCAAAACAACTGCTCATTTTGTACAAGAAAGAACACAAAGGTCTGCTTAACGAGTGAACTTTTTCATTCAGGCTTTAGAGAATTCAGGTTTCTTTCCAGGCAGACCCTTTCTGTCTAAAAGCTTGAAAGTTAAAACCTCACTTCTTTAGCAGATGGGAGACTAGCTACAATGTCATCGTGGGGCAGGTGGCTTACTGTAATGTTCCACATAAGAGAATAAAAGCTACTTTAAATACCTACAGACTAATTCCAGTGGAGGATGTCATAATCACACAACCTTTCAGACAGAAAGTCTGTCAGAACACAAATGTGTCCTCCACTTTAGACAAGAAGGCTGCAGGCAAGACACAGCTCACCAGGGAAAAGTCAGAAGATACATGGCATGAGAAATGAGTGATTTCTCATCTCCATTTCTAATAATAAAGCTAACAGTATCTGTTGGCCCATGTGTGAGGCATCATGAGACCAGATTAACAGCATAACTTTAAAATAAAACCATTAATAGTAACTGTGATTTTTAGAGAATTGCCACAGTACTTGAAAATCCTGTTTTCAATTGAGCTATTCTTTGACCCAAATGTTCTGCTTTCCGTCTGTGATTCTTAAGGAACTCATTTCCCTTTCCCTGTTTCTTTAAGTCAGACTGACCTTAAAAAGCTTATTCCCATCACTCCCTTTGCATACACAGAGCTAAAAATTAGGCTCATGAAAAATGGCCATAAACACCTATGCTGATCTTCTAATTTTAATCTCAAAAAGAAAGATATTAAAATTTCCTGAAACAAGAGAAGCTGGGTAGAAATAGAGAGGCTGTATGTCACACATCAGTTCTCAAGATCACATGGTGCCCTCAGCCAGGGCTAAAAGTGATTGATGATCCCTCTCTCGGTGACTTAAAAGTGAGTCAGCCATGGCACTGCACTGTAAAATGTTTCCTCAGAATTGTCAAAAGAAAGGATATACCTGAGAGTGTGCTTTCAAAGTGAACTGAAGAATTCTACTTCATTTTCTTTACTTTAAAGTCTCGTCAGAGTCACACCTATAACCCCAGAACTCAGGCTATCCTGAGAGACACAGTGAGTTTCACAACAGCTACAGAATGAGACTCTGTCTCAGCCTCCCTCAAGTGGGATGGGGAGCCTCACTTTCGGATATTCAGCTGCTTTCAGAAAAATTTCTGTATCTTATAGAAATGGGATAAATAAACCTACAAGTGAAGATTTTATACTTAGAAATTATAGTTTGGTGGAATGGCAAAGCTACACTGTCAGGAGACACCTCGGATGGGATACATTATGATTTTTACAAGTTTATATTTAAAAACAAACAAACAAACAAAAAACACCACCAGCAGTCTCACCTTACGGCAAAGGGAGGTGTCAGCCAATACCCGTGTTCTAACTGCAGAAGTGAAGCCTCAGACTCCCCTGTGCATGCACTGGGATCTAATTACACACTATTACAAAGGCAGTTTTTCTTGTCAATGTGAACTGTCTGGCTTGAACACTGACAGCTGTGTAATTTTAATTTGATCATGTTTGCCTCCACCCCCCAACCCCCCTTCAGCCCTGAAGCCGAGCAGAAAATGCTGAAATCCAGGTTTGGTAGATTTTCTACAAGGAATCTGGTGAGGATCCAGAAATGTTTAATATCTTTCATTTTAAAATTGGCAATTTCTGTTCTTGCTAATTTCACTCAGAGCATTCTTCCTCAGGAAACAGCTGTGCTTTTATTTAACTAAGGAGGTGCACACGCTCAGCAGGGGTGTGATCGTGAGCACGTCTACTTGCCCTAAGCCCACAAGAGAATATAGATCTATTTATTAAGCGACAGAACTTTAGACAAACACACTCTGGCAACCCACCACTAATTAGAAGCTTCTAGAGCGAACTGTGAGAGAGAGAACCAAGTCTTTACTGTGTAATTATCCGTGATTCACCACAGATGGGAGTAAGTGATATAGACAGTAATCAGGTCTGCAATATTAGAAACAGAATCCTCAAGAAGGCGGTGAAGAAGATGGTAGCCTAGAAGGCACCTTTCAAATGGCTTTGTCTTAGACGCACTAACTTTCACAGCCCTGTCCTACAAGGTTAAAAAGCTCACGACACAGATACCATAGATGCTAAACTCACTATAGTAAGGCCTCATTTAAGCTAATTAGAACACTTGCCTCAATTCAAAAAGAAGTTTGTCTAGAATTTCTAAATATAGGTAGCTAAGATTACCTACAAATGGTTCTTGCTCTTTTAAAGGTGGGTTCCACAGGATCTCTTGTCAGCCACACTTACTTACAGTGCTGCATCTTGGCAATGATCTACCCTTTTCAAGCCTGCTCACCTGGCAGCATGGAGAGATGGGACTTGCCACCCAGGTGGGTGAGAGGCCAAGATGAGCTTAGAGACTGAAGCAGTTAGGGAAGGTCAGCACTAAAGGGGACTTTACAGAGGCTCTCACTCAGACTTCCATAAAATGGTGAGCTTCACCTCAAACTGGACTTCAATTTTACAAGGGAAATGTGTGTTCATTTTAGTCTATGGATATACTCTCCAAAGTCCTTGGAAACAACAGGGAGACCCAAAATGTATCTCCAGGTACAGGGGGCACAAATCTATCATTTTGCAGAAAACCACAATGATCATACACTGCAGGTGAAGAGTGTCAGGGCTGAAGTCAAGCTCTGAGCATTAACGACAGACCCCTGCCCACTCCACCCTCACCTCCAGGAAAGGACTCCAAACTTACCCTTTTCTCTCTTTGGTACCTGCTAAATGGGACCGTCTACACAGATCGCTGGGCCTAAGAGACCTCCAGCAGGCTTTATCTACTTGATCTGGACCATGTAACATTCACTGGCACCAAAGACCTTGAATGAAGCACTACATCTTGGTCCACAAGGGTAATTTGGTAAACAGTTGAATAGAAGTCTTAATGCAAACAGAGCAGAGTAAGACATTTGGACTTTAGAAAAGGGCATGTGGTGTGTACCTGAAATCCCAGCACTTGGGCGAGAGAAGGAGCAGGAGTTTACGGTCATCTTTGGTTACATAGGAGTTCAAGGCTACAATGGGCTACATGACTCTACCATAATGGGGTGGGAGTGGGAGCAGTGAGATGGCTTAGTGGGTAAAGGTACATAGTACCAAGCTGGGTTATCCAAGTTTAATCCACAGGACCCTGAATTGGGGAAAGATGAACCTATGCCTGTAAATTGTCCTCTGACTTTTACACATTTGCTAGGGCACATCAACAAATCAACAATTACATAAGTAAATGTTTAAAAGAAAAAAAAACTAAAAGAACAAAAGCAAAAAGGAGAAACGTCAACTTTTGAAATATAATGTAAACAGCAATAAACAATTGATTTCAACCTCAAAGGAAAAGAAACTTGGCAGTGCTAACTTGGAGGAAACAGACAGGAGGATTTCAAGTTCAAGGCCTGCCTCAGCTACAAAGTAAATTCATGACCAGCTTTTACAACTTAGATTTATCTTAGAATAAAAATGAAAAGAGGGGCTTTGGGAGCCTCGGGTTACTGTTCAGGCATAGTCAAGTCCAAGAACTACACCACACAAACAATCCCAAACATGGCACAGAAATGGCACCAAGAAACCCTGTCACAAAGATAATCTCTTAAGGGGATGGACCCCAAAGTTCCTGAGGGACATGTGCTTCGTCAAGAAGCACAAGAAAGGCCTGAAGAAGCTACAGGCAAATGATGGGAAGGCAATGAGGGCATGTGCAGAGGCCGCCAAGACCGTTGTGAAGTCCAAGGTGAATAAGCCAAGATGCCAAAGGACCCAGCCGCAAACTCAGCTGTTCTGTTTTCATGGCTCACTCCAAGCTTGGGAAGCAGATGAGAAGCTATATGGCCAAGAGTCGTAGGTTCTGCCAACCAAAGCCCAAGGTTCAAGCCAAGGCAGAGGAGGCTGCAGCTCCAGCTCAGGCTCCCAAAGGTGCTCAGACCCCTGTGAAGGCCCCCAAAGAAAAGGTTCCTATCTGCCAATGTAAATACAGATGAACTGGTGTGACACACCTACATACTATTTGCACAGGATCAATACCCTCTGATGTTTGCACAAATAAACTCGGGGCAAGATGAGATTAAAAAAAAAATGAAAAGAGGCCTAGGGATACTGCTCAGAGGTAGAATGCTTGCACATCATGTGCCAGGCCTCAAGGCTCAGTTCAGGATGGCAGGAACAACAGAAATACAGAATATAACACAGAACACACCCAGATGTAGAGGTGGTTCCTTCTCAAGCTAGAGTCAGAAAGAACAATGCCGGACTGACTTTGCAAGCAGCAGACCCAGTTCCAGGACACAACACCCTCATATGCAGCTCCTCTGTCCAGGAGCAGTGGGATTCCAACAGTGCTCATTTCCCCAGCAATGCTCATGAAGCTCCTACATGCTAAGTCTTGGCTACTCTTGAGGATCAAGGGTTTTTGAGTTCTCTGCTGGAGAGAGCAGGGTTCCAGGGGCCAGACTCACTAAAGTTTCTATAGCTTTAAGGAGGCCAGGGTGCTCTCCCAGAGGAAAGCAAAGCCAGATTCATGTGGTGAACAGGTGGGGTGGGGTGGGGTGTGTGCGTGTGCGTGTGCGTGTGCGTGCGTGCGTGCGTGCGTGCGTGCGTGTGTGTGTGTGTGTGTGTGTGTGTGTGTGTGTGTGTGTGTGTGTGTATTCACGAGCGCACTATAGGGAGATCATATATTTCATGAAAGTGGGGTCAGGTGCCAAGAGGGGTTAGGGAGGGGCTGAGAGGAGAGAGCAGGCCTGAAGGACCCAGCTGCAGGCTGAGCTGCAGAGTTTAAAGCAGAGTGACAGGAAGGCCAGCTGAAGGGTCTACCTGTGGCTAAGTGCATCTCTTGCCTCCTTAGGCCGTTTCTTCCTAGATGAACCAACCTCACAGATGCCTTCTTTTTAAGAGAAGTGACCAGGCAGGCCTGTGGATGTGCACACACCACACTTCCTCGCCTGCAGGCACAATGAGTTGGGTATCAAGCATATCTTACAGGCAGCCAACCACTACACAGAGGGGGAAATTTGAGATCTGGGAATTTTCACAAGCTGGTCTAACTCCAAGTGTCCTTTGCATTCCATGATACCACTCTCAGATACTCAGTACATTTTAACCACTGGAAAGAGAAACCGTTCTGACAGAAGTAACATACATGTTTTTTAAATGTAGCTACAGACCAAAAGTAACATCTGTTTTGGAGACCATAGATCATTTTTATAACTTTATTAGTTTTTAGTAATTCCTCAATTTCATCAAATTTACAGTCCAATTTCCAATTACTTCAAATGTCTAAGGGTTGTTTACTATGTGTGTGTAGAATATGGTCTAAATATGGTCCACATATTGCAATTAAATGATTATTTGGGAGGGACAATAATAGAGATTGAACCTGGGCCCTCTATGCATATCTATCCTGAAATGAATTAATCTTTACTGATTTGTCATCCTATCGAGTCCTGTCTACTTCTCTTACACTTTTCTTTCTTGCAATGCATCTTCTGAAGAAACTGGGCTATTGGTTGGCCAGAGAGTAAATCCTGTGGAGTATAAACCTGCT
Source organism: Cricetulus griseus (assembly GCF_003668045.3). NCBI lineage: Eukaryota > Metazoa > Chordata > Mammalia > Rodentia > Cricetidae > Cricetulus > Cricetulus griseus. Next base: position 121,322,175 of record NC_048598.1, read on the forward strand.
CCTTGGTCATCAGTCATCTACATTTCCATGAAAGTGCCTTGACTAAGAGGCTTGTTCACAGTCAAATTTAATCTGGCAAAAGGGTGGGATGGCACTCTGCCATTACGAGACACATATTTGTCTCCCTTTGTGGTGTTTGTGGCCTTTGATGGTCAAAGCTAGATCCACTGATTCAATAGTTGCTATGCTTACTGAATCTGTACCTTTGATGTGAATGGCTTTTCTATACCTCCTCTAACAATAATCACATGTTGATGGCTTTCAGTGCATTTTTACACTCACAAAGCTCCTTCATCTTTTTTATTTGTCACTTCCAATCTGATCTATCAGCGGGGATCAGGAAATTAAGCTGGCTGTAATGAATCAACTAACAAGAGAGGCTGGAGGGTACTCTGATCAACTACAGGGGGAACTTCAGTACCCATCCTTAGGATCCATGGTAAGAAATGTTCTTTGTTCTCTCAGATACATACATGGTAGGCTCAGGGCTAAAGAAAAGACTGTAGCCTCTAAACTTCCATGTATAAATTACCTTCCCTGGAGACACAGAGCTAACTATTTCCTTGTGGTTACTCCCTACCCATGGGTCCCTGTCTTTACCCCACACACCCCCACCACTCCTGAACTGGCTCCTTTGCTTCCTGCTGAATTTCATACATCTGCATTTTAAAACACACACTATGCTAAATCCCTTTTTCTTAGTTAAATATCCTTGTACCTCATCCTTCTGACCCCTTCCTCCAAATCATTACAGCAAGACAATTGATAAAAATAATGGTTTCATGTCCCAGATGTCAGACACCAGACAGGTGTCAAACAAAACAAAGCAACAAATGAGTGTTTCTAGTGGAAAAGTTGGGCCAAGAACTGGCTGACTGTGGTGCTGTGGCTGGAAGCCAGGGTCTTACACATGACAGACAAGGGTCCTACCACTAACCTACAGTTCTGCCTAATAGGTTTTAAATGTGGAAGCTAGCTCAGTGCTACAGTTCTTGCCTGCCACTCATATGGCCCTGGTTTCTCTCCTTACCTCTGGAGAAAGTACTTGGAATTAGTTTAAACTAGCAAGAGGGCTGGAACTCGATCCCCAGTAGTTTGAGGGGGTTGCCAGAGTATGGGGAAAACTCACACCAGGACCTATGGGCCACCTTACAATCAACAGGATTTTCCATTCTGCCCCAGGATACATTTACTTTCATGAGAACATAAGCCTCCCCACTCCCCCTTCACCAGCACCACAGACTGTAAGAGCAGAGCACACCTTGTTTGTCCTAGGCCTCTGGACACGGCCTGACACCCCACATATCCCGGAAAACATGCTACTCCACATGAAAAGGGCACACAACAATCCCATGTCATAAGTATACAGTAGAAAGGGAGGTCACTAAAGAAATTTTCTCTTATTTCTTTTGGTAGGATTAAAACCTGTCATGCTCTCTTGGATTTAAAATGACTAAATATTCACACTGACAAGCACTGTGTTGGGCTTTTAGGCAAGGCTGTCAGCTAGGAAATTCCAGGCACACCCATGTCATGTCATGAACAACCATATCCTATCTCCAGCACAGACTCCCATGAGCGTCACATGGCTGGGTTAAAAACACGGGCTCCCACAGTCTGGTCTGGAGAGACAGCTTAGCAGTTAAGAGCACTGGATACTCTTGAAGAGGATCCAGGTTCAATTCCCAGCACCCACATGGCAGTTCATATCTGTCCATAACTCTAGTTTCAGGGCATCCATTACCCACCCCTCTTCTAGCACCAAGAGGTGCACACGTGGTACACAGATATAAATGTAATCAAAACACTCATACACAAAAATGTGTAATTAAAAAAAGAAACGATGAGCTCCTTATGCAGGAATTTCAAAGAGAGACAGAAGAATCCCCACTTTCCAGTATTTTGTGTATCTGTGTGTGAGATGAAAAGTAAGGAAACCGCTGGAGGCAGCCAGGACACCTGCCCTTAGCGCCATCCATTGGTGGCTAACAGTGGAGAGGGGCTACTGAGTACCTGAAACATGGCTAATATGAATAAAGAGCATTAAATCAGACTTAAAGTTTAGTAAATGTAAAATCTGAAAACTGATACTCAATCCAGACAAAGCTTTTTACAAAATGTTCTGGAACCATCTGGGTGACTATTTTTCAATTATAAGAGTTACAAATCCCTAAAGAAGATCAAGTCATTCAGTGAAACTTTAGTATCCTATCCAAGGTGTGCATTAGCTAAAAGGCACTCAACTTAGTGCAAAGAAAGGTCCACAAGTAGCTGGGCATAGTGGTACATGCCTTTAATCCCATTAACCCCAGAACATAGGAGGTGGAGGCAGGTGGATCTCTGTGAGTTCAATGTCAGCCTGATCTACAGAGCGAGTTCCAAAGTTATACAGTGAGACCTTAGCTCTGAAACAACAACTAAAGGATAGGGTCACAATCAATATCAATATTTTAAATTATGATTTGTTATGTAGAAATAATACTTTGATATATTTAGTAATTAAAATAAAGCACTGGGTCAAAAATAGTTTCAAAATTACTTTTACCTATGATTTCTTTAAAAGATTCTGGCTATTTAGTGAAAAAAAAGAGGCCATGAATTTGAAGGAGAATGGGGATGGGTATGCAGGAGAGTTTGAAGGGAAGAGAGGGAAGAAATATAATTATAATCTCAAAACTTAAAAATCTGGCTATTAAAAAGCCTAAAACTAGCATGCACCCTGCACCGTTTCCATCGGACAGTGCTGATTTAGACCAAGGCTTAAAAGAAAAAGCTTCCTTTAAAATGCATTGTGTGGTAGTCCACTGGCCACACTTCCCAGTGCTATTTAGTATGAAATCCTTTGCACAAATCCAGTAGCCAGCACATGGGAAATGCTCAGGGCATTTAAAACAGCTACAACCAATGTCTAATAAAACACAGAAAAGCCTTTAAGAGGATACTTAGAAATGTTAGAGTAAAGGGCTTTTTTAATAGCAACAATTTTTTAAAAATGAACTTCTATTTATTATGAACAGTCTTCTTTGTTCTTGCTATGCCAAAAGTAGTATATAATTAGCATTATGAGTAATTAGCTAGTTGGTGACCAGATGGTATGGATGAAGGACAGCACCTAAGGAGGAGGTGCCAATGGAAATGGCAGGTGTCTAACCAACAAGCCTAGGAATGCCAACACCACCAGTTACATCATTATGTGAATTCAGCCAACTGCACACACAATGTAGAGATAAAAAAGAAAGTAACAGACTGCCCACTGTACTCCAGAGAGCAGAGCTGGGGGAGGGGGGCCCTGCGCACAGCCATCACCTGCCACCCACTCAGCCGCTGCAGCTCAATGCCTACCTGTAGCAAACACTCTCTGTGCAGGGGTTGTGAGCCCGGACAATGACAAAAACATGCTGAAAGTGAGATCGGATGTTTTTCGGGCTAAATGGTTGTGCTCCAGGCTCTTGGAAAACTATTGTCACAATGTCATTTCCAATGTGCCGCTTCCTCAGGAGCTACAAGAAAACAAGCAAGCACCAACATGAATGCCAACACTTGGAGACACCCTCCACCATTCCGTATATTAAGGCATCTACTCCACATCGGAATGTACCAGTGCAGGCCTTTTTAAGCCCGTCTTAGCATCTTCTCCAAGGAGGAACATGGAAATGAATGTTCTAAAATTTGTATAAAGGATACAGCCGTTCAAAAAGAACTAACTAATATCTGGCATGTCCAAATCCTCAGTTTCTATAGCAACAGCCGTGTTCCTTTTTCAGATAAGAAACTTGCCGCTGGGGAAGAATTTTAGAGATGAGGAATGGCTGAAGTAATTACAACATAATCACGTCATTGTTTCCTTTACAGAAAATGTGACGAAGTGGTTTCCTGGTAGATAGTTTGTGCCCCAAAAGTTGGGAACATAGAAATTAGTGCTATCCCATAAGTAGTCACAATTAAAAGGCAGGTTAGGTTTCAGGTTTGAACAGCCTCCTTAACTACAGAGAGCTCCTTCAGACCATCTTTTGATTCATGCTATACATACTCTGCCATGGCTGTCAAATTCAGGAACCTCACACCAGTACAGTGCCTTCTGAGGGGGCTTCCAAGAGGGTGTGACTATCATATGTGAGCTTTGTGCTCCTCCCTTGCTTTATGGAAGCTCTTCAACGAGCAAAACAATTAAACACAGCATCGACCAACTATGCTACACATAAACTTATTTTCATATAATGCCAACTCTCTTAATTCTGTAGTATAAAATCCATGTTCCTGCAAAGTCAGGAGTGACTGAACCAGTTGCAATAGGTATAGAAGGAGAGACTGTCCACTCCTGGCTTCTAAATTTCAGTCTGGCACCATTTATTTTGAAATACTTTCCCAAACTGTAACTGCCAATATTGTCCAAACAGTACTGTTAGTTTCCATTTTCCTCCTTGAAAATCTGTCACATTCTGGTTTCTTCATCTCTTTCTCACAGTCTGGCTAGGTGTTGCGCCTCTGATCTCTGCAGGACTGATGTATTTGTGCTTGGCATCACTGATTCAATTCCTTGCCATTTCTTGATGAAGAAAGAATATGGCTCTGGACCCGACTGACAGCTTCTCTGCCATTTCTCCCTGTTGTGTTCAATTCCCCTTGGACTCTGGATGAAACCAGTACGATCCTGTTTTAAGCACTGGCCTCTTGAGGAGATCCTCACCCACCTGTGCAGCTCCTCTGCAACCCTGCAGAGTCATCCAATCACTGTTATTGCAACTTCTCTTCAGACTGCATGAAATCCTCAATCCCCAGTGTGAAAAGCAAATGATTAATTCGCAAAGCTATCCAGCTGGCTGTTACCCTAGAATCTAAGTCTCTTCATTTGTTTGCGGCTCACTTGCTATTCCTTGCTTCCAGAGAGCACAAAGCTTCCTGCTGCTGTGACAGGTGCAACACTAAATTCCGGTCACAGATTTTATAAACCTGCCACTTAGGCTTCTGGGGGAAATGCAGTAAGTGGAAACACAGATGACATAGCATATCTTACCTGTTGCTTGTTGTTAGGTGTATACGGCAGCATGGTGGAGACATGGAACATAATTTCATAGTCTTTGTAGGTTGTGTACAGAGAGTGGGTTCCAGTGGAGTCAGCTACAATTTAAGAAAAATTACACACAACTGATGAGAAGACTACAAGAGCAGGAAAAAGAATCCACTTAAGAGGACAACCTTGAAAAATGATATAGAAGGTAAAGAGCCTAGCTAAGGCCAATGACAGGTGGTTTTACTCATTTTAAAATACCCAATTCTGATAAAAAAAAAATACCCAATTCTCTCTTGCAGTCCTATGAAGTCTATAGATTGGATATTCTCTCGGGATTAATGTTCTCTTAGGATACTTGTGAATGCATAAATTAAACTATTTGCAAACAAACAAACTGAGGTTGGGGACATAGCTCAGTGGATAAGGGGCTTGACCCCCAATGAAAGGATCCGCAGTGGTGGCCTGCTGTAATTCTAGCACTCAGAATGAGGAGACCAGGAATCACCAGAGCAATAGAGTAGCAAGCTCTGGGGTCAATAAAAGACCCAGACTCAATATAAAAAGTGGAGAATGAGCAAGGAGGACACCTAATGTCATCCTCTGGCCTCACACTCACATACATTCGTGTTCAGGCACACCTGCATTCACCCATACATGTGCAAACTCACATGTATACGTGTGTGTGTGTGTGTGTGTGTGTGTGTGTGTGTGTGTGTGTGTGTGTGTGTATGTATGTATGTATATATGCATGCAAAAAATAAAAAGCTAACTATCAAATACTTGAAAATATGCTATTGCCAGGAATGGTGGTGCACCCCTGTAATCCTGTACTGAAGCAACTGAGACAGGAGCATCACACATTCATGACCAACCTGGGCTACACTGATACTGCAAAGTGGAGCGGTCATGAGCATAAGCAACATTACTGTGAAAAGATACAGTATCAAGTGTCTGTTTTCTGTTGGTAATAAAACCAGGTGACTTGTTGTTTATAACTGAGGGAAATGCTAAATTCCATCTAGGGCCAGTAAAAACAAACAGAAAACTTTCCATTCACCTTCACAGATATTAAGAATCAATTTCTTAATATTTCCAAATCAATCAAGAGTAGTATGGGACTCACACTGGGGAGCAAGGTTGCAGGAGTACCCTCAAATTTTAAAGATTTGAAAACATGCTGTACTCTCATTTCCCCTAAGGAAAAACCACCTCTAACGCCTAAACACAAATGACTTTCCAACCATTGTACCTACAAACACCTATAATCAGAGAAAAATACAGCCAGTTGAAAGGACTACTGTATTTATGGGAACCTAAGAGAACCTAAGAGAACCTAAGAGCATCACTCTGGGTAAACTGAAGCCACCAACCATAATTTTGAGGACTAAAAGACTTGACTGCACTTTAGTGAATGGTACCTATTGTGTTTTAGCGAATGACATAACAAGACAATGTCACTGGCATGCATAAGAGGCAGCAGCTCTCAAAATCAGCATGCAAGCATTAGTGGGACAGCCCCTTTAAAAGCAAAATCCCAGGCCACACCCAACGACACTGTGCAGCAGGTCTGAGGTCTCAAAAAAGGAGTCTAGGTAACTCTGAGTTAGTAACTCTAGGTAACTAGGAGTTCCCACGGCTCGGAGGTACTTCTCCAAGCAGACCAAGATGACACTGGCAGACAGATTTAGAAACATGATCTAGAGCCCTGAGCTTTAGGCTGGAGCTTACTGGAGGATCTTCATCTTGAAGCTCATGAAAAATGCAAAGAAATAAGCTAAATATAAAACAAAGCAAGGATGACTTTTCAAAATTGCAAAATACATTGCATGTAAGTAGTCAAGAAAACAAAAGTCTCATAAATGTTAATGACCACCATCACCACAAAAGACCATTACTACAATGAAGTGTCCTTCTCAACTGTTCAAAGGCTGGTCGGAAGTATGAAGAACTTACCATAGTTAGAACCTGCTAGAAATAGCCGCAGATCAGCCTGCTATATTTATCTTGCAAGACTCGGAGGTGAATGTGGCAGCTCTGATGTGCTTCAACCTGACTTTAAGCAAAACCAATGAACGAGAAAAAAAATACTGCCACTGACATTTACTAACTGCATTGGCCTTATAGCCATGACTACCAGAGAGGAAAAGTTCTATGGATAACAATTTGCTTTTCTACTTTTAGCCCTTTCTTTCTCTGAACACTTCATTTGCTGTGATGGGTGCTGTCTGACAAGTCCTTTTCTTGAGATATTTGGAAATCCCCCAGTTTTGCTAATATTTTTGACAGTTTTGGAAATGGTTTCATGAAGCTAAAGATGAGACTAAGGTCAAAACAATGAGAACTTCCTTTACCAGGAGAAAGCAACTCCCCAGTCCTGAGATTACTGTGAACACAATGCAAGTGCAAACACTGCCAGGAGAACAGAAAAGAATGTTTGCAGACCTTCCAAGACTACAATACTCAATGTTCTTGCTATGCTTCTAGTGACTTAGAAACCATCCAAGTCTTAAGAGGATGACAGTCTGGGAAACGGAAACAGAGTTGGGATTTTATTTTTTTTAATCAGATTGCAGAGAATACACAGTGAGCAATGATGAAGTGAAAATGTGCTTGCAGAGGAAGGCATGAAAGCCAATGCCTCTCCATAGCACAGTTGGATGGGCTCAATCCTTAAGGAGTAAATCCATCGGACAGTCAAATGACCCACCTCCAACTCATACCATCTGTGAGCTGCACAGTCATGAACATCGCCATTCTCAACATTACCAGGCAGTAGTGGCGTACGCCTTTAATCTCAGATCTCAGGAGGCAGAGGCAGGTGGAGCTCTGTGAGTTTGAGGCCAGCCTGGTCTACAAGAGCTAGTTCCAGGAGAGCTAGGGTACACAAAGTAACCCTGTCTCGAAAAACCAACAAAAAAGGGAGGGAGGGAGGGAGGCAGGGAGGGAGGCAGGGAGGGAAGGACAGAAGGAAGGAAGGAAGGAAGGAAGGAAGGAAGGAAGGAAGGAAGGAAGGAAGGAAGGAAGGAAGGGGGGAGAGACTCCTTTAGCGGGTATAGTAGGGTACATCTATAATCCCAGAACTCTCAGACTGAGAAAGGAGGATCTCACATTAGAGGACAGTCTGGGCTACATGGAGAGATCGTGTCTCAAAATCTCAAATAAAACTTTTATTTTTCAAAGCAGATGATACTAAGATAGGGAATAACCAAGGGATGCCAAGGACAGAACGTCCACTGTACAAGGCCGTAACAAAGCAGTAACACACTGCCACACTTTGGGAAGGTGGGGAAGACTTCGGTCAGCGGCTGCATTTCCACCTGAAGGTGTGCCAAGTCTGCAGAAGCAGTTTCCAGGTGCAATCAATGCCATGATCTCCTGACTGCTGATGTAAGTCAGGCTTTGTAGTAGTCAGAGGCTTGATCAATAATGGGTGTGTGAATTTGAATGAGGAAAAAGTAATACAACCTTTTCTTGAACACTAATGGCAAATCAAGACAAAGTAGATGGCAAGGACATAAGCCTACTTGATTTTTGGAAATGTGTTTCCAAATGGGTGTGGAGGCTGGAGGTGTAGCTGAGTGACAGAGTGCTTGTCTGTCATGTGAAGCTCTGGGTTTGATCCCCAGTATCCCAATATGTAAATAAAATGAATAGCCATTGTGGCAGTTTGCAAGAGAATGGCCCCCATGGACTCATAAGGTTGAATGCTTGCTCCTGTTTGGGAAGGATAAGGATGTGCTGGGCTGGCTATGATTCTTACCTAGTTTGGAATACCACAATAGTTAAGTAGCTGTTGGTTTAAAATCTCTATGCTAGAGTCCGACTTCACATGCATGTAACCTTCCCTCAGAATCTGGAGATGCTCAAGTCACTGTTCAGATACACACCGGAAATCAGGTATGCTCTAGGGAACAATGGTGCATTTCTGAGACAGGGCGAGATTTGGACCCTGGGGTGTATTTCATTCATCAATAAAGTAGTCATTTCTCTGTTGTCTGGTATTTTCATTGTTGTGAGGGTTAGGTGAAATAAAATATGGGAAAGTGCTAGTCCATAAGATCTTCAGTAAATGCCCTGGTTAGAATTTAAATTTAGGTCTAGCAAAATGACTCAGCAGCTAAAAATACTTTTACACATATACCTGACAACCCAAGTTCAATCCTTAAAACCCATATAAAAAAGCAAGATGCAAGAGCAGGCATCTGTAATGCCAGCACTCCCAGGGAAAGTGAGAGGTGGAGACAGGAGACCCACCAGGGTACACAGCACAGCAGGACCAAGAGGAAGGAGAGAAATGACTTCCCAAAACTGACATAGGTACTGTCACTTATGCATTGTGTCTACTGTCTGTCTGTCTCTCACACACGCCCCATACACACATAGTAATACTAAATTTAATATTAATATTGAGTTAAGATGTAAGAGTTTTCTCTTTGTGTATTTTTCACTCTGTGTCTAGAACCCTGACTGGCTCTCTGTGTGCCTTTTCTCTTTCCCCATTAAAGCTAATTCCTAATAAAGAAGAAGGTTTTTTTTTTCTTTTTCTAAAGATTATTTTTATTATGGCTGTTTTGCCTGCATGTGTGTAAGCACACCTTGTATGCACCTGGTGCCCATGAAATGCAAGAGGCCACTGGATCCCCTGGAACTGGAGTTTCCAACAGTTGTGTGCTGCCATGTGGGTCCTGGGAACTGAACCTGAATCTTCAGGAAGATCAGCATATCTGCTTAGCCCTGAGCCATCTCTCCAGCCCCCATGGTTCTACTTTCTGTACGCCTGAGTAAGTCTAGTCTAAAGCCATCTCAGCTGTCCTTTAGACAGAGGAAATGCTGACGGTGGCACAGACAGTGCAGAGAATTAGTGAGAGTGGGGATCTGAGAGATGCCTCACAAAGGGCTTCGGAGTCCCCTGTGTGCTGACGTGACAACCAAGCTTCATTTAGGAAATAACTTCCCAAATAATAGTCCATGAGAACAGCTTAAAATGAGGATGGTTTCCAGCTCTCAAGTAAGCAGTGTGGTAGGAAGTCTTTCTCTTTAGTGTGTGTGCAATTACCCAGAGGCTTTGCCAACCAAATCAGAGAACAAACAGGAGGCCAAAAGATTCACTGTGGAACACTTCTTCAGAGGGCTGTTCCAGTCAACAGCACACCCATCTGAAGTCCATTTGTTTGCTGCAAGTCTTTAACTCTGAGATGAGAAAAATGGACTTTGTACAGGTGCGTATGAAAGAGGAGAAATGGTTCAACTGTTTACCCAGGCTTTCCTTTCCTGACTCTCTTGGTTCAGAGCAAAATAAAATCTCAAACCAGTCAGCACACGATAGTAGAACTGTCTCACTAGACAATGTGGGTGTGTGGAGTTCTAGTACATCAGGGAGGCAAGGACAGAGACTGAAGGCCAAGCCCTGGGTCATGGTTCTCTGAACACTTTATTAACCAACCATACCACCTGATCTGGAACATTTTCCTAATGCTTATTAGCTGTCCAGCCATGGCATGTGAATTTGTTGTTGTTGTTGTTGTTGTTTTTCAAGACAGGGTTTCTCTGTGTAGCTTTGGAGCTTATCCTGGCACTCACTCTAGAAACCAGGCTGGCCTCAAACTCAGAGATCTGCCTGCCTCTGCCTCCCGAGTGCTGGGATTAAAGGCGTGCACCACCACTGCCCGGCCATGGCATGTGAATGTATCCAAAGCCAGTTTAGCTAGCAGTCTGCGGGGCTTAACTAAGATGGCATGCATTCACAGACACACACAAAGACAGACATACAGAATGAATGAATGAGTATGAGGATAAATCTGGAGCTTCTGCCTCAGCCATAATTCTCATATAAATTAGAAAATTTGATTTAACATCTGAACCAACTGGTTCCAAACATTCTACAAAAGACAGCATCAGATGGTTAGTGGTTCCCAGGGCTGGGAGGTGGCAACAAGGAATGGATACACTCTATAGTGTCCCCAGTTCTCTACCCAGCTGGTCTGTTGGGACAGCAACACAGGATTGGTCTCTGAAGGGAAGCTGTTATAAAGTGGAGTTCAATAGTCTGAGGAGACTGACACTTGCAGAGTACCCTAGTGGAGGAAACCTCAGAGCCAGCTAGGCTGAGCACCTGAACAAGGTACTCTTGAATGCTAGACTGAAAAACACGATGCATGTACACAGGCAAGTAAGCCTGAAAGCCAAACAAAGAATGTTCAACAGGATGGGAGTCAAGTCACGACACACCACACCTCAGGAAGACCATAGGCTACTACAAGTAACAGCAGCCAAGATTAGTCAAGACGCAGGAAAACCAAGTGGGTCTTTTGGGGAGTTCATTGATGCCCACACAAAACCCAACACTTCAAAGACAACAAAATCTACACATGACAGTCACAAAATGTGATACCTCACACATAATCATCCAGGTGAAGTAGTAAGGTGTAACTCAAACCAGGAAAACCTAACAACAGGAGGAAACCCAGTAAGACAGAAAGAGAAGACTTTAACTGCCATTAAAGGACAAGGATTTAAAGGACAAGATGAACTTAATGAGGCTTGAAGACTGGAAGATACAAAAGAATTACCAAATGCAACTTCCAGTCCTAGTAATTACCATATTTTATCAAAGTGTTACTGGATCAAATTAATGTGAACCAAGGCACCATAAAGAAAAGGAGGGAGAGCAGTGAAGATGTGCTGATAGCAGTGATCAGAACTGAAGCACACTGAGAAAGGCGCTGACAAACAACACCAGAGCCTCATCAGCTGTGGGTACTCTAGCGACATATACAATCTATGTGTGACTGGAAACCGAGAGGCTAACCACACATATAAACAACACAAAACATTTGAATTTGGTAAAAGCCACAGGTCCATAGATCTGCCTGCGCTCTACTCAGGAAAGTCTTTATGTACTTTTGGGACAGGATCTTACACACCAGACTGGCCTCAAACTCCTTGTGTAGCCAAGGACGACACTGAATTTCTGGTCTTCCTGCCTCTACCTCCTGAGTTCCAGGATTACAGACACGTGCCACCATGGCATTTTTTTTTTTCCTTCTAAGAATTATATTGAAAGAATTTCTTGACATAGTAGAAAAAGATGGCTGACAGTGTATACGTGCACAGGGCTGCATCCTGTCTCCAGCTGGTAAGGAGCTGCTCCAGGGTACAGAGCCAACTGCTGTCTCTTTATGGCTTATAACTATTTAATATGGACTCTAGTTTTTGCTCCGATGACCTGTGTTACAAAAGCTTCACACTGTCTTCTTTAGGGTTTCTGAATGAAACACTTTCTGGCCCTCATTCACATTAGGAAACATGGTGCTCTCCTATGGTTTGGCTGTGGTGTGAACATAGCCACTCCCCAATATAGTAGCAGTGAGAGGTTGTAGAGCCTTGTCAAAGTGGACCAACAGGGTAGTAGGTCATTGTAAGAAAGTATTCAGGAGTGGGCTGCTATGACAGGATGGGGTCAACCCCTCCCACCTGCCTGCTCTCCTGCTTTAGTGTGACCTCATCTGACTGTGTGTATGTGATCTCTCGTCCACCTGTGCCCTCAGCATGTGAGGCTTCCATAGGAACACAGCAAACACCAGCACCATGGTCTCACACCTCCAGAGCCAAGCCCACCCACTTTCTTTACAAATTACCTAGCCTTGGGTATTTTGTCACAGCAAGGAAAAGCAGACGAAGGCACACTCTGTAAAAGCTGAGAAGTGCACCCTTTCTGGACCCTCCTCAGTGAGAAAGAGCATTTTTGTGGAATGTACTGCATAAACTGCACTCAGAGGCAGTTTGCCAAGCCAGGCCCACCTTCCTCTAGTTAGGATTTGGAGTCAAACACATACCAAGTGCTTACTTTAGTGGGTTGACTGCTTTATTAGCCACCACCGTGCATCCCTGTCACTTCAGGGATGCCTTTATCACATCATTCCACCTCATGAGGTGGTGTCAAGAAACAGGTAGATCAATAAACAGCACACAATCTTAGGGGCTCAAATCTGACCACTCATTTACAGAGGCAGAGCACTTGTTTCAACAGTTCTCTATGGTGATGATCTGTAGAGCTGGACAAACTGAGACGCATGAACTCTGGGAGGGGGTTACAAGAATACCTGGACAAAAAGAGCTGAAGGTACCTAATGACTTGAGATCTTACACAGCTATAAGCAGGACCGAACATTAACATAATATTTAAGAGGCCAGGCTATTTATGGCTTTTCATAGTCTCTTGCACGTCGTTTCCAAGCTGGCAACAGTAAAACTATGGCAACAGGAAATCCTCCCTGCCGTGGAGTTTATGAATGCTTTTCTGTTTTCATGAGTCAATGCCTTATTTAATTTCCTGTACAGAAAACTGGAGAGATTACTGTACACTGCAAAACAGACGCACTAATCCAAGACCCTCCCAAAGAAAAACAGGCTACAGGTGTCTAAGGATAGTTTCTGAGATAACTTCAATCTGTCTCTACACAGAGGTGCAGCAGAAGTCAACACACTACCACCCAAACCAGCATCTGAGAGCTTACCTATCCTCCTGTGGGCTTTGGAGGATGGGGGTATACAACCCTGCAGGTTTCTGCACTGTAGTTAAACAAAATGCCTCATGAGTGGGCCTTTAATCCACACAGAACCATACTGACAAGCTATTTTCTAGGGATTCCCATAACAAGCGAGCAGAAGAGACACTATTTGAAGGAGGAAGAAGACCAGTAAGAGCAAGGAAGAAGAGACAGGAAGTGGTGGTAAATACAAGCAAAGTACAATGGGCTACAGCACAAAAAATAGCATAGCAACACCTAAAGTCTTGAGATAAACTGAGGCTGGAGAGATGCTCACTGATAAAGTTCTTGTCACGCAAGCATGAGGGCCTGAGTTTAAATCCTCAGAATATGTATTTAAAAAGCTCAATGTGGTGGCTCAAGCTTGTGATCGAGGAGATGGAGACAGCCAATCCCTGGGGCTCATTGCCCAGCCAGTCCAGTTCATGTGGGGAACTTCAGGTCAGTGAGAGATCCTGTCTCAAAACACAGGGTGGATGCCTGCTGACGAACATCATCCGTGACTGACCAATGGCATCTACATGCACACACATGCACACACACGCATCTCCCCTTAAAATAACTGCAGGCAACAGAAATAAAGAACTCCTAGACATTCAAAGAATACAGACGAGGGCAGCAAGACGGCCCAGAGGGTAGAAGCTGCTTGCCGTGAAAGCCTGGTGACCCTGAGTTTGAACCCACATAAAGGTAGAAGGAAGCTGGGTGTAGTGATACCAGCACTGAGAAGGCAGAAATGTCTTTGTGAGTTCCAGGTCAGCCAAAGATTCATAATGAGATGTTGACTAAAAAAAGACAAAGAGGGGAGAGTGAAGAGGGAGGAAGGGAAGGAAAGGGAAAGGAAAGGAAGGGAAGGAGGGAGGGAGGGAGAGAGAGAGAGAGAGAGAGAGAGAGAGAGAGAGAGAGAGAGAGAGAGAGAGAGAGAGAGAATGAGAACAAACAGATTCCGCCAAGTTTGTCCTCTGACCTCCACAGGCAATTATGGTGCACACACACATACATAGATGCACACATATACCATGTCCAAACACATGTACACACACTAATATTAATAAATGTAAAGAAGAAAGGTATATAAAGGTTAGCTATGTCGAAGAGTATAAGAATTATATCACAAACCAATAAAGTAAAGATGTCCACATCTTATAATCGGATTGGGTTTCTCGGTCTTTAAATCCCCCTAACATTCAGCTATGTGTGGTGAAATCTCTGCAGTTTCACTCTGGTGCAACTGGGCACCATCTGTGTCTGGGCCCTGACCCACCCACAGCTCTGATGACAGCAATGCATTCGGGTCCCACTGTAGCCATTTGGATTACAGTCTGACAGTTGTAGTGCTACAACTAACTCCCAGCCTGTGTTCCCTCCTTCACTAGTAGATTTCTGCCATCAGTGGCAGAGCGGTTTCATAGATGATTTAATGGATGCCCAAGCACAGCAGGAAGGTGTGAGTATTTCTTACTTTTGGTGTCAAGCTGTGCTCGGTACTTCTCAAATCCTTTGAGCCGAACTCGTTCTCCCAGAAGCTGAAGGAACTCCTCAAAGGCTGGGCCTGCAGACTCGTTGTTGTACATCTCCTCCTCGGTGCTCTGGCCTGCCTTGCAGTACATGATGCCCACTTTCTGCTGATAGTTCAGCTGTGGAGACAGGAGACACCGTGACACAGCGACCCTCCGTGCCCAGCAAACAGCCAGCACCCTTCTCAGGAAGCCCTTTGAATTATTCTGTCCCAGATCCAAAAACTACAGTGGAACAAACCTCTAATCCTCCTGAGCTACAAGAAAAGGACAAAGACGTGAATTGGAATTGCAGCATGCCATGACAGATGGCGTCAGAGCAGCTAGTCGGAGCCTCAGAAAACTTTTCATGATTTACCAATTACAAAGATTGATGAACAACCTGATCCAAACTGCCAATTAATCCTCCATGGTCTTTCCCTTTACAAACCTAAGGCCTTTACATATTTAAAAGCAGAGGTCTATTTATCAAAACATACTATAAAATAAGTTGTTTTGAACTAAAAGGTCATTAATAATCTTGGCATTTAAGAATCTGAGCAGACTTGCACCCCTTCATCTGAAGTGACCCTAACAGAGAGCTTGGGTGTAGTCCAGTGTCATCAGCACACAGCTAGAGAAACTCCTTTTCCAAACTGCTCAAAGGCAAGAGGGTTCTGGAGGATCAGTTTCAGGCAAATATTCCCTTTCAGTGTACTTAAAGCAAAGCAGTCCCAAGATTTAAATACAAAATAACAGTAATGAAGACACCTTTTTGTCACTGAAAATCTTTGTCATCCTACAAACAACTTTCAAAATGATACTGAACTCTCAATATGAAGCAAAATGTAGATACTGAGATCTAGTGTGGCCAATGCTGAGTTCTGAACCTTCTCCCAAAAGGGTGTGCAGCTACCAAGCTGAGAATTTAATCTAAGAAAATACTGGGGGGGGGGAGGGGTTGAGGCTGTCACTTGGAGCTGTGTTTGCCTAGCATTCACTGGATTCCAACCTAGTATGGCATAAAAGCTGCTCCACATTCCTGAGGTCAAATAGCCCTCCTACTTCAGCCTCCTGAGCAGCTATGACTATAGGTGCAGCTCCCACACCTGGTAAGGTAAAGTTTTAGTAACCAGCATGTATTGAATAACTACTGTCTGCCTAATACCACATACAATATCGACCACAAATTTATCATCTGCTCCCCAAAACAGCTTGACTTTGATCTTACTCATTTGATAGACATTTATTTTGAGGCAGGGTCTCTGTGTATAGCCCTGGGTGGCCTGGAAATCCCCACATAAACCAGGCTGGCCTCTATCTTGCAAGAGACCAGTCGTCTACTTCCCAAGTGCTGGTGTTAAAGGGGTGTGGCACTAAACCTGCCTTACAGTCTTGTTTTAACCTGTATTTGTCAGTCAATGCATGGGTCCAAAGTCATTTATTTGTAATTCTCAAGTTGAAAAATAAATCAATTTAAGCAAACATACTTGGCAGCAAAAACTGATAAAGGATGGAAT
Organism: Cricetulus griseus; assembly: GCF_003668045.3. NCBI lineage: Eukaryota > Metazoa > Chordata > Mammalia > Rodentia > Cricetidae > Cricetulus > Cricetulus griseus. The sequence continues at coordinate 121,338,751 of NC_048598.1, forward strand.
CCTAACTTTTAATTTATTCTTCTTGACATGAATATTCATCTATCCCTGCATAAATATTCATGTACTTGACTGTGGGGTGCTATCCCATATCACACTAGGAATATGAGCATGTTGTACATGTATTTTATTATCCTTCTACAATTTGAAAATTTCTGAGTTCTGACAACATATTCAGGCCCTGCCATTTGAGGCCTTGGGTCTACACCAATGTTCTAAGTCATGTGGTTCAGAAAGAAGTCCTTTGCTTGCTTTTCCTTTCACCCTGCTTAGGTGACAAGAGGTCAACAGCTCTAGACAGGGGCTCAACTTCACAGGACCTACTCTGCTTACCTGTCCCTACACCTATGGGGACAAAGTAAAGCCACAGGCCTGAATCTTGCAGATAGGTAAACCAAGACTAGACTGTGGGGAATAGCATGTAAAATGGCAGTACCCTTACTTCCCTTACCTGGTAACAGGCATACACTTGGCTGGTTGGTTTGTATACCACACTTATAGGGGGAAAAAGCAAACAAAATACTGAAGTAAAATCACTGACATTTCAGCCCAGCTCATCTCAGCCGGCTACTCCAACTGTCAGAATGTGGCTAAAGGGAGAGGTTTCATCCTGGCTTTAGAACTGAGCCGAGTGCCCCAGGTCTCAGAGAATAAGTAGAGAATGGCAGGCTCCTCTCTGCCCATTACAAAGGCAGTCCTTAGTACAGCTAGCTCCCAGGACAGGGCTTGAGTGGCAGCATCTGCTCCCTGCAGGAAGGACCATCAGAGATAGTGATCCGCAGACAGGAGGGGCTTTGAGTTCCACCATCTGGCTGCACCGCCAAGATCATCCTGCACAGGCCACGAATACAAAAGTCACCCTGCTCAGTGGGAACCACTTTATCACTCTGGGTCTGTAGGTGATTTTAAAGAACTTCTTACAGGCCTACGGTTTCACTGCAAAATTCAACAGGATTCATTTATCATGTTAAAGAGAGTCCACTGTGGACTAAGATAAGTAAGGCGATCTGAAAGCGCCAGCCAGGCAGACTCCAGGGGAGGACACAATGTGCCCTTCTACTCGCTCACCGGATAGATACTATGGTCAGTGCCACCAGCAGACAACCGGCTGGTTTCTGGTTTCACTGGTTTGAAAGGAAGAGTGCTTTATAAGAGGATTAGGAAATCTGCTAGATTGTCACATTTTTTTCAGTTTAAAACTATGCCAGATGCCACCTGCTCTGTTTCCTAAACTGACAATATGACTATAAACTTGATTTCTGTTCCAATTAAATCAAATGTAGGTGGCACTCTCTGAACTCAAGACTCCTCAAATCCTTAGCTAATGACCATGTTTTCCTGCTGGTATTGGTGGCACTGTGCAGGAGTTGCACAAGTGTAACACAAACATGCCCAGTGAAGGGGCAAGTGCCAGTGACACCTGGGCCAGTGTCAGTGTCAACAGCTTGAGCATCAGGGGATTGCTAGCAGTGTTCCATGAAATGGATCTTCTATTTCTCTGAAAGGCTAAAAAAATCTGTGTGGGCTATGAATGGGAATATGTAATACTTACATTTAAAATGCAAAACAGTAACAATGAACTCAGAACTACCCTGGAAACAGTGTAAATTTTGTTGATAAGAATGTCTGGGCTTTTCAGTAATGGAATATTGTTCTTTGCCTAAGTCACATTGCTCCCCTGGAGCCCTCATCTAAGTGTCTGGTCACGCAGCAAATATCTTTGTTTTTGTTTTTTTCTTGTTTGTTAGTATTTTGAGAAAGAGCTACTATGTAGTGCTAGCCTGACACTCACTGTGTAGACCAGGCTGGCCTCGAACTCACAGAGATCTACCTGCCTCTGCCTCCTGAGTGCTGCAATTAAAGGTGTGTGTGTACCACCAGGCCTGGCATCGGGTGTTTATGTCTGTAAAAAAAAAAATTGATGGTCATCAGGCCAACAGAACAAAAGCTGAATCTCAGCAAAGTGAAGCCATTTTCAAGCCATATCAGAAGTGACAGGTACCAAACCAGCTCCTTCCACACAGAGTCAAGAAACAGATACAATGTGAGCATTCTTGAATTTTTGCTATAGGGATGCTCAATCATTAGTCTACTGAAAAATTCCAAGATCCCAAAGGATGGCCACATTATGCAAGGGTTTGTTTCCAGGCACTGTGGTGAAACTGTACAAACTGACTTAAAAATTCCTGCGTTTCTGGGACAAGGGCAAATCCAGCCAGGGTTCAGAATCAGCTAACCACAACTCAGTAAATCGGCTCTCTGGCACATCTTAGGAAGTCTGGTGTTTCACCCAGCTTCCCAGACGGAGCCACCGGAACACTAGGGTGGCCAGCCCCACGAGGACAACCCCGTTTTTTTTTTGTTTGTTTGTTTGTTTTTTTTAAATAAACCTTTAGAATTAAATGATTGATCTAGGTGCTTGTAAAGTGTGAAATATTAAAAGAGCTTTCACTATGTCACAGTTCTCAAAGCATGGGACTTGAGTTCTCAAGGGTCTCTAGACTGTTGCCCTCCTGTCGTCTTCCTGAGAGCCCACATCACATCAGCGGCGCCAAACCCTAACAGTACTCAAGGTATACAGCGCTCGTTGGGAGAGTTACAAGGTGAACCAGCTGCTTTATCCACCTAAGACTGTGGATGACAGACAGGTCCTCTCTCTGAGGAGGATAACCACTGTTAGACAGCAGCCTACTAGACTTCCAGTGGTGCTACTGTGGCTGGGCAGGCAGAACAGGAACCTTCCTGTCCTCTATGTAGATTCACAGAAATGCAGGTAAGCCTTTAAGGGACCACCTAAAGTACCCAGTGTCTGATGCCACCCTCTGGGAAACGGGATCCACAGAGATGTGAATCCAGCTCCCGACTTGTTCCTCCAGCAGTGCCCCCCCACCCAAGTACAAGGGGTCTATTCAAACATCTTCTCTTGTTGATTTTATTTTTTCAATTAATAAAATATTTTCAAAGTTCTATCTGTGCTTATCAGGACTCAAGGAATTTGGCTTCTTCCCATCCCAAACTGGGAGACGGAAAGAAAAGCCAAGACCTTCATCACTGTGCCATCCACAGACCCCAAGGTCCTCAGCCCATCTACCTCCTAAGCATTTGCTGGTTCTATTATATATTATGTCCAGGAATGTTGGCTGCAATGAGCAGAGAGAGTGGGATGCATTCTTCTGTAAGAACTTGTTTTTAAATGTTCTTCCATTAAGTTCCTGGTTAGTGTGTGTGGGCGTGTCTACAGAGGCTCTTCTGCCTGCTGTCTTCACTTTGGTTTGCTCTGCAGAAACAACTCTCTCAACTTCTTCTGAAAGATGAGTCTCTTTATTGTCTTCCAACAAGAACGGCAGAGACTGGGAAAAACATCAGCACTGGAAATTTTTAAAATGCTGGTTTGAAATTTTGTCCTCATTGGGAATACAAACAAAGATCCAGTGTGGGTGGGAAGAAGGGGGGAAGGGATGAAGGGAGAGAGGAGAAGAGAGGAAAAAACATGGACATTGGGTAGGGAAGGTTTTTTGACATATATTTTCAAAATTATGTACACTTGCACAGATATGTGCTAATCTATTTTTATCTTTGACATAATGCAAATAAAATATTCCACACACATAATCTAATCTTATTCTAAGATATATTGTGAAAAAAATCTCCAAAATAAAGATTCATCTGATAATAAATACATCTAACTTGACATTGAGATGAATTTCAATTACATAGGAAAAAGTCTTTATTAATGCATATTCCGTAAAACACTAAAATCAACTCCACAGATCATCAAATGAGAAACAAATTATTAATTCATCAGAGGTAGAGCAACACAATAGAGTATTAAGCAGCATATAAATGACTAGACCTTCACTAGGCATGGGAAGGGCCTATCAACATACTGAGTAAACAAGAAGTGTCCAAGGAAACGGAATTAAAACTCCATTGTATCTGGGTTAAGTAGTATCTGGACAAGAAAACACAAGTGTGTGCATTGGGACTCCATGAGCAGGGCAAAGGGCAATCAAAAGCAGAAGAATGGACACTCTCGGTAAGCATGGTCTCATCACCTAGATTTCTGCGCTGTCTGAAGACACCATGACGATTATATGAGAGAGAACGCCTAACTTTTCACTTTAAGGTTGAATTTCAAAAACAACCCATAATTTAAAACCAAGAAGGGTGAACTTTCTGCTTAGATAGCCAGCCAGCCTTCGGACTGTGAATGAGCCCTTACTGCCTATGGCTTAGTCTTGCTATTCTCAGTCACTACAAACTGCTATCTTGCCAGTGCTGGTTCCCCATCAGTGGCATTACCCACAGGATCCTCCCATCCTGTCATTCAATGGAGCCTCAGTCAGGCAAGCGTGGAGGGGCCACACAGAACAAAGGGCTGCACTGTCCTGGTGACTGGCGAGGGCACTTCCTTCCTGAGAATGCATGTCTAGTCGCCTGGAACCGTATGAACATCAACCATGCACTGAGGGCTCTAATAGAGAAGAGATTTAAATTCTAGGGATGTCACTGCTCTGCCCATGTGCCATTCACAGAAAATTGGTTTTAGATAAAATGATTCCCCTATGGGTCATTTTTTTCAGTATGGGCTGCCTGAATAAAGACGACAGTGGCCGGTCAAACTCACTTAGCCTCACAATAAAATAATGTACTGTGGCAGGGAACAGGCGGCCATTGGAGTTTCCATTCACACCCTATCAAAGGATCATTGCTATCCATTATGAAAGAACACTGCTCTTCTCCTGACAGCCATTCTTAGCATGTGCTGCAGGTGTACAGTAAAATGACTACACTTCCTCTCTAACTTCTACAACCTAAAAAGTAACTGTTTTCAAAATTGAGTAACAACATTTGAGTATTTTTAATGAATACCTTTTATTAGGCAAAATCCCTACTGGGTATATGTGACTTGACATTTCCTAATGAAAGCAGGACTACTGATGCCCTCTACCTCTACAAACTAGTGAGTATGCTTTGACATTTGTAAGCCAGCCCTATTCTAATTTCTTTGGGCTTAACGCGCTATGCCTCACACTGGATACTGAAGCTTCTATCAGTCAGTAAAAGCTTCATCGTTCCAGGCTCCTCCCCACTCAAGAGGAGGAGTAGAATGGGACATACAACACACGGGTTAGGATGTGGGCTAGGAAGTCATCTGTGTGCCTGGATGATTCATGTAAATCAGTTTACACAGTCCCTGCTCGGTCAAAGTTTTCTAGTTTTACTCCTCTCCTGCATGTGTTTCACACTCCAGCTCAGTGAGCCTGCTTGCTGTTCCATGAACACAGTGAGCCTTTCCCCCTATACTTTGTTCCTCCTGACTTGGGTCTGGAACACCTGATCACTTACTCAGCCCTGATGTAAGCCTCTTCCCCATTGAGAGGCACCTCATTCTGATCCTGTCAGCCAATCACGACTGGTGCCCTCTGGTCTGCATCCATGTCTCTCTTTGTCTGCAGGTATTACAGTACAATAATGCATGACCTTTCGTCTTCATGGGTATGGACTGTGTACTAGCCCAGCTGTTTTCCACAGCCCTTATCAAGCAGCAAGGAGTGTTACGTGGGGTGTACCAGTTGTGCTGACTTGCAGATACACAATACTCTATTTTTAATAGGAGGGCGAGCATAAGGAGGTTTGCAAAGATTAAATGAGATAATGCACACAAAGATGGCTAGCAAGTGATCGTTTTATAACATCATCAATAACAGCTAAGATTCCTTGACTCTTTTTTTCAAGCACCCAGTGTTGTTCTCGGTGTTGTACATTTCTCAACTCCTGAAAACAGGTCATGACACAATCTCTCATTCCCCATGCAAATAAATTGATAGGATATAGGCAGTTTTCAGTGATTGTTACAGATAAGAAGACTCTGACATAATTTAAAGTACTTGAATTAGCCATACAATTTAAAAGTTCATGGAATAGATAGTGAAATTCCTAGCACTTCACAATTTCCTTTAAGAAAAAAATAATTCAAGACAAGAAAAAGGAAAATATTTTTTTAAAAAAGTAAAGAAAAATGCAATTCTTAAAAAGGCAGTGTTATGCAGCTTTGTGGCCAGTGCTCAGCCTCTGCAAGGGGTGAGAGGGCAGAAGACAGCCCAAGCTTCTGGGGCTCAGTTGCCTTGAACATAAGTCAGGCTGGTGACTGGAGTAAACTGCTCAGGGACACTATGAGAATTAAATCAGATAATGCCAGGAAAATGATCAGAACACAGCAATAGTGCAATGCATATCTATGCAGTCTGCTTCTACCCTACAGATGCTCAATGAGGAAACAGAGACCTGACAGTAAGGCAGGTAAACTAAATCCAAAGAAACAAATTTTCTGACTCCCAATAAACAGTAGACAGTATGAAACCTCTGACAACTGAGTTGTATCTTCTCATTTCTCATAACAATAGAATTAAAGTGGCCATTCAAAAACAGCACAAACCCCAAAAAAGACAGCAAGAAATGGGAACGCTGGTAAGCCACAGAGCATACATTCATGTCTCAAAGTGAGTTTCTTCAGGAGTCAAAATGCTTCCTGCCACTCCTACATACATGACTCTGCCAGTCAAACGACAAGCAAGTGACTCGATGTTCGTACAGCATTTTCTTGTACATCTTACAAAAACAAGTTTTGCTTAGGTTCATTTTTGCTTTATGTACTTGCAAAGAGAGAATCAAGCACAAAGGATTTGAAAGGCAAAATACCACAATATAGTAAACAAATTTGTGTTTTATTTTTCCAGGCACACTTGTGCTTAGTAGTTTAATAGGGGTAGAAAAGATAATACAGTGAGATTTAAAAGATTCTTGTAGCCAGTCCAGTTTCCTGGCATCACACTGAGAATCTAATGCAAGGACATACAGAAAGACTGATTTTTTTTTTTTTTAAAAAGACAGCTGGAAAACAGAAATTATTATTATTTTTTGTAACGATTTGTAGGCTGTGCGCTGCATTTGCCTTTCTTCTTCTTCATCTTCTTCTTCTTCTTCTTTTTTTTTTTTTTTTGGTTTGGTTTTTCAAGACAGGGTTTCTCTGGCTGTCCTGGAACTCACAGGGATCTCTCTGTCTCTACCTCCAGAGTACTGGGATTAAAGGCATGCACCACCTCCGCCCAGTGCATTTCTTTTTTTAAAGTACATATTTCTAAAGGCCCCTAAAGAATTTTCTCAAAGTGGCTCCAAGGCATTCACAACTCCCATGTGAAGTAAGTGCCAGCAGGGCCCCAGCCTGGGAGGCTAGGCATGGGGACAAGTAAGACAGAATCGAAAGTACAACAGGTAAGCACAGATAAGGGGCAGCTCACCACACAGAATGCCATGCTTTAATTGCTAGATTCCACTGCCTGGCAAAGACGGCTGCCTAACAGTGAAACCTCATTTTATGAGAGAACATATTTAAGACACCTTTTTCAGAATAAAACCAGGGAGCTCCATTGATGGCCATATTATAATGTTTAACTAAAGAAAACAATTACCATATATTAGAATTAATAATTTATGAAGGAAGAAATAATTGAGTAACCAAGAAAAGGAAAGTGATAATTACAGAATAATGGCCATTGCTGTGAATTAAATCAATGTTACATTCATCATGGCGTTCCTATTGCGCTTCCTGTCCTGGAGGGACCATGAAACGCTCATCACAGATCAGCACCATCTGCGGCCCAACACTCTGCAATCACTAAAAGGACAGAAAATGTGCCAGACGTCCCATGAAAATCCACAACTGGAGCATGAAATTTTAAATTTAATATGTTTAAAACAAGGGAAATGGTAATAAAACACCTTCATTACATGAAGTCATCTGTCCTGCAGAGATTGGGGATGTTAGGTACATGACTATGCTATCAATGCCGGAGTGGGTTTCTCCCTCCTGGGTAAGTGCAGTAACTGGAAATAACTGAACTAATAAAGCTGAGCCCAGCCGTCCTGGCTCCTCCTCCTTTATTGATGTCCAGGGTATGTGCTGGGAGAGTCCTCAGAGGGATCCGGCTCATGCAGCAGCCATCTTCTGAAGCATTCAATGTGCTCCAAAGTGACATGCTATGAAGACGGACACTGACGAAATTCTTTGTGTATTCACCTGAAGGGACATTAGCTCTGATGTAGTGTGCTGAGAGTGGGAGAAAGAGGAGGGTACAGGAAGCTCTATAAATTTCTGGTTCATCTTAAAACCTCACCAAAGGGAGGGAAAGACTCAAAATACCTTGAAACTGGGCATTCAGTTTTAGTTTAACAAGACCAGAGATTCTGATAAAGGAAATGTAGACAACACTTATTCAAAAAATGCTAATCAGTGCCCAGTCAAAATCTACATACAATGTTCAAGCTACTTTTACCTACTGCTAGGATGCCATGAGGCTAAAATGCTAAAAGAAGTTAGAAGTAAGATTATGCAGGCCCTATGTCTACAGAATTAGCTGTGTGTTCGAATTACTCCAAGCAGAGTGTGGCCCACACTGTCAGATGGTTAAGAGTTTGAAGTCGCAGCAGCTTTTCCCTCTCTGCAGCCTCTACACAGGTCACCTCATTACTCAAGCTCCTTGACCAAAGGACATTATGGTTTGGGATAGAAAAATGGAGGCAGCAATCTTGAGTATTTTACTGATGCTATATCCTAGTTTTAAATTTCTACACTTAAACTCCTGGGTAAAATGCATCTTTGGCAGTACTGAAAAGTAGACTTTCTAAAACCTAAGCTTTCGGGAATGGCATGGCTAATAGCTAATAGGACATGCTTGGAGCAGATGACTGTTTGACTCCTGGTTCCCTACCTTATAGACAGTGAGAAATTGAATTTACTACATAATCCTCCATGCCTTAGATTCCTCCTCTCTGGAATGGGGATGTTAACAGTACCATTCCCTTAAGGCTAGAAGGTAAAATGGGATGACAGAGTTTAAACCCTTGAATGGAACCTGGTGAACACATTCAGTAGAGCTCACAGCCTTCATTCTAATTGTTAGTAATGTAATGTCAGTATACTTATGTACTGTTAATGCCACCAGGACTTTCCCCCACATACTCAGAAACCCATCACATGTGTGGGTGAACATGAATAGAGCTGAACGTGGCTAAAGCCCTCTATCTACCAGCTTAGCCACAGAGAAATAGGATAAGTGGCCAAGTGGACAATCACAAAGAGTATCCTTTACAATAAATGGCACAGTTCTCCCCACCTATGGAGAAACATCACAGTCTGTTCTGGAAAGCTTGTAGGAAACCCAAGCAGCAAGGATGGGCTCCTGCAGGGCCACACCTACCCCTTGCTCATCCAGTTTCATGAGTTGCTCCGTGACTTTGGGTGTGTTGAAGGCCAGGCGCAGGCACTGTACGTTGAGCTCAGGGATGGCATGTTCCAGCACCTCTTTCAGAGGCAGTCCTCTGGCTGTTGAGTGCTTGGCTGTGGAGGGAATGGCGTCCTCCAAAACAGACCCTCTCAGCGTCATGAGCTACAAGAGAGATAAGGACTATGGTGAGGCTTCACTATAGCATGAGATACAGAATATGCCATGGACTCTGCAGGCCTGGACAGCAGCTCTGTCCCAAGCTAAAAAATGGCTACTGGTTGGTCAAGTCAGTGAGGTGGAGGGAGAGAGAAGTAATACAGGATACTCTATGCATGAAAAATGAGGCCAATGCTTCCAAAACCTCCAGACAAATTCAAAAGAACTCATGATATATTTATTATAGTATTGAGCCCTTCACTTAAGTGACTAAGTAGCCTGCCCTGACAGGGATCAATAGGAGCAAGGTCTCTGCATCACTGTACAGTGCTAGGAAGCACACTAAGGAGACACTGCAAGAATACTGAGAATGTGTATGGCACACTTCTTAAATGGTAAATGTTTTACATTCCCCAACATGTGGCTGCTCAGATCTCATAACAGCAATGACTGCACAGTCAACAGCACTGGAAATGCCTTCTTAAAATATTTCCGGCTATTATCAAAGATAAACTCAAGCAATGATACTCTCCATGAATAGTGATTTGTTAGAGAAACATAAACCTAGGCACGAAGCCTAAAGTGGTCTTGATTTTCAAAGTTTCATGTGTCAAAACTGTTCGAGGGTTTAACTAATGTTTGATGGTCCAAGAAACAAAACAGGAAGTAGATTTCCATTAAATAGGGAGGCTGTAAGGTGAAGGCAGACAGAGTATGTGTTTGGGGACGTGGGCACTTAACAGGGAGAGACATGAGAAATACATACACATCATAATTTAGGGAAGACTGTTCACTGAAGAAAACAAGACAATCTAAAGGTAGAAAAGAAATGACAGTGGCTCTCAGGACACTAGGAAAAAACCTCAGGTGACATTAGATATTGCTTATAAGAAAACAGAAACGGGTTAAAGAATATAGAAACATTTCTACAGGAAAACAGCAAAGGTACAGAAACAGAAAAGTCAGGGTTAGAGTGGGAAAGGCGGTCAGCTGAGCTGAACCTGATACAGGACAGGCAAGTGGGGACGGGGGAGCTGAGGACAAAGGACTGAAGGCACAACAGTTGCGGGAGTGCTTTGTACCCCTGGCCCAACTGTGCCATCTCACCAGGTATCCCAAAAAAATGACACGCACAATCGGAGAAATTAAGTCAAGAACAAGATGGAATTCAAGCATGTGAAGCTACAACACTCCACCCCTCACCCAGCAAAGGGGCTGCTTCACAGGACAGTGATGAATACCTTCCAGTAGAGAAACAGAAGACAAAATAAATATGTACACCATGCAAGACTATGGTAATTCTTAATGAAGAGGCATGGAATCAGACATTAAATGGGAGGTAGCAGAAAATTCAGATCCATGAACTACCAGGGGTGCTGTGGCTTATAAGCACAAGTCAGAGTAAGACTGCTGGAAGCCCTGGAACACTTGAGGAGGCTGACGCCACAGGAGTTCTTAAAGCCCAATGGGGAGAAGCCCAAGTCCTGGGAGAGGAGAGGATGGAGCCAGGAGAGTTACAGCAGGGGGTCGAGGAGAACTCAGGTATACTGGCTCCTAGGCCACAAGTACTTGGGCTCTACTCAGGACAGAGAAAGCTTAAGGATTCAGAGGAAGAATGAAGAGATCTGCATTACACTGCATAGAGATTCCCTACTGGGTGAAACGATGAGGAACTAGGCCTGAGTCTTGGGGATGGAAGTGGTTGAATTCTAGACATCAGTATTTGAAGACAGGAGTGCAGAGGTTGCTGACAGACTAAATTGGAGGGCAAGAATGAGAAGAGAGGAGTCAGTGTGACGTCAGGATTTGTGGCCCAAACAAACAAAATTACAAAAATGGCCAGGAACTGAAGGCTATTAGTTTCAGCCTAAATAACAAGTACAATGGTTTTCTCAACAGCATGTCACTTGAGATTTCCAGTTAAAGGACAGGAGAAGGGCTCGCTTGATGATGCCTGAAGAAAGAGGGCCAGGCCTGTGACTGGAAGACCAGAAGCAGGGAGCAGAGCCTGGACAGAGTTACCACACAGGAGAAAGAGCAGAAGGGAAAAGCAGGAGTCAGCGGGGCTCAGGCAGGGACCACTGTACTACAGGGCAGAAGTTACCTCTGGACAGGAAGGAGTCTTGCCAGGCAACTTCAAGGGCACCAGTGCAGGGCCTAAGAACAAAGGGCCTACAGAGACTTCTCAGCTTTACACACAGGTGGGGCAGAGACAAGATCATGGGAAAGGCAACAACATCACAAAAAAGGAAAGCTAGGATAAAGGAGCTTCTATCAGAATTGTGTGTGTGTGTGTGGGGGGGTGCCAGATATGTGGGAAGGGACGCCTAGAGAGTGGACAAAGACAGCAAAAGACAAACTACTTTGAAATAGGGGTGACTGACAAGTCTAGTAGATCTAGGAAATAGCAAAGGTCCGACTTTGAGCCATCATCAGCTCCGACACAGAAAATTCATGAACACAGGCAGGCTTCACTCCTCCCTGGCCACTACAAACAACACATTAGATATAAAGGCCTTGCCTTTAAAACCTCTATTTTTAATTTCCCCAGAGTTCAAGCTCAGAAACAATTAGGAAGTGAAGCCAACCCCTGAAACTTGCCCTGTGTATTTCAATGAAGGAAACAAAGCCAAACGCTCTATTTAAACTAATTTCAAAACCATTATTTTCTTGGTACCTCAGGGGTATTAGGCATTGATACATGAGAACACTCCTGAGGTCAATCAGGAGCTGAGGCAATATACTGATAGCTGGAATAATTATACACATGCTTAGAAAGAAAAGGCAAAAAGAACTGCAGAGCCTCCAATGTATCCACATGGGTTTCTGGTTTCAATGCTTTATAAGCAATTTTATTTTCTCCTTCTTGAAAACTTGAGCTTTATCTTAAAACAATAGCCCACATATTCAGACTCCTAAAGAGTTCTGGCAGGTCGAGCAGGATGCTCAGTGAATAAGGCATGTGCTGTCAAGCCTTAGGATCAGAATTGGATGTCCAGAACACACATGGTGGAAGAACAGAGCCAAGGCCAGGGCTGCACCTGAACTTTACCTGACACACATATGCACACAATAAATAAATAATGAATTTATGAGATGAAAAGTACTTAAAGACCTCGGAGAGCCTGTCTCACTCATAAACAGATCACTTTCTGCCTCTAATAACGTGTTCCGGGCTGCAGAGAATTATGCAGAAGGGACAGTGAGGCAGGAAGGAGCCTTTTCCTTTCTTCCTGGCTCAGTAAACGTCACATGGTGTCGAGGAAGGCTGAGTGAAGTCTTAGTGACTCTCATTTGTGAGTACTCTGGTTCCTCGAGGTGCTGAGTGCTTTTCAGATGCCCCAAATCTGTGCTTTATAGGGTTTTGGTTTCCTCTGGACCTATCTGTCTTTCTCTGCATGGAAATTCCCACTCATTCACCACACCACAGGTTAGACCAAAAAGCCAGATGTAGGCAATCTTGCTCCTAGGCATTACCAATGAAAGAACAGACCTTTCTTCTGCCGGAGTGTGTGCATGCACACATGTGCAGAGGCCATCTCAGGTGTCATTCCTCAGATGATACCTTCTTCTTCTTCTTTTAATGACAAGGTTGCTCAGGAACTTGCCAAGTAGGCAAGGCTGTCTAGATAGAAAGCTCCAGACATCTGCCTACCTCTACCTCCTTTAAAGCATATGCTACCTTGTCCGGCTTTTGACATGTGGGTGCTGGGGACTGAACTCAGGTCCTAGCAAGTGCTTCATCAGCTCAACTATGTCCCGATTCCTGAGTCTTCTTTGTTCTAAGAACACTGTGTCTTTATTCTAGTGAATTTATTTCCAAGCTTCTGCATCTGCTCCATTTTCCCCTGCTGGATTAAGCCTCAAACCTTGCTCACTTGCAACTTACCTCGCTCGTTCTAAAAATGATGCGGTAGTTGTAGGGAGATCCGTTTTCTTTCATTTCTTCTGGTTTTTCCCTTCGAATGCTCACAGCCACCGGACCAAGATTCTCATCAGCCCCAAAATAGTTCCAGTGTTCTTAGGTAAAATAAGATAAAACAATATTAGGAAATTTATCTAACACTGGAAACCATCATATTGTCTGGGTTTAGGATCACTTCCCAGGAATATCAGAAAGATATAAGCATGTTGAATAAACATTATCATCCTTCACTGATCTACCAATAAGATTACCTAGGGCTTGTTCTGGAGACCATATGGAGAAGGCCTGCTGGGTTCTTACTACTCCACACTTATAAGTCTAAGTTCTTCATGTGCTTTCTCCCCATGTCCCACAATTTTAGTAGGTTGCAGTTTATATGTACCTTGGCTAGGGCTTTTTACATTTTATTTTGACATAAAGTAGAGTTTGAGGAGAGGGGCTTCTCCTCAGTTAAAGTGATGCCACTGCCCTGGAAGGAAGAGCCACTTGAGCCCTATGCTCCCAGGGTTCCTGGCCTTATCAACAATTCCCATGGAATGAGACAAACTGTGGTCACCTAACTAGAGGGTACAGCCTCTCCTAGCCAACCATTGTGCCCTGTGACTCATGATTCTCAATTCTGTTAACTGTTCAAGGCTCCAAGCCTTAGCCTGGCCTTGGCAGTGTGTGTGTGTGTGTGGGGGGGTGAGTGTGTATGGTGGGGGTGTTGGCCAAGTCTCCATATAACAAGAAGGAAGGTGAAAGTCAAAATTGAGTTAATGGGGGGGGGGTTACAGATCAGTGATGAGAGTGCTTGCCTACTATACGTGAGGACCTACATCCAATCCTTAGCACTGCGAGAATTGTTCATAGAAAACAATAAACTGATACTTACTCGAACCTGAATATATACCTCGAAAAATTAAAACTGTACATGAAATGTTCACAGATGAGGAAATCCATACAACAAAAAATTATGTGACGAGCAGAGCATATAACCGTTTTCAAGCCCCCAAAACATTTCCTTTATAGTGTTCTATGTCACCTACACGTGACATGACTAAATAATTAAGTCATGGCATGGTATATTATTGGCATACAAAATGCATATTCAAAACATGTTATTGCCATACAAAATAATATGCATTTGAAAATCCATGAGAATAATAAGAAATAATTTAGCATATCTGGCTGTATGGTTTTAAAATTTAGGAAATGCTCATGAAAATACTTTGCAAATAAATACTAATATAGCATTATACAAGATAGAATCATAAACACTGAAGGCTCTAAAATATTATAATCCATGGAAATTCAAAGTAATAAAACACAATGGGAATACAGGCAACAAGCATTTCACACATGGACAACTGAGAAACAATCCAACAAACACCACAAATTCGAACACCCACGTACACCCTCAGAGCACAGCACAGGAGAGTCACACTCACAGATTATTTACTCTTACTTTGCACACAATTCTAACAAGCTTGGTTGTCTGGTCTTCCAGCCCACAGCTCTATTCAGAGAGGTGATAGATAATTCCCGGTGTTGACATAGTCCAGGGTGCAGGGCATGCAGACAGCAATGTGATAGGACAACTGACAACAAGGAAAAAAACAGGAAGTGGGGAGACAGAAATAGTATAAAAAGTCGACAAAAACTTAAAGGAAAACAAGACAGCATCGGGACCATTTACTGAAGGAGCAACTAAGAAACCCTCAGGAGATTTCAACCCTGCAGTGCAGAACAATAGTGGCCCTGTCAAAGAGGCCTGTGGGCCACACACACTGCACTTCCTTGCTACTTTCAAAGACTCTAGTTCATACACAGTCCACATGTCTCAGGTGGATTGCTGCTTTCAACTACTGGAAAATTTCACAAAGACACATCACTGCAGATTCATCATCAGTAATCTCCGCCTTGAAGGTTTCTCTTTCAGCCTTCCCTGGTCAGCTCTCTGCTTCTGCAGCGCTACCATTGCGAACAGTCCCCTCTCACTCCTTCAACCTAGGCAAACACTAACGCAGTCATCAACAGGAAAGCAAAGGATTCACAAGCACACTCACCACCCAGAACCTTGATGCAGATTTACCTTCAGCCAGACTAGCTCCCTTCTCCCTATAATCCAAAGCCTCACCTCCCTCCATCTGTGTACTAGGCACTTCAGGAACACATACATATCACCACCCTGTCTTCTTGAATGACTCCTCTCTCTACCTTCTCTTTCCCAGTACTCCATCTCCCTCTCAACCTTCAAAAATAAAGTCATTTCTTCTCTTACCCACTGGAAACTTGTGTGTGAGTCTTCACGTTGGATCCCTGGACCTCACTTCCTCTACATGGCTGCCTCAGAGTGAGAACAACCAGGGATTTTGTTGTTGTTTTTCAAACTCTGGAACATCTAGTACAGATGGTCATTTTATTTTTCTAGAACATTCTTACTCACTGACTAATATGAAATCACCTTCTTCTGATTTATTCTTCAACCACTTTGGCTGGTTTTTGCTTCATTTTATTTCTTCATTTTATTTGAATAAACCACCCATTCTGAGGTTTGCAACTGCTACCTCCATGTGAACTTCCCACGGGAACTAGACAGCACTTCTCGATGCCCCTGTTCTGGTATCTGCCTCACTCGCCCAGGTGAGCCACAGGTGATATCAGGCACGCCCCTTGAATTCATTCCATTAAGTATCTCAACTGTCTTTCCCACGCTCACTATACTCATGCCTGCCTTATTGCTTTCCTCCCAGTTCACAGGGCAGCTAGACACTACTTTTAAAATGCAATTCTGACCAATCACCATGAAGCTTATGGTGAAGTACTCATGGGTTCGCCGATGTGTTTGGTATTTTTCATGGCTTCCTAAAAGGTCACCATGGCCTCACTAGTGGGAGCCATTCTAGTCCCAGACCTCTCATATGAGAGCCATTTAAACTTCTTCAGTTGTCCAAAATCTTGCAACCATCTTCATTTGACTACATCCTCTTATTTGGTCTCACCTGGAGTGCCCTGACATGTCTTCTAAAAGAAGAGTGGAAAACTGGAGTGCACTGGAGGAATTTACACAGTAAAACTAATACTTTGAAAGTACTAAGAATTCCCAACAGATTAGTGAAAACAAAGATTTCATATATGTCAAATACAAAGGTGTAGAAACATTATAAAACAAAAAGCATACACTTAGACAATCACTTTAGTATTAAATGGGAGAGAAAGTATTATTTTAACAACAAACTGGGTCCTATATAAAATAAGCTATAATAAAACTAAAGACTAAAAACGAAAAATACATTTCTGTTTTTGGTGTCACCATCAAAATATATTTGTACATTTTTTTCCTCCATCTATTTCTGAGTTGGACCAGGGGTAATGGGATAATTGCTAACTAACTTCACCTTCTTCAGACTCTGTCTTCAAACACACCCATCTCTGGTCTGATAAGGCTGTAGAGGTCTTTTTGAACTTAAGTGCCTGCCTGTAAAAGCAGACACATAATTTTAGAAAATGAAACAAGGAATTCTAGCTATTATTTCTACAGTGGCATCTTAGTCTATCTCCATCTATGTCAGCCCCACTGGTACAGACAGAGGTTCCTGTCTGGCTGCCTGTGATAGCCCACTCTATCAAGGTCAGACTCTTCGATTCAAAAGGTCTCATGTTGTGTTAGTATTGCACAGTAAAAACCATGTTGGTACACAGACCCTCTTTTTGCTTATAGGATTATGTAAACGGAGTAAACTCCTCCTGCATATGAACACAAGTTCACTCAATTTAAAATCCTAATGTGATGTAGTGTCCCCAGGAGGGAAGTGTTCAGTTCACTAAAGCCACAGTAAACTGAATTTTAGATTTTAGATTTTGACCACAAGACAAATGTGTCAGATTTTGCATGGTCTGTCTAGCCTCTGACCATGCCTGGCTCTGACCATCCATTTCAGCATGCCAGCCTCTGTCCAGGATACATTAATTGTAACAATTAAAATTTCTTCCCTTATCAGTCATCTACCTCTATTCTAGGCAAGAAGAGACAGGAAGCTTTTCCAGTCATGCACAGTTGGCTATGCCTTTCTTCTGAGGTGGAGAAATGAACAAGGAAGGAAAGCGAGAGGACACTGGACAGGAAATTCAGGGTGAGGAAAGTGAAAGGAAGAAAAGAGAGGATGGGGAGCTGCAGACCTGAGTGGAAATGTTGCTGATAGATGATGTAACACGGGCACTACGTTACTAAATACAGTACCACTGCTGAGTCAGCACAACGACATGCAAAAACCTAACACACCATCACTGTACTTTCAGAGGTATGGCAACTGCAATTTCAGGACAGCCACAAGCACTAAACCGCAGCACTGGAATCAGGTATATCCACCAATGACACCAAAGCTCATTTTTAAAATTAATTATCACTACATTGTATTCCCAGAAGTCCCTAAAACTTTATAAACAGCAAATAGATAAACACATGTAGTGGCCGGAGGGATGTGCTGTTTACTTAGAACACATGTTCCGGTTTACTCCTGATTTGCAAAGGTGTCTTTGTGCTAACAGGAGACATACTAGTGCCATCCCATAATGCTGATTTCTCCCAATAGTCACTGCTCATAATGTACATTCTTACAGATGTTTATTCTGAAGTGGTTTTTTTTTTGGATTGTGTATGCATGTGGTGTACATGTGTGGAGGTGTGCTCACATGTATGTTCACGCATGTAGAGGTCCAAGGTTGATGTTGTGTGTCTTCTAAGATAGCGCACCATTTTACATATTGAGACCATGTCCTTTGTTGTACCAAAAGCTGGCCATTTGGCTGTGTAGCCAGCCAGCTTGCTCTGGGGATTCCCTGGCTCCAGTCTGTGGACTGGGATGACAGGAGGGCCACCATGCCCATTGATGCTTTATATGGTTTCTGGGAGCCAAACTCAGCAGCAGCAGACTCACCAATTACAGAGCCATGCCTGGAGCCCCTGAAGTTTTCTTATGGAGTATAAAGTCTAACAAGACAGCACACAGAATACTTAGGAATTATTTGGTTTCTGGGACAATCCATCTAAAGAGATTTATCTATGGTCATTACATTCGCAATTACAATGAGTATTTGACATTCTTAAAGAGAAGAGAGGTGAATGGTTGAAAACTTTAGTAACTTCATCAAATATAGTCACTTCACCTGCACTTAAGCTATGTGGCCAACACATGTGTGGTCAAAAAAGCCACACCTGGCATTTTAAATGTAAAGGGGAAAGGCAAGCTGAGACACTAGAGTTACAGCCTTCTACTGCAGTTTCTGGATTGCTCATACTGGTTTTCATGTTTGTTGTCTGTGAATTAATATTTCAGTTATACAGTTCCTTTGGGACATTGTACTCTCCACTGAGTATAATCAGGGACAGTTAAGATACACCTTAATTTGTATATAAATTATAATTCATGGCTTAAATATTTACACATAATCATCAACTTAAAATTTTAAATAGGGAAAATGAACAGTAAAAACACAAGACAAACCAGATAAAATTGCTATCTTCTGCCTAGGACAACTGAAAATACTTCTGAAATGAAAAACAAACAATACAAAGAAGCCCTTGGTCAAGCTGGGGCTCAAACTGGTGGCAGTAGTGTGTGGGGATGGAATTTGAACATTTCAGGAACCAGCATGGCAACAGATGTTAAAGCCATAAATATATTCACACTCTAATATTAGAGTTATTCCCAACTGATTACATAGAAGGATTCCCCATTTTCTCTGGAAAAAACATAGGGGTGGGTGCTGCAAACACCAGCAGTAAGCTGAAGAGATGAGCTCCATTCTCTGTGAGGAGGCAAAGGACCAGGGGCCACTGTACAAGCCCAAATCCCAATCATCTCATCCTTTCTCATATTTCACATTATTATTTCTGGTCCCTAGCTATACTGCCGTCATTAGAGGTTAGCCCTTTAAACATTGACCTTCAATCTTTTCCTTCACTAGAGAATCGGAAGGAAACTAGGGAGGTGTCTGAGTAGAGCATGGGTTTCTGTGGAGCTCTTTTCTGCCTATTGGGTGCACTCAGCTCCTATGCTTTGTTTTCTCACTATGAATATTAAAGTTGGAGAAGATAAAGCTAGAAGAACTAAACATTGTAAAAGATAGCAACAGAAATGAAGAAGGGAAACAGCTTGCTTTTTAAACAAAAACTACATTGACAGAAGAGGAGGAGAGGGAAAAAAAAAAACAAAACAAAAAACAGCTGCTTAAAGAAACTTCCTGAGATGTGCACCACTTAGAGAGTCTCAATGTCTCATCTCCAAGGGCTCATTCTAATTGGAAGGGCAGAGCTTCCATGAGAACTAAGTGCCTGGGACAAGACACCATAGTTACAAGGTCGGGGAACCAATGGGGACATCTGCACAGGGCTGGCCTCATGCCAGGGTTTTGTCCCCAAACACTGCACTAAGCCTGTGACTACTGATGTGCAAGAGTGAGTGCCCGCAATTAGGAAAAACACTCAGGATTCTGAGGGTCCAAGTCATCTCTTCACAGGTAACTCTTGAAAATGGGGCAGTGGGCATGGTGGCAGTCCTCATAATCCCCACACCTATGGACATTTGACAGGAAGAGCACTAATTGGGAGAGGCAATGAAACCCGGTCTGGAAAGGGAGGGAGGGAGACAGAGAGGGAGGGAGACAGGGAGTGAGGGAGGGAGGGAGGGAGGGAGGGAGGGAGGGAGGGAGGGAGGGAGGGAGGGAGGGAGGAAGGGAGGGAGGGAGACAGAGAGGGAGGGGAGGTACAATGGAGTCTGACTGTTTAAAACACTTTCAAGAAATGGAGACATATCTCAGCATAGAGTGCTTGACTAGCATTCTGAAGTCTCTGGGTTCAATCCCTAGAATTGCAAAAATAAATCCATCAATTAACCAATCAACCAAAACAAAACAGCATCTGCTTAAGTAGGCCCCAATACTCTCCTTATTTGCTACAGAAATAGCAAATTTTATTAAGTTATATTGACCTTAATAAACTCCATCAAAATGATCATAGCAAAAATATAAAGAAAACTATTTAAATATAGGGCAAATGAGTAAGAGTGTCTACTGACTGTCGTCAACCTATAGCAAATGTCTAATAATTATCCCCCCAAAATTATATTCTACAATATGTTAAAAAGGTTATCCGTTCAGAGTAGCTAAGAGAACGCTAGAGTTCTGGTGCAGAGAATCCTTTCGCACGCATATGCAAGGCCACAATAGTGAGAAATCAGACTCAGTGAGGCCGCCTGTGACTACAGACATCAATCGTGGTTGGTTCACGCCCACAAAACCACCATAACCACACACAGTTACTTGAGGTCTCATTTCCTGAAGAGAAAAGAAAAGGAACCTCACACACTACTGAGTGTCTGGAGAATAGTAGCAAAAGATCACATACACAGGGGACTCTCAGCCATTGTACCCAATGCTATATAGACTACTCCAGTCCTTCAGCTCATACTACACATCAGCATCAAACATTCACTTATAATACATTTCCCAAGCAACCTAACCTGTGGTCCTGGTGGTTGAGGTATATTTGGATTGCTGTGGCTCAATACAACCCAAAGATGTCCTGCAGGAAAAAGACTGCCATGGTGACTGGATAAGCTGTGGGCGAGGACCTGAGCCTTGAAGGGATGGCAAGGCTTGGGGGACAGTCAAAGCAGGACAGCAAGGAAATGCTGCTGTAGGGACTGGTAGGAGGAAGGAAGCACCCCCACAGTTACAAGTGAGGGTTTCTACTCCCTACCCTGCTCTCTGCCCTTTCAGCCCACAATGACACTTCCTGGTGGGGTGCTCACAACTTTCCCAGTACTAGCCTTCATTCTTTCTGTGTTAGGGGATGCTACATAGGGCAAGTGCCTCTCAGAGCTGCAGGGTAAGAACTCACCTCACACTTGTCCTTTTGTCACAAATGGGATCAAGACAACCAGAAAAACACAGAGAACAAAGCTTAAGAAAAGCAGCATACACAGCTTCCAAGATACAGATCAGTCAAGGTTAAAGCTCAGAAATAAGATCTAAAAACAATACCAATAAACCGGAGACCACCACAACACAAGGAGGACAACAGCGAGGAAACACTACTAAGAAAAACGCAGGAAAACAAAAATGACTCCTTTGAGAATAAAAATATAACTGCTCAAATAAAACCCAGGAAAAAGGCTGCTTAAGTAGAACTGCACAGAGCTGAGTGCTAGCCCCTTGTTCAGAATATATAACTGAGTAACAGGAAACAATTCAAACAGTGCTACAAAGAGCTGAGCATAGTGGTGTGTGGCTGTAACTCCAGCACTGTGGTGAGTGTAGAGATGGCAGGGTCACCAGGAACCCCTGGCCAGCCAGGCCAGCCAATGGTGAAGCTTAGGTTCAGTGACAGACCTTGTCTTAAGGGAATATGGCAAAAAATGATGAGCAGGACAACTGATGTCATCCTCTGAGCACTGCACATGCATGCATGGGTACATGCATCCATGGGTATGTGGACATAACACACAAGCATCCACCACACGTGACCTGTAATAAAGTAAATGCAAATTCAACCATTCTACTAACATCCCAAGTGAAGTTTCGACAGAAGGACCATAGGGATTAGAGATTAAATTTTTCATCATAAATACTAATATGTAAAGCTTCCCATTAGTGATTATAATAATAACTACATATTGTAAATACCTTGAGTGGAGAATTCCACTGTGTCTTTTTGCCTCAAGGCACTATTCTACTCTCTGTCCTGCTCACTGTCCTTTCACCCCCACAATGACATGTAGAGTGGTCACAACTTTCTCAGTACTAGCCCTCAGCCTTCCTGTGTTAGAGGAGGCTACATGGGGCAAGAGCCCCTCAGAACTGCAAGAAAGAACTCACAAGATAGGTACTATATATCATCTGAACAGTTGAGAAAGTAAATAAATGAACATGTGGTTATTTCTATATTTAAAATCAGTGTAAAATTGCATGGGGTAGTCCTGTGAATAGAAAATAAATAAACTTTATTTTCTGTATCACCATACTATTTTTCTATAACAAGCAAGCCTATTTATACTTGGTGGGGGTTGCTTTTTGTTTTTGTTTTTGAGACAGGGTCTCTCTGTGTAGCCCTGGCTGTCCTGGAACTCACTATGTAGACCAGACTGGCCTAGAACTTAGACCTGCCTCTAAGTGCTTCACTAAAGGCATGTGCCATCATACCCAGGCCCTATTCATGCTTTTGTCTGAATCTTTTTATTAAAGTTGGTTCTTTTCCTGGGTAGAATGAAGGCTCCATGAGAGCCTCACACTCTTCTATATGCACCAGCTTTGAGGTGCAACATTGACTTCCCTTTAGCAACAACTTGCCATTGGCTCAACCCTACAAGAAAAGCAATTAGCTGAGTCCCTGGCCTCGGGATGTGTGGCAGTTAGGTAGCTGAGCCACACTGTGTCAGAGCAGCCCATAGCTGGTACCTGAGCATGGGGGCTAGGGGCGGGGCAGGAAGTAACTTGGGCAGGCACTTGCTTCCCTGTTGGAGGCATTCCTGATGTTCCCCTTTCTCCTCAGCTAAGATGTTTGTTAATAAGAACCCCATCGGAAGCTCTCCTGGCCTAATTTTGCCTATGTTCCCCTTTTCCCTTATGCTGCATCACAGGCTGAAGGGTTTCTCCACAATGCCTGCTTCTTTCCCTTCTGCACGCCACGGGTGCCATTAACCAGGTCCCCAGCCTATCTGTACCTTTCTCATCATCTGCTTATCAGACAACCTGACTGGTTAAGTGAAAGACAGTCCCTGGCAAAGGCTAGATTCTAAACAAGGAATATTACACACAGCTAGAAAGACTCAAAACTCTATTGCTAGGGCTCCTGCCAGTGACAAGGAGGATCTGCAACTATGTATAGAGTTGCCAATGGGTCATAAAGAACCTTGGATACAACTGACTGAGACTCCAGTGATCCTCCAAAACAATAGAGAACAATGAAATCAGAGGATCTTAAAAACAATGGAAGTATTCACAAAAGAAGAGTAATACCAAAAAAGGTAAGTCTCAACTTCTGCAGCGTGTCAGAGAGGGCAACTCAATGCTATCCCAGTGCAGGCAGAAAACAGCCGCTAAGATGATGTCAAGAACGGAGAAAACCTGGAAGTGGAGGTATATGACATGGATAATCATTGCAATTCAATACAGTTTTCGGAGAGATTTTTTGAGGCTACTGATAACTGGGGCATATGAACAATCACACTAATGCAACAGAATAGGAAAACAGAAGTCGAATGGAGAAGCAGATGTATTTGTTATACTGAAGGGTGAATACTTGAATACTAAGCTTGGTTATGGGTCTCGAGATAATAAGTTAGACAGTTAAACAAAATATGCACACAAATACATCTGCCATCAAAAGGTGGACATTCGATAAACAGTCAGAAAGGAACTTCTGGCATCAAATTCTAAAGTAAATTTCTCCTATGGAACTTTCTACATAGAAAATGAGCAATGTTTTCATCCCCAATCTTTTTTTTTTTTTTGCAGATTTTTTTTTTAATTAGAAACAAGATTGTTTTACATGTCAATCCCAGTTCTCTCTCCCTCCCCTCCTCCCTTACCACCCTCCCTCCCCCAACTAAAACCCTACCTATCCCATACCCTTTCTGCTCCCCAGGGAGGGTAAGGCCTTCCATAGGGAGTCATCAGAGTCTATCATATCCTTTGGGATAGGGCCTAGGCCCACCCCCATGTGTCTTTGCTCAGGGAGTATCCCTCTATGTGGAATGGGCTCCCAAATTCTACACCTATGCTAGGGATAAGTACTGATCTACTACAGGAGGTCCCATAGATTTCCAAGGATTCCTCACTAAAACCCACATAGATCAGTCCCATGTTGGTTTCCCAGCTATCAGTCTGGGGACCAAGAGCTCCCTGTTGTTCAGGTCAGCTGTTTCTGTGGGTTTCACCAGCCTGGTCTGGACTCCTTTGCTCATCACTCATCCTACTCTGCAACTGGATTCCAGTTCAGTTTTTTAGTTGTGGGTGTTTGCTTCTACTGCCACCAGCTGCTTGATGAGGGCTATAAGATGGCATATAAGTCAGTCATCAATCTCATTATCAGGGGAGGGCATTTAAGGTAGCCTCTCCTCTGTTGCTTAGATTGTTAGTTGGTGTCATCTTTGTAGATCTCCAGACATTTCCCTAGTGCCTGATTTCTCTGTAAACCTAAAATGTCTCCCTCTATTATGATATCTCCATTCTCTTTATCATCTATTCTTCCCCCGACTCAACCTTTCTGCTCCCTCATGTCCTCCTCACCCCTCCTCTTTTCCCCCTCTCATTCTCCTAGCTCCCTCCCCCCTCCTCCCATGCTCCCACATCCTCAATCTTATTGGCAAACAAATCACATTTTTATGAGTGGATCTGAAAGGATGGCTTTGAATAAAGCCCGGTGTCTGAGCTGGTGGGGTCTCCTGATGGCCCGGAGAGTCAATGTGTGCCCAAAACCTTTGAGCCCAACACTCTGTGATTGAGGGAGGGGCTATAAATGATGAGTGTCTCCAAAGAAGCAACATGTAATGCTTTACTTAGTATATGATGACCTGGAAGCCTTAAGCAGATATAAGATGGCAGCCAGTGGGTACAGGGACACCTGCCTGTATTTCCATCTACAGAAGAGTTGGCCTACCAGTCCAAGGCTAGCTTGGGCAACACAGTCAAGTATCAGCTCAAATCAAAGAGGTCAACAAAACATGTACCCAGATAAGCTTCTCAACAACAAATTCAAGCCTACATTTCTGTAAAGGAATATGCACTTACATTCAAAGGAGCTGGAGTAATCCTAATAAAAACCAGTTACAATACCGCGGAAGATGAAGTTAACCTTTACAAGTGCAGCATGCTAGGTGCACAGTATCACTGACTATACCTGAGGATGAAATGATCTACCTCAGAAAATTAAACGTAAGTAAGCGTCCAGGAGGAACCCTTCACACCAAAGAATCCAGCAGGACTTTTCTCAACAACACAAGCAGATTTAGGGATATACATGACTATTTTGAAATTTGTGTTTGTTCCTCATGTTCTCCTTTCTTTCTGATCCAAGGACCAGCCGCCTCTATGAGGGCTAACCTCTCCAAGGTGCTTGTTCCTGCCCAAACAGAAACAAGTCCCAGACTTTAAATGCTGAACTAGGGACTAACCACTAATTGGCATTCTCCATCTATTAAAACAGGCTACAAGGTCTCCGCCTTCCTTAAATCCCTGCTAGGTCTGTTCACATCAGTCAGTGACAGGCGGGCACACTTGTCCTCCACAACCTCGGGTCTTTGTTCACTTCTCTTTTAGAAACAATGAAAGATCTAACTCCACACAGAGAACTAGACAAGCCATCTGCCAGCTGTTACATATACAAAGGCCACACAGAGAGAGGGCAGCATGAAGCCAGGGCAAGGACAGTTAATTCCGAAGGTCATCAGATAACCAGGTGGTCTCCCTTACCCACAAAGTGTACGTGCACACACAAAAGAACTCCCAAAGTATCTTTAAGCATCTAGGGGACAGTATGTATTTCAGCATAACTTACTCTTTAGCAGGGTGCTTTCTGCTATCTGTTACCATGGAGTTCAGCTACAAGCTGTGGAGTTAGTAGTGGCTCTTTGGTGCTCAGTATCATCTTTTCACTCGGCTTTCTTTCTAATGTCTTTCTAACAACACTCATTTAATAGACTGGGACATAAAACGGCTCTTGATGGCAAACACTATCCGTGCAGAAGCTGTCACTTCAGTACAGATGATGTTATGTGCCATGTTCTAGAGAACGGATGCTAAAGATGGTTGACTACAAGATGAAAAGAAAGAGAACTGACAACCAGCCTTGATAGGAACAACTGAAATCTAAATTTTCTCTTCAAAGTGACTATCACAGAGCCCAGCACACTCAACTGTACACTCGTGTGTGCTTGTATACAAGTGTATGTGTATACATGTATGCACGTGTGTCAGATGAAGGTAAGAACAATAAAATCACTGGCTCAGAGTTACCGGTTTCATTAGTTACTAGTTTTCCATCAGATGGCCTACAATGGCACTTTCTCCTGGCCACTGAGCAACAGGAACCCTGCCTTACCAGAGCACCTTTATAACCTGACACCAAGCAAATGGCCCACCTACATTCTCCCACTCTCTACTCCCCCACCTCTCTAACACTTTTAATCACTGTCTCAATAAATACTACCATCAAAGCAAGCCACACACACCTCTCTTCCAATTCCAGAATACATATGCCTGAATTGTATACCCAAAGAAAACCTGCAACACACTGTGGGGCCACATAACACAGGCAACAGCTGAGAAAGAGTCCCTTCCTACAAGCCATGCTAGCTACAGGCAGCAGAGGAGTTATTACTCTACCTTAGGATCTGCTATTTGTAAATGTCCTTGGCACTTAAAATCTTGGTGACCAGAGAAAAACTGAACACAAATCTATGAATGTTCTGGAAGTGAGTTAAATTAATGCAACCCTGGGGCCCAGCATATGGTACCATCATTTGAACCACAATGACAGGTTCATGCCAGTGAGGAAACTACATAAAGCACGAAGCAGAAACACAACCAATCAACTACAACCTTACTGCCATTTCATGCTGGATGAAAAACCCAACAGGAGAGGACAAGAGGAAGTAGCAGAAGGAAAAGCATGAATGGTGTGATCCTTGTCCAAGAGGAAAGCGCCTGTTCCTCTCCTGCTTGGCCCAGCTTTTACTCAGTAAATCTCAGCCTTCATGTTGGAGTCAAGTGGTCTCTAAAGTCTAAATCTACAAAGTAATAATGCTTGTAAAAACAATGTAGCATCAAAGTAATTACAGCTGCATCAGCTGGACATCATTAAATGCTACACATGATGCTGACTGAGGCTATGCTTAGGTGAAGAACTAATAGTGGTATTTGTTACCTAATATAAATGTAATAATAATTAATAATAATTTTCCTTGGAAACAGCCACAGTGGAGTCAGGGACACATTAAGCAGGTAAGTGGAAAGAAAAGCTAAAGGAGGTAAGGTGACAGCCACACTAGGGGCGTGATGGCCCAGCTGCTAAGGGTAAATTCCTGTTGACTATGCTATACTCTTTCCACAAAAAGAGGGGGGAAAGAGAAAAGAGGTAGGTACAGATCTCACTGTGCCAAAGCCACATGTAAAAAATTCTAAGACAGAATTATTTAATTCTTTATTATATTATATTATTTAATTATATTTATTATATTTATATATTATATTTATATATTATTATATATTATAATATATTATATTATATATTTATATATTATTATATTTATATATTATATTTAATTATATTTATTATATTATTTAATACTTTATTGTATTAATATTATTGCCATCACATCAATCTTACATATACAGTTAGACTTTTGAGGAGTTTAATTTCTGCCTCATGTTATTACTGTCATCATTTGTAAGACATTAATAATAACAAATGACTAAGAAACTCCAATATGTGCGTCCCAAACAGCGCTCTAAGAGCAGGCACACTCTGACTTACTAGCCTTGGATTGACCTCCTAAATTAGCCATTCTTTTACTGTCCCCGACACCAGGCTGACAGATGTCAGTGGGATGAGCTGTCCATCTCTCGTGCCACACACGCTTTCTGCTCCTGCGTCTTCCTGGAGCTGCTGAGGCCAGCTGACTTATTTGAATTATGGAACTTAATTATGGAAGCTGACTAAATGAGTATAAAAGATAAATACTGTTTCTATGAAAACTAAACTGGTGGCTATAGGAAGACTATCCAGAGGCAAGTCACTAAGAAGAAAGCGTGGGTTAGACGTGGCACAACAGTTGGGAAAATGAGAGGGAATTACAAATAGACTCTGTGCTGCAGGACAGCACTAGATTGTGCCAATAATATGAAGTAGCGTTCAAAGAGGAACCAGTGTCAGCAAGGTACTTGGACCCACAAGAACAACGTCTATTTGTGTCGTAAATATCTCAGATAGGTATATTTTTCACAATTCCCTGCTTTAACCGGTACTTTCACTTAAGCAGTGGTACTTACACTGGTTAGAACCCCAGTGTTTGCTATGCTCCAACCCACCCACTGCTGGATTGGGGCTTCTGAGTTTATGAGATTGTATGAATCAGTAAGACTACTCACTTTGGACTCTAGGTATTCAAATTCCGATCCCATACCTTTGAAAGATAAAAATACTTAAAAGAAGGTTCCCTTTTCTTTCATCTTTCATAATAGAGATGAAGGAAGAGTGTTGAGAAACATGGCTGTCCCTCACAGAGCAAAGGAGTTCCATGACAGCCTATCACCTAAGCCCCAGGACTCTCCTCTGGAAAGTCCTCATGATAAACAACATATCATCTCCTTCATGGGCATTAAGAGTTAGAAATAAAATTGTCATGTCAAAAGCTTAGCATAGAGCCTAATTCACAAGTGATGAAAACTGTTCATGCTGAATATTATTATTACATTGCCCAGTGAGAAAGAAATACTAGTGCACAACTAAGAGAAAGTATGCTCACTTAAATGTCAGATTCAAAGTCAGTGCCGATGACAGGTGAAGAAGATGGCTTCTCAGAGATGTAAGCAGCTCAGAAAAGCTTAGAAAAATTCTGAGGCAATATAGAGCAGAAGTTCTTGATTAGAGGCAATTTATCCCCAAGAAAACATTTGGCAATACCAGATTTATTTTAGTCTGTGTTCACTGGTGGGGAGGGGCACAGGGAAAACCTACTGGCATCTAGGAAGTGGCAGCCAAGGATGCTAATCTTACAGGGTACAGGCCAGTGTCCACTTTTTACAAAGAACTATCAGTCCCTAAATGCAAAGTGAGCGAGTCTGAGAAACCCTAACCCTAACATGCAAAAGAAAGACCATTTCTAAAATCCAACTCGAGAAAATAACTTTGAAAGTAAAACTGGGATTCCCATTATATTGATTCCAGAAGCCATGCTGTAGACACTCAGGAATAAAAGAGATGGGTGTTTACTGATGAGACACAATTCTTTTACCAATAAACCTTCAATGGTGTCTATCCTACAACACTCTTAACAACATGGAGAGTCTAGAGTGGCCATCTCATAAAGCTGGAAGAACTCTGCATCTGAGACTAAACTTTACTCAGGAGAATGAATCCAAGTAACATTTCAAACACTGCAACTGTAGTCGGCAATCACAACCTCCTGGAGAAGTGGGAAAGCAGGAAGTTCCCAGCACAGGTCTCTTCACCCAGCTGCAAGGACTGCTGACTACCCGGGGACCTCAGTGTACGTGACCATCATGCTTCTAGTCTGGGTGCCTGGATGACAGACGCAGTCCTCAATTTTAATGCTGTTCAAAAAAACACTGAAAACTGATAAAGAGTCCATTTATACTATTTTTCAAATATTATCCTGCCTTTCTTCAAAGCACAAAACAGGACTATATGATCTCAGATGTGCACATGCACACATACACACAGACACACAGACACACAGACACACAGACACACACAGACACACACACACACACACACACACACACAGACACACACACACACACACACACACAGACACACACACACACACACACACACACACACACACACACACACACTTTTAGCCTGCCACTTCCAAGAAAGATTAGAAAAGAAACCACCAGCACATTAAGAGCTAAGGACACATCTCCACCTTTAGTCCTTTTCTACTCAAATTGAAGGCCTACACTCAAGTCTTGCCTGAGATTCACTGGCTGTGAGATGAAATTTGTTTTTTATCAGAGGTCCTGTGAAAGGGACAGAAATATATTATAACTTTGATAAAAGGACTCAAGAGGTAATGAAAAGTGCTAAACAATGGAGAGTATGAAAATTATTGTATAATTTTTTTTAAAAAAGCTATCTTTAACAGGGTTTCAACTTTACACATATATCCCTAAAGTTGACACAGCAAATCAACAAAACAGAATATAATTCCACTCACTAAATCAAATAGGTTTTAACTTAAAAAAAAAAAACCTAGTATTTAACTTATAAGACATTTCAATATCCAAACAGGGAAAAGAATTACCCCTAAAATGCAAAGAACTAAGTCACAACAAAAAGCTACAGAAGCATTTTAGCCATCAAGACCAAGAATCCATGCACATCTCAAGTCACACAGCTAAAACAGTATAGGTACTTGGTCATTTTCTTCTACTCGTAGAGCAAAATAAAAAAAATTGAAAGAAGCATTTACTCACCCTTCTGGTAGAAGAATTTTCTGTAATAGTATGCGCCGAGATCCACATGTTCCACGGTATACCTTTTCACCCTGTCTAGGTGCAACATTAAGCTTTCCTTGGGCACTTCGAGAACCGCCACTCCTGCATTCGTACAGTGAGAGCTGAGGGTGGACTCAAAGGAGGCACTTTCACACCCACTGAAGGAGCCAGAATTTGACTTGGACAGGCTGATCTTCCTCTCCCCTTCTCCACCAATCTCATTCCGAAAATACGGACAGCTCATGACCAGTTCGTTGCTTTTGTCATCTCCCTGGTCCATGCCAAGGCTTCCTTTGGAATTCAGGTCCTCTGTGCTGCCCATTGGAGAGCTGAAGCTGGCTGAGTGAGACAACGGTCCGGAGACTAAGGAAGCCACAGCAGCCGCTGAAGCTCCCGTGGTAGTGTTTCTCCTCTTAATCACATTGTGCCTGTTCACAACGGCTTCATTCAAGTCAAACAATATGCTCTGGACATCATAGTGGGCAAAGCACTTTGGACACGTCCAGGGCCTCACAGAGTCTTCTGATCTGTTGTCTTCAAGGTCCGACGACTTCCCAAGTTCTTCACCTTTGGCATTTCGTAATTTACGAAAAATAGACGAGTCTCCAGTTTCGGACTTAGAGCGTCGCTTGAGTGGTTTTTCCCGTTCCTTGAAAAGCCTGAGGTTCTCTCTCTGTGAGATGGGCCCATCGATCACATCCAAGGAAAAACCAGAACCCTTGCCCCCACCAGTGATGAGGAAGTCACTGAGTTTGGTTGGAGTTGGACCTCGGTCAGATCTGTCATCTTTGTAGCCCTTTAACAAATCGAAGAAGCTTTCTCCGGATGTTCCCTGCTTGTCGATTGAAGATGTGCTACCGTATTCCCTGTGCAATGACGGCCCCGACTTGTAGGTAGGGGAGATACATTCATCAAAGCTATCCACATCAAGCTCACTTATGGTGATATCGCTGTTGCTGCGCTGCCGGATTCTGCGAAGGGCTTTCCTGGGGGAACTGGGGTAGGCTTCGGGCATGAGGAATCTGGAGTCCATGTTCTCCGCTGGCCCTGTCTTGTTCTTCAGGGTGTTCTGTATGCTCTTCAGCATGGCTGAGTCATTGGAATTGAGGCTAACAGAACTCCCCTGACTCACAGGACTGCCTTTGGAAGACAGGCTCTCAAGGCAACTTGAGGTTTCTATTTCCTGGCTTGAACGGCTAGATTCTTTGACATTTTCCTTTCGTGGAGGCCAATCTGCAATTCTTGCCCTAACCCCCATCTTGGGGACCCCAGGGGTGGAGGTTATATGGTGAGGACCTTCACTTCGAGGGGGCCCTACTGCAGCCATGACTGATGATCCTAAGCTGCCATTTTGGGACCGGAAGCGACGCATGTAGAAGTCATCAGTGTGAACTTTGGGGGTGCCATCTGTGCTGACTACAGAGGCTCTGTCAGCAGTGACAGGCCTTTCCGTCTGTGACCGCTTCAAGCTGGTCATGATGTAGAAAGCAATCACTTAAATCCCTGCAGAAAGACCCACCATGTTTGTGTTGAAAGTGCACTTCTGCTTCAGAGGATGGCTTCCAGGAAATACAGCAGTCGCGTTGAGATCTTAAGCCTTTTCATTTAAAAGGTTAAGTGATACCTTGTTTTCAGACCACTGAGAATCCAGCTCCTCCAAACATTGTAATCCACAATAGTTCTTGTGCTATACTCCGAACAGAAGGCTTCCTTCAGAGAAGACTGAAGAGAACTTGCATCACCAGGACTCTGTGGTCGCCATAATCCTGTGCTCCCCCTAAAGAGAGGAAGATAACCTCAATTAGCTTTTGACAAACGTGCAACTGCTAGAATCAGACACTCAAGACAGGAGACTCAATACTGGACTGTGGTGCACAGTTCCAAAATCCACATTTTTAATATAACAGATATGAAAGAAAAAAGTAAAAACATCTAAAAAAACCCCATCAATTACATTGAAAGAAGGGCTCTGAATACTTGAGGTTAGTTGAATTGTTTCATGAAACTGGGAGGGGTACCAGCTTGTTCTAGAGCATTCACGCTCCTAACTGCAGGCACAGACTTTTGCTTCCATGACCTCTAATAATGTAGCCATCATGCCACTGTGCTGACCAGAAGTTTGAAACAAAACCAACCTAACCAGATAATCAGAGTAATGCAACACAGCCTTCTGAGAATGCTAACAATTCAACATGATTTCTATTGATTATGCTGCAACTCACTTTTTAAATTCCTTTCATTTTTCAAATAGATATTTATTTCCCTACAAAAGCTTACCAGAGTTGGCAAGAGCAAGTCTACCCACAGCATAGAGAAAACAAGCAGCATTCCCTGGAGCCACCAACATGCTTCCGTATTCTCCTCCACTTTCTTACTTACCTACATGAAGAACATTGCAGAAAGAGCCCGGCGCTCACTCCACCTTTCCCAAGCTCTCCTTACTTCCATCTCCTCTCAGAGCTGGAAGTCTTTCGCTAATT
Organism: Cricetulus griseus; assembly: GCF_003668045.3. Classification (NCBI taxonomy): domain Eukaryota; kingdom Metazoa; phylum Chordata; class Mammalia; order Rodentia; family Cricetidae; genus Cricetulus; species Cricetulus griseus. The sequence continues at coordinate 121,371,819 of NC_048598.1, forward strand.
CACAAAATGCCTGCATTTCCTTCAGCAGCGCAGCCTCCTCCACCCCATCAGTGCTAATTTATGACGACGACACAAACAAAATGCTTTTCTGGGCAGCCCGCTCCATGTCCTCCACCAGATTACAGAGAACCGTTACCATCCTTCCAGGTGACGGGCAGGAGGATGAACTTCCTCGTGAGCTCGTCAGGCAGGAGACGGCAGGCACAGAGTCTGAGCACAGACGCCTGCTTGGGTGCGTACATCCTCAAGAGAGGCAGAGGATCCTTTTCCAGCATTCCGCAAATTACACAAGAGGTGGCCTTTAAATTCTTGCCAGATACATGTTTGGAAAGATGCTGCTGAACCAGCACCGAGCTGACAGGGCGGCATTGTCTACAGATCACGCTCTGACACTGAGGACGACCGCACACTGCATGCTGCACTCAATGGTAACAAGCACTTACTTCCACAATAATTAAGCATCTCGCTAGTCAGCTTCCTGCCTCCAAGGCAGCGGCTTTCATTCCTCCCGCAGCACGAAGAAGCAGTTTGGGAGACTCGTTGCTATTTAAAGCTGGAACATTTAGGGGTGTTTCAAAAATGCTCCCTGCCTGTAGACTGCAGGGCTCTTGCAGGGTAGGTCTGGTTGGCCGGTCAGATAAATGCCCATTGTTTTCAACCACACTCCTCTGCCCATGTTTTGTAAAAGGGATAATGGTTATGCACTGCCATCTAATTAAACCTGGCTTTTAAGCTTTCTAGATACTTCTACAGCCAGACCGTTATGATTTCCTTTACATTTCAGAACTTTACATGCTGCTCTTTCAGTTGCTAGCCTTTAAGTAGAACAACGTGCTAACTGTTGCTTACACGTGCTACCACAGCTGAGGTTCAAGAAATGCAGGGCAACCAACCAATCAACTGGACCACTGCGAGCACCTGCCCAGCTTAACGCAACAACAAAGGAATTCAACAAAGCGACTCTCAAGGAAATAATACACCAGTGTACAGTAATTCTTAAAAGTCAGGTGTTTGCAGTATTCTCACGGATTTAGAAAAACCCAAATAAACCATCTTCACTCCTTCCTACAATATCCATCCCCCAAAATACCAGGCTCACCAAGATCAAAGCTCATTCTTGCCACATTTCAGTTCTTTTTAGAAAATGACTTACCACAGAACTGACCCTCCCCACCCTTTTTTCTTTTTTCTTTCTTTTTCTTTCTTTTTTTTTTTAGGCAGGGTCTCCCTCTGTAGTCCCCACAGGCCTTGGACTCACCAGGCCCTTCTTGTCTCAGCTTTCCAGGTGCTTAGATTACAGGCATATGCCATCAAACCTTGCAAAACTGACTTTTTAAAGACAAGTGACATCATAGCTATTATAGGGATAAACTAAAAGCTGGAACTGGGGCACAATAAGTAAAACCAACCTGGGAATGTCCAACGCTCACCATCAACAGTTTCTTTACTATATCATTTTACTTCTTATTGTTTAAAAATTTGCTACTTGTGCAAATGAATGTTCTACTTGTGTATATATGTGTATTTCTTGATCCCAGGGAGGCATTACATTTCTTGGAACTAGAGTTACAGAGAGCTGTGAACTTCCACGTGGGTGCTTGAATCAAACCCAGGTCCTCCTCTGCAAGAACTGAAAGTATTCTTAACCACTGAGCCATCTCTCCAGCTCCACCTCCTATGGTTTAATACAGTTTTAATATGAAAACTTCATAGCAATTAACTCTTACTATGATTACTTTTATTTCAAAATATAGATGAACACATGGAGGAAGAGACGTGGTTTGATAACTCATCAAATTTACAAGGTGAACAACTAAGTTAAATAACAAAATTTTCAACTGTGACGATCCCAGGACCCCACCCTCTACTTTTCTGCCCCATCTCCTTTCCTTTCCTTCTCCCCTTCCTTATTTATTTGCAACATTAACTTCCTTTGAGATACAATATAAAGTTTGGCTGTAGGTGAGCAATATAGAAAAATAAAGATGGTATTAAGCCACCATGCAGATCAATAACACTGCACTCTATTCAAAAGTAGACTGAAAGAGCAAACATGCTGACAATCACTAACAATTCAAGCAAACATCAAAAGAGCTGCCCAGACATTGTTAGATACAGTAAGAAGCAACAGAATTAATCAAAGGAGCAGTATGGCTTCACAGCACATCACCTGTGTCACAAAACATTTCCTTATCATATTTAATTTCATAGCTCTCCATACTATGTACTTCTGGTGAATCCATTTAGTTAGATTCCCAACCCTACTGAGAGGGACTTCAGTCAGTCCAGCTCAGCTCTACCATTAGAAAGTCTTTTCATCACCCGGGATCTATATAATCACCGCCCTCTGCTGATCAACACCACTCTTCCAGAAGAGACATTCCATTATCTCTAAACCATTCCCAGCATGCCCACATTCTCTTCTAAGCAGGGCTGTACAGCTGGTACTAGGAATACTTGAGGAAATGATTCTTTCCTTCAAGTCAAGTTCACGTCTAGATGAGGAAGGCAGATGGTGAACAGATGAAGTACAATACAGGTCATGACAAGGTATGCATAGGCCATGTCTCCTTCCTGTACTTTCCATTCTAACTGTGAGATCTTTCCTAACAAACTGTTTGCTGGTGGATGACAACTGAACCACAGCAAGTCAGACGCTCAGAATATTAAGTCCCTAGTAGTGATGAAAGTGGTCACTTGGGGTTTCAAAAGCTGCCCTTTTTCCTTTGGCTCTGAGAGGCATTTGCACTTTGATCTTTCTCCTCCCCCTTGACCTTAGCGACAATCCCTGCTCTTGCCTCTCTTTTTTGCCCACCATTCTCTATCACCCTTTTCGCTTGTGCGTGCATGCGGTGTGGTACATATTCATGTGTGAGTGGACACACACATGCGGGCGCACATGCACATGTGTGCCTATGAGGCCAGAGGTTGACACTGAGTCTTCCTCAATTGCTCTCCACATTAGTCTTTGAGACACGGTCTCTCAACTGAACCAGAGCCTGTTTGTGTGGCTGATTTTTGCTAACTTGGAATCCAGTTCTATTTCTACCTGCTGGATCTATAAGTGGGCTGCCATGCTCACTGGGTGTTCACATGGGTTATAGGAATCCAAGTTCAAGTCTTCAGGCTTGTGAGGCAGACACCTCATCCACTGAACCACCTGGCCAGCTGCCTAGTCATTATCACTTAAAAGTTAGTGAGCCCAGGGTAGTGTCCTTGATTTACTTTTCTTACCACTGTCACACTGCTGGAGGAGGCTGCAAGGGTGTTACTAGTATGAGGAGTAGCAAGTGCTCTAGCATGAGGCAGCAGGCACAGGTGCAACAGAATAAAAACAGGACTGCAGAATGCAGGTGTTGAGCTGGCTGGCTCTTGCTGTGTAGGCAGTCTATATGGTAACAAGTATTCTGGCAATACTGTAACAGACAGGGTAAGCGGCTGACCTGGGCTTAAACTACCTCTCCATGTTGTTAGCTCTAAATTTCCGGCCATGGCATTGCTTTCATCCGTCTATAATTTCTAAAATAAATGACTATCAAGCAGACAGGTAAGCGAGTGGTGAAGAAGCAAGGACAACATAGAACTCAAGGAACTAAATGAAAAGAACAGTGTGGAATGTTCTCTGCACCTAGGGCATGAAGACAAGTGAAAGGTTCCATGAGAAAATGTGGAGTGGATGGGGTAATGGAGCCTGCACCGTTACTGTAAGGAAAGAAGTGCTTTCAGCACACTTTACTAAAGCCAGTGCTACACACTAAACAAGTGACGGTCAAATACGACCCCATGTTACACAACTTATCACCAAATGCAATCGAGGGAACAGTGTGAGAAATGACATGATTGGGGTGGGGACAGCCCTTACATACCAGAGCAGGTACTCATCAGGAAATTCAGGTTTTTCTAAGTTGTGTTCAAATCCAGTTATTTATCCACAGAAGAGTTCCATAACCACGTAAGACAGTGACATACTACGATCTCTCTTAGGAGGCCATGAGCCATGATCCTTCATGAAACCTGAAGATTTATAAACTAAAAAACAACCACCACTAGCTTTATTTGAACCAATAGCTTTTTCTTCCTTCTTTTTCTTTCTTCTTCTTCTTCTTTTTTTTTTTAAGTCAGGGTCTCATAAAGCTCAGCCTAGCTGAGGCTGGACTTGAGCTATGATCCCCCTTCTTTTGCCTCCACATGCTGGGACTATAGACATTATATCCCCACATTTGGTTCTAGGAGACTCCTTAATTAACTTAGTCCCCAGACTCATCTTTCCATTGTAAATCCTATAAATCATAATAAAGCATAGGGCAGGCCCATGTTTCAGAATGCAGGATGAGGAAACTGTACATCCTTGCACATTTGCCATGCTTTACACACACACACACACACAGCAGGCTCACCAGGGGATTTATATTTGTCTTTGGCTAGATTGTAACTTGAGGCCTAATTTTTTTTTTCTAAAATGAGCAAGTGTTACTACCATAATGAGAACAAAACTTATTAACTTATTAGAAAAAAATACTTTTGTTGCTAAAAGCAGGCAATATGATCTGGGAATGCAGGGCAATGAACTCGCCTTCAAATAATCGTAAAACATGGCCCCATGTTAATACTCTATCATTCCAATCACCTAACAAGTCAAAACTGGACAGATCAAGTGCTTCCCTGAAGTGTCCTTATGCTTATCTTCTAATTACAATGAGCTGGAAGAGGGCTAACAGAGTCCAGCTGCTTTAAGAGATATTCATAGGATCTGAATCATGGCTGCACAAAGATTACTCTTTCCCTCATTTATAGATGTTTCTTGTTCTTCATTTTGTCCCCTTCCAAAACTTTAGTGACCCAGGAAAATCAGGAGAGGGTGGTAAACAGGTGGTCCCACTAGTTTCCCCTTCCTGGATTCAATCTATGTTCCCACATGCATTCTGTCCTTGTCACCATCTTCCTCCTGCAGAGCTTTCAGCTAAGTGACATCACTGTGGCCTCAAAGAGCAGCTTTCTGGAGAGCACTACTGAAAAGCACCAGGCCGAGCAGTGTGGACTTTCCTCTCTAAGGTCAAAGGGAAAGAGATGGTATGACCTGGAGGAAACGCTTCCCCTTCAATCAGCCACTGATTTATACTTAAATGGATGCTAAATAAGGACTGTCAGAGGAACCAGTCAGAGCAGGAAAGCTTCTACAGGCCTCTAGCTTGTTCGCTAGCACCACTCACCCGCCTCCAGCACAGAAAGGCAAATTCCTGCCTCAAGTCCCTGCAGCTATCTAGTTGAGAGAAGAGAAAAGTGATGTGTAGGAAACCAGACAGCTCAGAAAGGAGTCTCAAATTGGCTTTGTTAAGGGCAGGGTGATTTTTTTGTTTGTTTGTTTGTTTGAACATCTTATGTTCCAAAGACAATTTAAGGAAGTACACTTGAAAAAGCACACCACAGTTAGCTTAAAGAGCAAAGCAGCAACAGTAAGAACAGTTCCTTCTAAGCACAACTCAAGTCCAAATCACCCCACCAAGGATTAACAGCAGCAGACTCTAAAAGAAAAACTGGACCCATGGACTCACTCCCTGTTACGCTGTCACTTCTCAAACACAGACTGCAGACAGTCCACTCTGCCCGCCACTGCATCTGGATTCCCCCACACACAAGCTCTGCCTAATGGCTCAGTATGGAGAGACTCTGTCATCTGCCTCAGTCATGGACATACACTCAGTCCTCTCAAGCAGCTGGTGAGGCTGAGGTCTCAGACTGCATGAACAGTGAAACAGTTCAGAGCTGGCCACACCCAGCCACACAAAGCACATGAACTGTGGGTAGCACTGGTGCATTCTGTGCAGTGGACTCATGCTCAGCACATCTGGGCTGACGGGTAAAGAATTATTACAGCTAAGACTACAGTAAAATTTGCAGGAAATAAAAATTTACAGTTAAAATACTCAGCTGATAGAGAATAAGTCTGGGTCTACTGGAAATGCATCCAGGGGAATATAAAACAGTGGTAATTAGCTTCTAAAAATGCATCTGTGGTCAAACTCTTCAGAGAATACCAAAGCCACCAGACCAGACCGATCCTGGTCTACAGTGGGCCTGAAAAGCAGGGCTAAGTAGAAGCTCCCTCCTCGTAACAGGACAGAAGGAAGTGGGTAAGGTGCATTTCATTAAGAACCACCCAACGAGTGGGCTTGGGATTGAATTACTAAGGCAATGTTCTAAACACAAAACTGTCCATTTCGGTGAAGACGACCTTGGTTGGAACCAGATTTTCTACATGAAGAATCTCAGGGCTAGAAAATAGAAAACCATAAAGGTTAAAGAGCCCAGGCAGAGTTGACCTATAACCAGATTTCTTCATGCCCCACTGCTTACTGGGCTATCAGACCAGGTGCCCTTCCAGTACACTTTCCTAATGATGACAGAGCTGTCTCAGGAGACACCACTGCATTTTCTCATGCAGCTTAGACGAGATAGGGCTATTTTTGTTGCCTCTAGGGTCTGATTCTCAAGCCATGTTCCTTGTAGTACCCCCTGTCCTCCTGGATCCCATGTTAACTCCACATATTTGGGCATCCCTCCCTGGTGAAACCGTGGTTCTTGAGGAAGAAATCTTTCCCCCAAAGCACCTAAACTCAGTACTCTCGAAAGCTGTGTTTAAGGCCATAGAACCCCAGGTACTTGAAACATGCTCTGGGGACTGCAGATGTAGCTCAGAGACAGGATGTGTGCTCAGCATGCACAAGACTGGGTTTAAACCTCACAATTCCCTTGCCCTCCAAATAGAGGAGTCACGAGTTTTCTAACATTGAAAATCTGATCACTTGCCTATTCACAGGTACTGGTTCTGAAGTGCCCACAAGCACACCTACATTCTCTTGATGGGCAGAGCAGCTTCCCTCTGCCTTAGGGATAAGTCAGAATTGCCCAAATGCAAGACCAACATCTACAGCTGTAGCCAGTTCTCTCCTTGGTCCCAACCATCCCTGAACCTTGGAATCACAAAAAGGGAGAGGCAGGTTTGCAACTGGTTTAAACTCCTCTCTTAGTCCAACCTGACCCTTTTCTCCCCAGTTTAGCTCTCACACCTACATAGACAGCAATTCCATATATTCTCTTTCAGGAAGCTGCCTTTTTAACATTCCTGGAGACGGACCATAAGAACTTATGATGGCTTTAAAAAAAAAATCAAGATCATTACATTAGAAATTAAAAATTCTACTTTGAAAGAAATCATGATACCGTTTAATACCAGGTCTGTCACCAAGAAAACTGAAGGTCTGTTTTGTTGTTATTTGTTTTTGAAAGTTTTCTTGAAAAACAGCAGTTAAAACCAGTTTAAAATAGAATATGTTGAAGAAAGAAAACTTCTTTAACAGAACACAAGCTCAAGGCCTGTCTATTTTTACTGAGAGTATGGCTATAATAAGCAAAGATGGAGAAATCAACATAGCACCATTTGACACCTATTAGGAAAAATTCCAAGAAAGCGGGCATTGAGTTAATGATACAATTAAAACAGGTATTCTTAACCTGCTGGAGGCAAAGGGAATTAGTAGAACCCTTCCACGGAGGGAGAAAAGAAGAAAGTAGAAAAACTAGGACTGTTCACACTGTGAGCCCTGAAATTTCTGGTGGGCACTTGGCAGCCTATGGCTGTGCACAGCAGAGGCGGCTTCCCAAACCAGCTCCTGGACATCTTCCTTGCTTTGTCAGGTCCTGGGAGTTCTGTCTGCTGGCCCTCTCCTTGAGACTCTGCCTTTTTCATCACTCATTCAGGACCCACATCAACAGCTGAAGATTTTCCTATACACTGTCCACCATACTGTTTCTTACTCAGTGTAAATACTGTGCCTTAGTTTTCAGACACTAAGGTTCCAGCAAAGCCTTAGAATGGAAAACCACACACTGCAACAACAGGTCCAGCTCCTGAGATGAGCTCGTAGCTCACAAGGAACCAAGCCCACAGCACAAAGGCGCCCACAGCAATACTATTTGGTTTTTGATTTTCTACATACAATAATGACCTAGGAACATGGGCAAATAAGGAGAAAAGTAAAACACTGCTTTAATCTGCTCAACTTTAGAGCCAGCACACTAAATCCAGGTGTTCCCCATGGCATTTTCGTATTCCTAAGCGACAGGCTCATGCTGCTGTTTGTGTTAGCAGTCTTAGATAGTACCATTGAAATGAGAAATTAACACACCTCCATTAATTATCTCCCCTTCCCCCTATACTCTGTATATTCATGTATGTTTATATGTCTACACCATGGCTATATTAAATAAATACACGTGTATCAGGATGTATATTTTTATGACAATGTTCAATTTTTTATATTTTATTTTTCCCAGACTTAATAATTGCTTGCTTCTTTCTTTTTCCCTCCCTCCCTCCCTCCCTTCCTGTTTTCCTTCCTCCTTTCTTTTCCTGTATAGGTTTCCAGTCTTGGATGTCTAGCTGGCTTCAAGTACTTGATGGCTGACTGAGTTTATAGTTACAGAAGTAAAATATGTGCCGTAGACTATCCCAGGTATCACTTCATTATTCCTTCCTTCAGCTGTTAGCATGGAGAGGTCCAAAGATAACTACACCACAAAGTGTTGTATACTAGGTTTATAGTTTATTACTTTATCCACTCTGTTGCTTACCTTATTTTTCACAGACATAATGACTTTTCCCCCCTACCCATTGGCTTAGTTTCTTTCTAAAATGAATAAAGCAAAACAAACAAACAAAAAAAAAAAAACAAAAACAAAACTTACTGTTTTCTACCTGGTCAAAACATAAAGGTTGGCTACCACTACTTTACTGGAATTCTGAGATTCACTGGGGTAGCCTCTATGTGAGTTAGTTACTCACTGGGTTAGCCTCTATGTGAGTTACTCACTGGGGTAGCCTCTACGCTAGAACTGCCTACTCAAGTGGATGCACTACAGTTATACACAGCACTGTGTATGCCACCAAGAGTCTCCCAACTCCATCCTTAAACTGTACTACAGTTATACAAAGCACTGTACACGTCACAAGGAGACTCTCAACTCCACCCCTAAACTGTTGCTGGTAGGAAAATACAGGATGTCATCTTGCTGCCTCATTGGTGTGGCTTTGGTAGAGAACTGGAATTTGTTTCTTGATCTGATCTACTGTGTTTTGCGAATTTTTTTCTCCTAGGTCACTGCCTCTTTGCTATAATTTAGAATACATCTGGGTATTACAGATGTGAGACCTGCATTAGGTATATATATTCACACTATTCTCAGTTCTAAAAGTTTTGTCTCTGGATGCCATTTAAATTATATATTCTTGTGCTTCCAACTTGAATTTTTGTCTTTTATTTTTTTAAGATGGGGTTTTAAGTATTCCAGGTGGCCTCAAACCAGCTATGCAATCAAGAGTGGCCTTCAACACCTGATTTTTGTGCCTCTACCTCCTGAATGCTAACACCACAGGCATAAGCCAGCATATCTCCTTTATACAAATGCTAGCAACCAAACCCAGGGCTTTGTCCATGCTAGGCAAGCACTCCACCAAATAAGTAGTTTCCCCCAGACTCACTGCAAATTTTTGAAAAGTCCAAATTTGTAGTTTAGTCTTTCTACACATTTTTTCAAAATATCCTATTTTCCAGGGCTATACCCAGTTTCCTCTATAAGTTTAAAGGTTTGTCTTCAAAATGATGCCTTTAATTCATTTTCTCACATTGTCTTACAACTATCTCTTGCAGTCAGCAGCATTTTGTAATTACTGATATAATAATCACAATGTTAAGTCCAAGTCTCTCTGTGTCTGGCAGTCCCTCTCTGTGTGGCTGTATGCTACTGCCACACCAATACAAATGTGACAGCATTATAACAAATCCTACTGGCCCCATCTGGCATCTTCAATTAATTTTAGAATCATTCTGTCATGCTTCTTGGAAATTCTCTTGGATGTAGTTCTTTAACCTTTAATTGCATCCATTTTATAAATTAAGGAGCACTGAGTGCTTCTAAATGCTGAAGTTTCTGTTCAGTACCAGACAGTAGCTCTTTTTTGTTTGTTTGTTTTTGTTTTTCAAGACAGGGTTTCTCTGTGTAGCCTTGGTTATCCTGGAACTCGTTCTGTAGGCCAGGCTGCCCTCGAACTCACAGTGATCTGCCTGCCTCCGCCTCCCAAGTGCTGGGATTAAAGGTGTGCTCCAACATTGCCCAGTGTAGCTATTATTTTTTAAACTAGCTTTTACAGTGTTTTAATTCATAAAGTGATACACACCCCTAATTACAGCATTGGGGAGGTAAGACAAGAAGACCAAGAGTAGGACAGCCTAGATTGCCTAGGAAAACCCCATCTGACAATGAAAACAAAGCATAAAGCCACTATGTGTTCTTTACTATGTTTATTATAAGGCACATTATAATATTTTATTGGTGGGACTGACTGTAATCACCTTTTCTAATACACTGCTGTCAGTAAACTACAAACTTAGTGGTCTCTTAATTTCTTTCACATCTAGTCCTGCTACTGAATTCTTCCTTGAGTTACTATTTTAATAATTTCCTACTTAGGTAGTATGTTCAGAATGATATTTCCTTCCATTTCATTGAGTTATGAGCTAGCTAGTAGTTAACAGGACAAAATTTAAGATACACTGTTAACTTTTAAAATAGCTAAAGCTCAACTCTATAAATACATTTATGCAAGAAAACTCATAAAGCAACACATGAAAAAATGAAAGGCCTTCAGAGAAATGGGAGGAAATGGAAGGTTGGTCTTGAGAAAGGGTATGTTTCCTTCCTTATAAATATTTTGTTATAAAGAGGTTTTTCAGAAAAGCATAATTACTTTGGAAGGAACAAACATGCAGGAAATCACATATACTCTACACTGTTTTATTAAAAACAGTAAGAGCTCAGGAACACAGTCTTGAAAACATGCCCATTATAAAAGAAGGGCAAAGCTCTCCATATGTGGGCACTTTATACAATGATAAGGGATTTGCAAGACAGCAAATGAAGTGGCCCTACTCCAGGAGGCTTACCATGCTCACTAAGCCAAGGGGAAGGAACCTACTACACAGACTGGACTGGAACTATGGCACTACTTCAGTAGAAGCGCAGATTATACCTTAGAGAAGCACTTTTTGGAAATGCAATGGACTTTGGCTTGGTTATCAAATTAGCTCAAGAATCTTCAGTAAAATCACCAGGTAGATTAATGATCCCTTTCCCAAAACCATATTCAGGATATCTGTAATTACATCCCACACAAAGAATGGCTCCAAAAAATTCTCCCATTTGAGTAGATCTCCAAGGTCATGAAAAACGAGAAGTCAAACAAGAATAGCACTTGCATCAGTTAATCATGTAAGACAAAAGTCACAAGAACATGCAGAGAAAGGAAGAGAATAGGAAAATGAAAACACCAGGACAAAACTGAACCTCTACTATAACAGGAACTCCAAACAAGAAAACATACATAGGGGCTGGAGAGATGGCTCAGAAGTTAAGAGCACTGGTTGCTCTTCCAAAAGTCCTAGGTTCAATTCCCAGCAACCACATGGTCACTCACACACATCTATAATGAGATTTGGTTCCCTCTTCTGGTGTACAGGCATACATGCAGACAGAATACTGTATACATAATAAATAAATAAATCTAAAAACATTAAAAAAGAAAACATACATAGGAAAGAAGTAGCAGCCCCCACCACCACAAAATTCTAGTAAGTTTTATGGCCTGAAACCTGAGTATTCTTTCTGGGGAGACAAGAGAGAGCACGGTTCAGAGGGCAAAAGAGAAATACCATTACCCCAGGAACAGAGGGAGGGGAAGGTGTTGATCATTTCTATGAAAGCAACTCCTGCCTACTTAAGAATCAAGAAAACACTACAGTGAGTAGAGAAAGAGGAAACAAGAGAGAAGGAACTTCCAAGAATAAGAGCTGACAACAAGCTTGAGGGAGAGACAACAAAACACCATAATAATCCATTTATTAATACTAGAGCAAGAGTGGGTCTGGATCACAGAAAGCAAGCATATGCTCTTTAGGAAATAGAACTCAGGACCTTCTGCAGGACAGGCCAGTGCTCTTTTGCTGAGCTACACCTCTAACCTTGTGGCTGTTTGAATGGGAATGGCTCCCAGAGGCTCATGTTTGAATGCTTGGTCTCAGGGAGTGGAGCTATTTGAAAAGATTAGAAGGATTAGGAGGTGTGGCCTTGTTAGAGGAAGTGTGTCACTGGGGGGTGGGCTTTGGGGCTTCAGAAGCCCATGCCAGACCCAGTCTCTCTCTGCCTGCTGCCTGTGGATCAGAATGTAACTAGCTCTCAGCTACTGCTCCATCACAACGTGTGCTGCCAAGCTCCCTGCCATGATAATGGAGTAAACCTCTGAAACTCTAAGGAAGGCCCTAATTAAATGCTTTCTTTTATATAAATTGCCACAGTCATGGCATTTCTTCACAGCAAATAACCAAGACAAACCTCAAACTTCTATATAAAAATAAAAATCATAAGGTAGGGTGTGTGGCTTTATGGTAGGCACTTGATAGCATTTATAAGGTTCTGAGTTTGATCCTTAGCACTGAATGGGGAGAGACTAGGATGAAATAAAAAGATATATAGGAGCTAGTATTTATTGTATGTTTACTTTGTGCCAGTGAGTATAAGAAGTAGTTTGTAATGAGGGATGGCTCAGTGGTAACTGGTTACTGTGCAAACACGAGGACCTCAGTTCAGATGCCTAGCACCCAGGTAAAGGCCAGGAATGGTGACACACAATTGCAACACTAACACTGAGGGAACAGATGCCAAGAGTTCACTGGATGTCCAAGGTAGCCAATCAGTGAGCTTTGAGTTCATTGAGAGAACCTGCCTCAAAATTAAGGGGGAGAACAATCGAGGAAGCCACTCAACATTGACCTCTGGCCTATCTACACGCATGTACACACACACGCACATGTCGGGGAGACACTGAAATCTGGGGGATGCAGCTTCATTGTTAGAATGCTTGCCTAACAGGCATAAAACCTGAGCTTGACCCTAGCTCTGTATGAGCAACATGGGGGAAAAGAAGAGGCTGGTGACAAGCAGGCAACTAGAAATCCATACCTGAAAAGAGTAAGAATGCACAAGACAAGCACCTGAGAGTGGCAAAGAGCCAGAAATGGCTTCCTTCCCAGAGAAAAACGGTGGAGCTGAATCCTAAAGCTAGAGCTATAGCTGCACTCTGGTATGAAAAGAGTTCACTGGATGTCCAAGGTAGCCAACTGGAGCTAACAGAATAACTGCCTTAGAAAGCCGGAATCGCTGGGCATTGGTGGTGCACACCTTTAATCCCAGCACTCTGGAGGCAGAGGCAGAGACAGAGGCAGGGGGATCTCTGTGAGTTCAAGGCCAGCCTGGTCTACAGAGTGAGTTCCAGGACAGCCTCCAAACAACAGAAAGAAACCCTGTCTTGAAAAAACCAAAAACAAGAAAACAGGAACCATGTCCAAAATCCCAATCACATGAGGATAGAAAAGAAAAGAGGCCATGGTCAAAGATTCATGGCTAAGAAAAGTATGGTAGTAGATACCAGCAATCCCAAGACTCAGGAGGCTGAAGCAAGAACTGCTGTGAGTTCAAATACAGCCTCCTCTACATAGTAAAGTTAAGGCTATCCTGAAATAAAGACAGCAAAATCCTACTAATAGAACCTCTGTTTTTAATAGAACAAAAACACAAAATGCAACATATTGCTTTCAAGATGTATAAGTCAAAAAGACTACAAGAAGTATTTAAAAAATTTTATTTAACAAAATTAAAACAAAATAGACAGGAGGTAGTGCTATTGGGTCTCAAATTTCAAAGAAAAGTCTCTCTTTAAACATGCCATTTGGTGTCAAGTAACATGAAATCAAGGTATCACTAAACATAATTAACACTAATTGCACTATCATAATTAAATATCATGTATATATTTTTTCCAAAGGGCCATAAAACTGAAGGATGACAAATGCATCTGCCTTTCATGAAAGTTACAATTTAGAAAGAGTCCCACAACAAGCAAATGTAACACTCTTCTGAGTGTCAAAAGTTGTTAATTAGATACATACATAACTGGAAAAGTTAAGAACCGTCGAGCACCAGAGAAATTCCTCAAATGATCTGGTTCTGCAGGGCAGTTTATACTTGAAAGTGTCAGCAGAGAAACTGAGGTTACCTGTGCTGCTCACTGCCCATCCACCTGGGGGCTCACTGCCCATCCACGTGGGGGCTCACTGCAATTCACGTGGGGGCTCACTGCACATCCACCTGGGGGCTCACTGCACATCCACCTGGGGGCTCACTGCACATCCACCTGTCGGCTCACTGCACATCCACCTGTTGGCTCACTGCACATTCACCTGTGCTAGTCTACTCACTGCTGATACATGTGAAAATGAATCATCTTCACGGTGTTTCCATTATCAGTAAAACCAAATAAAACTTCTAGATAGCTACAAAAAAATTCTTTTAAAAAACAAATTCATCAAATATCTTTCAGTTTTCAATTTAAGTATTATGGCCAAGTTCCCATCCCCCCCCCCTTTTTTTGCAGTGAGGAAGACTCTAAAGCAGAGCATTTATTGCCCTAGTATCTGAGTCACCTGGAAAATGACAGTCTGGCTAGAGAAAAGTGTCTGATTAAAGACTCCCAAAAACACGGTCCATAATTTGTTCTAGGAAATAAAAAAATCAAGGGAATTCAAAGTTCCAGGACTTCTAAATGTGTATGGTACACAATGACCTTAGCCAGCAGGTAAGAAAGACATTGCTCGGTACCTACTCCTGTCCCTCTCTCATTTGTTCTGGCAGATGTGCAGAGTTCTAACCTCATCCCAGAGACAGGTCAGTCTCTACATCACTCATGCTCCAGTGACTGCTCTAGAGCCCCTGGTTCTGACAAATGAAAACTGAGCAGAAGTCCACAGCATCCTTACTTCTTAGCAACAAGTTCCCTGTTGGAAAGGACCAGCATGACCAGGGCTTTCTTTCTCCTTTCTCTTAAACGATAGGATACACCAAACAACCACAGGCCAGAATGGCAAAAGATACCAGTGGAATCAATCACAAAGCTCCGGGATCTCTGGAAGCATTGCCAAATACATATGTCAGACTAGGAGTGTTGACTTCTGACACAACTCCTGTGGTAAAATTTGGAGTGGCTTGTCACCGCACTCCTAATGATAGAGCAAACGCATCCAAACAGATAACTGTGGTTTTCACTCACAAATAGTTGTCTTTAACTAAATATTTTGATGAAAGATCACATTTAAATAGTTTATAATAGAACATATATATATATATATATATATATATATGATATATATGATAAAAATCAGTGGTACTTTAATATCTCAAAATCTAATTCCTATGGTAACAAATCCACTAAAATGCACAAAAAGTTCATGTGAAGCCTAAGCTTGGATGTTAATGAAAAAAGTCTCTCTCCCTGTATTTCAATAAGCACCCAAGGAAAAGTATATCATGGTTCAGAAGAGTGGAACCAATCTTCCTACAAGCATGCAAATCACTCTCATGGGAACACTCTCTCCTGTTCCTCGTGGAACAGGCTCCTTATTTTTTTAATTTTTTAAATAAATCTTTATTTAAATTAAAAACAATCTTATTTTACATACCAATCCCAGTTCCCTCTCCTTCCCTCCTCCCATGTCCTCCACCAAGTCCCCCATCCCACCCCCCCATCTACTCCCCAGGGAGGGTAAGGCCTCCCATGAGGGATCACCAAAGTCTGACACATCATTT
Organism: Cricetulus griseus; assembly: GCF_003668045.3. Classification (NCBI taxonomy): domain Eukaryota; kingdom Metazoa; phylum Chordata; class Mammalia; order Rodentia; family Cricetidae; genus Cricetulus; species Cricetulus griseus. The sequence continues at coordinate 121,387,569 of NC_048598.1, forward strand.
GTGGCAGGAGGCTTTTTTTTTTTTTTTAAGCCATTAGAAAACATGTTTTTGGAAACTTCAAAATTAACATTTGGTTAGGGGGCAAATGCAGGAAAGTTTTAATCCTGTTTATAATAATGAATCCAGTCCAGAATACAATGAATCAAGAACTGGATCCTAATTTTGAAACATTGTCACTATTTTCTGCTTATTTATCAGATAATAAAAGGGTGTATCTCTGAAAATGTATGACTACCAGACATGATAAAATCATGAATTCTTGATTTTTTTCTACAATCTTGAAATGAAATATTTTCTGAGAGAGTCCAATGCCATTGTGTGTGTGTGGGGGGGGTAAGTTCTGCAAGCAGTGGCACTACAATGAAAACCTGGAGACTCTTCATGGCAGGCTATGCCCTCCTCTGCAAAAAGTTATAATTAAAATTAAGCAGAAAATGGAAACTCTGGCATCTGCTGCTGGTTTACATGCAGTTAAAATGCTCCAAAAATTAAAGAGTACAGATTAGAATATTGAGATTCAAAACCTAAATCCTGCACAAGGTAATCACCCATGGGGGTGTGGACCTGTGATGGCCCAACCACTCAGTCAGTCAGCACAGCACAGGGTTCCCTGTGCATCTCTGCTGCTGCTGGCGATAGAACCCACAGCCTTGCACACACTATATCTGCACTGGACCACTGAGCCCTCAGACCCCACTGAGTCTCATTTCTAACCTCTGAGATTTCGGAGCTCTTCACAAATCTTGTTTCATAGTGTCTCCTAGAAACAAGGCTGAGAGTCAGGGTGTGGCTCCATGGGAGAGTTCTGGCCTAACCCGCAGGAGTCCCTAGATTGTGCCCCTAGCACTGACAGGAGGCAGGAAAGCACTAGTAAGAGTTGAGCTCATTCAGAGACTCAAACACTGGTCCTCTTGTGGAACTCCCAACAGTGGGGACAGGGACTGTCTCCAACTCTTTTACTGCTTTTGGAACCCTACTCCTCATACTGGGTTGCCGTGGCCAGCCTTTTATTTTACATGGGGAGGTGCTTAGTCTACGGCAACCTGATATGCCATGTTTTGTTGATACTCATGGGAGACCTGCCTTTTCATGAACAGAAAGGGAGTGAAGTGGACGGTGGAAATGGAGGGTGGGGGCTGGAGAGAGACTGGGAAGAGAGGAGACAGGGGAAACTGCAGCTGGGATATAAAACAATAAATAAATTTATTAAAAATAATAAAACACATCAACAATTAATTCAGTTTCCATGCATTGCCTCATCTTCCGTACAGTGCTGCATAACACTTGAAGCATGAGATCTGTAAAATGCATGACCCTGCCCCAAGCTGTTCTCATACAACTTCCCTTATCTCAAAGTGGTCATTCCTATATCTGTTCAAATGACACTGCTGCTGGCTTTTTTCCAGGGGAGCACATTCTGGAAGGTGTGCCCTCCCTACCGTGCAGCCCACTTTAAAATCAATATCCCACTTGGCTGATAGAGGGTTAAGGAGGAACAGAAGAGAGGCAAAAAGAACATGAAAAAAAAAAATTTCTTTTCCGGTTCAGTCATTACTGTTTTTAACCTAAGATGTCTTTCAGAGTGTTTAGCTCCATGGTGATGGGAGCAGGTGGAAAATATAGAAACACTGAGAGAACAAATCCCTTCAGAATATTTTAAGGTTTCTAACGCAAAGCTTAATATGGAATTACAGAACCATGGAAGATGAAAATAGACTCATAACTTAGTAATGGTATGAGGTGAACAATCTTTATAATAGCTTTAAAAGTGTTATATTCTTCTTATAAAAAGAAAAATAGAAAACAAAAAGACTTTGACTTCATTTGGAACTAAAGAAAACATTTCAATATTTAGAGTGGGTTTAAACTTTGGTAGTTGCCTTCACACTTGGTAGTATCTGGGGACATCTGTGGTCACAAAATTGAGAGTATGAGCATGCTACTGGCATCTCCTGGAGAACAACAGCAAGGAAGAATCGATCCCTAGCGCCTTGGAAAAGCCACAGACTGTAGCTACAGGGCTGAGGAGCACAGGCAGGTAGATCCTGGCAACCCACAGGCTGCCGTTAGCCAAGCCAGCAAGTTCCGGGTTTAGTGGGAAACCCTGTCTCAAAATATAAGGTGGTGAGCAACAAAGGCAGACACTTGCTGTCAACCTCTGGCTCTCATAGGTGAAACAAGTGAATCCACCCACACCATACTCAATAAAAAAGGCCTCTCAAGGAAAGAGCTGGTTCTAAAAGGAGGACATTCTGGGCTAATGAAGAATGAGCAAAACCCCCAAACATATGCATAAACAGGATGTCTGAGATAAAGTAAGCCATTATGGCTGAAAAGGTTGGAAGGGGAGGATGATACTGTGATACCTGGTGAAGACTATGAGACACCTGGAGACTTTGAAAATGGGGTTTGGCATTAAGAGCAATGTAGTCTGGAAATGTAGATCAATGATAGAGCAATTGCTTAGCATGCCTAAGCCCTGGTTTGATTCTGGTACCATTATTTACAAATAAACAAATAAAAAGCCCAGGGCGCCAACTAAGGTGCACAGTCCCAGCTCCTCAGGAAGCTGAGATGGACACATCCTCTGAGCTCAGGACTTTGAAGCCACCGGGGCAATAAAGCAAGGAGACCCTCACTCTAAATGGAGGTTTCATCATAAAGGGGTGGCGGGGTCTGGAGCCTTGTCTCAACACATGGCCCAGTTAGATGGTTAGTGGACAGTCTGGGTATTTGGAGAGGTGGAGATAGTAAGTCACATTAATGTTGAGGGAGGGTTTTTTGTTTTGTTTGTTTGTTTGTTTTTCAAGAGTGGAAGAGACTGATGGAGGTTCACCTAATCCTCCAGTCCTCCCTCTCCTTCCTCTGTTTTTTGACACAGGGTTTCTCTGTATATTCTTGGAACTCATTCTGTAGACCAGGCTAGCCTTGAACTCACAAAGAGCCTTTTGCCTCTGCCTCCCAAGTACCAAGATCAAAGGTGTGTGCCACCACCCCTGGTGATTAGAGAGGTTTCAAAGAGCTGAATCAAGGGCAGCTCCACAGCATTCAGCGCAAGAGACACAGCCAGGGTACTAGCTGAGCCAATCAACAGACTTCCTAGACAGCAGGGCTCACTACTGAGCCAAAGACAAAATGGGGGTGGGGGGGGTTAGAGACAGGCAGTATTTAACATTGTGGAACTAGGGTGATGCCCCCAGCAGAAGGGGGAAGAGACAGGTAGTGTTTGACACTATGGAATAGGGTGATGCCCCCAGCACAGGAAGGGAGACAACGAAAAGGGCTGACATCTTTTCACAGACCAACCACTTAAAGGTACTGACTATAGCCTTCTACAGAGCCACTACCTGCATAAATTAAAGATTGCATCCTTTGTCTCTTTGCAGAATTCTCTAGAAAATCTGAATGTAAATTAAAATGCACATGTCAGGGGCTCTAAGCAAGTCCCCAGAAGCTCTGCAGCTCAGACCTTCTGGAGCAACCAAGTGCCATACAGCCACCAGTGTACAAATGAGGCTTATGACCTTGACTGCCACAAATGAGCAAGTCTGTTTCCCTATTCCCCATCTCTCTTCACATTTTATCTAATAATTCCCAGCAAGCATAAGCCTAAACACCCACAGTAGAAACACAACTTTCACAGCTAAAGAAAGGCAAGGTCGAAGGACACAGGTAGAGGAAACTCCTAAGGGTAGGTGGGGTGTCAGCTAAGAGCTCTGGATGTTCAGCCACACAGTCATCCTAGGCTACAATAAAATAACACTCCGAGGCTTAATATTAATTATAACTGTTTGTCTAATGGCTCAGGCATATTACTAACTAGCTCTCACAATTAACCCATTTCAATTATTTTATATTTTATCATGAAGCTTATGGCTTGTTACCTCCGGCAGCTACATGGCAACTCTCTGACTCTACCTTCTTTTTCTCTGTAACTCTGTTTGGATTTCCCACCTAGCTCTATTCTGCCTGGCCATTGGCCAAAACAGTTCCATTTATCAACCAATAAAAGCAACACATATTCACAGCATAAATAAGGACATCCCACATGCCAGTACCTCAACAGATGATCCATTAAACTAGGAGGTTAATATAGTGTATCTATTGACCTTTGTGAGTCACTAAACAGAAACCTTCCAATGGGCTAATTTGTGACTGAAACTATCAATTATCGGTGGTCAATCTGGACAGATGAGAGAATAAATACAACATCAGAGAGGTTCAGAAGCCTGGAATGGCTGTCAGAAGACCTACCAGAGAGCTCTGGGCTGGAAAGGTTAAGAAAAAGAGGAGAGAAGGGAAGGGAAGAGGGGGCATCAGGGGAAAGAAAAATGAGAATATGAACCTCCCACTGGAAAATGGCAAGCTTTCAAAGGGAAGGTTCCAAAGAGAAGCAATGGCAAGGAAGGGATTACACCTAGTGACCCACAGATCCACTGATAACAACAAGGCCCTTCTGCTGTGACACTGCAGGAGACAAACCACCAGGAACTAACTTTCTAAGTTTAACAAAAACAAAGCATCAAAAAAAAAAAAAAAATCCAAGTAAGGAAAAAGCTCTGAAAGACAAGGCTCATTCATGGTCAAACCCTGAGCACCTGTCACTCCGTAAGGTGCCTTTCACTACATCTTTATGCTTAATAGCAAACTGACTTGATTCATGTAAACACCTCAGGGTAATGTTTTAAACACTGGCTTCCTATTGATTACAGCTAACTACATTGATTGATTGGCTGGTTGGTTGGTTGGTTGGCTGGTTGGTTGGTTGGTTGATTGATCAACTGACTAATCTTTCAAGACAGGTGTTTCACTGTGTACTCCTGGCTGTCCTGGAACTCACTCTGTAGACCAGGCTGGCCTGAACTCACAGAGATCTGCCTGCCTCTGCCTCTGCCTCTGCCTCTGCCTCCCGAGTGCTGGGATTAAAAGCATGTGAAACCACTGACCAACTGGCTAATTGCATTTTAAAGGGACATAAAACACACTTACACATACTTATCTTATCAGATCTATAAATATCTTTTATAGTCACCACATTCTTCACCATAAGAATACAAATAAAAGTGTTTTAAAAACATTTTGCTTATCTTTCAGAGTTATTCTAACATTTGAAAATGATAAAACCCTGGTGGTTGAAATGTGGACTCAAACCTTTCATTCATTACATAATTGAGTTCACAGCTTGTTTTTTGCAGTGCTAGGAAATGAACACTGATTCTTTTGCCTGTCCAGGGCTGAACTACACCCCAGAGCAGGTTGCCAGGCTTTGTCTTTATGTTTGTGTAGCTATAGAACATATTTACTAGACACTGAGTCACAGTTTCCTGAAACAAGAAATGTGCCATTCAATTTGTATATTACAAATGCCTAACAAATGCCTCATGCATCTATTTACTACTTTTGCCCAAGTTTTATAAATTTAAGAATCCAAAAACTAACATGTGTTGGCACCTCCTTAAAAGTGTGAATTTTGTACTACAGTTGGGGCTTTAAAAGATATAGCAAGGCTACTTATCGAGAAATACCCTGACAAAGGCAGAATGACCGACACTGTGTGAAGAGGGGGAAAGACATAAAAGTCAGAGCTCTTCTACTGCCCTACAGGCTCCACTGTTTAAACAAAACTATCCTGGAAAGTGCCACCCTCTGAAATTATTTCCCTTATTTGTCATGATTACTATCCAGTAAAAAAAAATAGGGCATATATGACCAAAAATTAAAAACTTTCAGTAAGCTTCATTCAGAAATATTTTTGCAAAACCTGTGACTGCTCGGCAGTTAAGGGCACTTTTGCTGTCCCCTGGAGACTTGAGTTTGATCCCCAGAACTCACACAGTAGGAGAAAAAAAAAAATCAACTCCCAAGGGTTGTCTTCTAACCTATGCTGTATATAGCACATGCTCTCACATACATATACACCTGAGTGCAGGAGCATGCAAATACACACAAATGTCATTTCAAGAATGACACTGTGTGGCTAGGAGTGCTGTTGCATACCTGTAATCCCAGCACTCAGAACCTGAGGCAGGAGGATTGAGGTTGTAAGGACACAGAGCTTACTGCCTTGGAAGTAGTAGCCTGCTACAATGCTTGGTTAGCTACATGCCAGCTGGATGTGGACACTGTCTAGAGATGACCTGGAACCTACAGCGAGCAGGTGAATCAAACAGGCAAACAGGCCAGTTCCTTCTCAGAGTGGTACACCTCAGGAACAATAGAGCAGGGCCCTCAGCTCTCCACAGCCTTCTGAATGACCTGCCCAGGAGAGGTGGCCCTCCCTTTCAGAGAGTTCCAAGAAGTCACTGTTCCTTCAAAGTACTTTCCATGTTTCACAGTAAGCTTTTTGGGACAGAGATAGATTTTGTCAACCTCTTGCTGCAGACTTCCTGCTCAGTACACATCTGATCAAGAGTAAGTCAATGAGGACAAAGCCAAGATAAGAGAAGTTAGGCACTAGGGCTGCAAGTTGAAGGCAAGTCATCCTGGAGTACACAGGAAGATCTGATTCAAAACTGAACAAGAAGCTGGGAGGTGGTGGTGCAGGCCTTTAGTCCCAGCACTTGGGAGGCAAAAGCAGACAAATCTCTGAGTTTGAGGCCAGTCTTGTCTACAGAGTGAGTAGACAGCCAGAGCTACACAGAGAAACCCTGGGGGGGGGGTAGGAGGGGGCCGGGCAAGTAGGAATTTCACAGGTGTGAGAAAGAAGAAATCACTCCTTGGGGATGCTGCAGTACTAAAGGGGAAGAGGAGGGCATAGCAGCATCGCTAAGAACAAATCAAAGCATGGGAATGGATGGCAATACTGTGGACTTAGAAATGAGACCACACAGGGGCAGGGCCTCAGAAGCAGAGCTCCGGAAATGTCACACATTAAGACTTAGCAGTGAAGCTCTGTGTGTTTTTACTTACCATCAGGCATTCTCACCACATCTAGTTTGCAGTATCAACAGATTAATAAAAGCAGAGGAAAAATTAAAGGTATAAAGAGGAGGATGAAAAGAGTAAAGTTGCCATTATTTGCAGGCAACGGCATGATTATGGAATTATGTCCATAACCTCAGAAAATGCACACACATTACAACTAGCAAATGAACCCAGAATGTATATAAAAATCTCATGAGAATATACAAGCAGAAAGTGAATGCCTGGACACTAACACTAATTGAAAAAATGAAATTTGTGAAACTATGTTTATAGAAACAGCAAAAATTCCAATATATCTGATAATGCTAAAGCAAGACATGCAAAATGTATATCGGAATACACAAATCACCACTGAGAGAAATTAAGTGGAACACATCACAAACAGAAGTCACAATATTACTAGAATATCTACTCTACACAAATGGGAATATAGGATCAAATGCAATTCCATTCAAAATACCTAGCAGGCTTTTATTTACAACACATACACAAGCTAAATTGTATATATACAATTGGGAAGTATCTAATAATATACAAAGGAATAAGTGCAAAAACTTAATAGTTTGATTTCAAAACTCACTACAATGATGAGGCACTCTACAGTGTGAAACTTGTATAAAATCAGACAAGGAGACCATGCAGTGACAGACACTCAACTTGCTAAGACAGTCACCAAGAAAGCACAACTGGAAAGGAAGTCTTTCCATAAGGGAAAGGTAGACAACAGTTGCCTCATTTCCTCCAACACAAAACTAGATGTGTCATCAACCTAAACTTCTGAGGGTGGAACCTTAAAGCCTCTTAAAGCAAACAGTAGAGAATACAGTCCTGTTGCTAGGTTTGTGAGTACTTCCTGAAATTAAACTTTCTGTTCAACAGCGATATTTAAAGAACAAATAGTCAAGCTAGGGTCCAGGAAGAATGTTGAACATATTATATATACATGCAGAAGTCAACAATAAGACAAAAGTGGGATGTGGAAAAGACAGCCCCCACAAAACACACTGGCTACATAGACAGCCAATTGGGACACACAGAAGGATGCCCACAGTTATCAGTCCTTGGGGAAAAGCTAATCATGAGCACAAACATCTTGACTGGGCACATCCTGCACTTCCCTTGCTCTGGCACTTCCTCACTGAGCAAAGACATTGGTTCCAAGGCCAATGCCATAACCTTTGTTAGTCCTAACTACTATGCTTGACCATGTCTTACTTTCTGCTGTGAGACACCATTCTATTCTAGACAAGTGCTGTGGCAGCCATACCCTGTGCTTTTCTGGAACCTTAAGCAATATCTCAATACATACTGATTGAACCCCACCAGACAGCCCACAACTCAAGCAACAATCAGCCTGTCTCATTCCTCAACAAACAAGCTGCAGCTGGCAAGCCACTGTGTTCCACACTGTGTTCTTTCTTTGTAAGCGAATGGCTAGACACAAAGAATGTTAAGTCTCCAGGCCCAGTATGCTTAGAGCTTTCTGTTCACCAGAACACAGGTTCATTAGGGAATGCAAGGCAGGGCCTCTGATGAGGTGCTCTGCCATGGCACTTTCCAGCCTGTTTCCAAACCAGTGATGGCATCATCCTTCAGTGGGCACTCAGATGGTACCTTGATGCAAGAGGTGCCCCTTCACCCACAGGCCCCACTGGATTCACACAGATGAGCACAGTTCCTCTTGGCAGCCCAATCTTATTATTTCATCACTTGCTTTCTTTGGGGAGAAGATGCTTTCCCCTTTTACTCTCCCTACAAATTCTGTTTCCTGTAGTCCAGATCACAGTTACTCTCTCTACAGGCAATCTTTCACATGGGCGTGCTGAAAAGCCAGTGGATCAGTTAAGTCAGAGAACAAGGCATTTTATACAAAGTCCAACAAAGGGGCAAGTCTATCTACAGAGAAGTCATCAACTCTCTGAACAAGAAATCACACAGAGACTCTGAAACAGTCTTTTACAAAAGCAAGTTATTTTTCTTCTGGCTGAGAACTTTATAGCTGGCTTAAAAAAAAAAAAAAAAAAAAAAAAACCTAGCTATCCCCTGGAAATGGTGTTATCAAAACAGCCAGTTCTCAGACAGAAGACATGACCTAAGCAGAGCCCCTCAAGCACAGAGTAATATCACAAAGGTTTCTCTCTCACTTAGGATACTCCATGGTTTCCTATTTGTTATCCAGGGAGCATCCCTGAGCAGGTAGTTCAAGGATGCCCACCAAATAACAGCAAATGGCCTTCTAAAGGTGACAGGGGAAGCAACTAACAAAATCAAACATTGTTCTTCTGGGGCTGAAAAAGCAAGTAGCAATTAGAAGTTCTTCACCGGCTCTTGTGATCTCCCAGAGCGGAATAACCCTGCCTGTCGCTGCAGTGAGTGAAAAGATGTGAAGAGAAGACCTTGGAAGAAACCAAAGCTCTTGTTCTCCCTCTCACACTGCCCCCTTCCTCTCCACCCACTTACTAAAACATAAAGACATGAGTCTGTTTGCCCTTCTGAATAAGACATGCATGGCAGTTCCTCCCAGCATTCCTGACTTGAGGGAGCATCAGGAGGGGTGCTGATGTAACAATGTCTTCAGGATGTCTGACCCGTGGTAGTTGTCTTCAGATTCAACAGCAGCAGAGGTCCAAAGGAGACAGAGCATGGGAGTTAGACAGAGAGGTTCAGAGTCCACTGTCCCCCAACTGCCTTCCAAAGAGAGGTGTCCCTGTTATGGGATAAGGGATCATTCCCGAGGCAATTATTCCAAGCTGGTAAGCTGGTTTCCACCTCTAGACGAGTCTAAGAATCTCAAAGAATGCACTAAGCTTGTAAAACAAAATACTTTCTTTGTTTTCCTTTCTTTGTTTTCCCTCCTGAGACAGGCCTTCTCTGTTTAACAGCCCTGGCTGTCCTGGAACTCTCTTTGTAGGCCAGGCTGGCCTCAAACTCAGAGATCTGCCTGCCTCTGCCTTCCGAGGGCAGAGATTAAAGCGTGCACCATCACTGCCTGGTCTGCAGAACCTTGATTCCACTAGTTTATGGAGGACCAAATAGCAAAAAAGTATGAATAGCTGTAAACCGTCCACCAGGAACTAGACAGTTTTTCGTCTCATCTTTAAACTTAAGAGAAAAATCATTCCTTGTTCTCTACAAAAATATAGAAACCCCAGTGGAAAATGTAAGGAAGACCCCCCACCCCCAAGTTTCAACTGGTTTCATAGTTTCATTGCAGAATTAACAAAAGAGGGATTCATGTGACAGGAAATTAGAATATTTTAAAGATAGGCTTGTTTCTGGCAAGTCAGGCACTCACTCAAACTCTCTTTAACTGAGAACCAACTATAAAACCAGCCAAACCCTGACAGGTTAGCCACTGAGACAAAGGCATGCTCAGACCCTGATCAGAAAACAAGACAGACTGTGTAAGCAAGGACAAGCCAGCAGTTGAAGCAGAGGCAGGCTTTTCGTTTATCTGGACACTCTTCCAACTTTCTTCCCAGCTCCATTCACTCTTCCTTCTCTACTGCAGTTTAGTTTCACTGCCATCTTCCACTGAGGAGGAGGTCAGAACTCTCGACAAAGGAATGGGAAACAGCAGTGGGAACAGAATTGAGGACCAGAGATGGTCTGAAGACAGTGTCCACATCAGAAACTCATCTACGGTAAGAACATACCAATGGCGTCTGGACAGGAACAGCAACTGGAAGCAGCTGGGCAGGGTCCTCTATTTATGCTGATGCCATCCTGGCTAAGAGAAGTTAACTGAAATAAATCTATTTAATGCTCTACCATAAAACCATCCATGCACACAGACAAGAGCTCAGAAATCCATGAGTCACTCAGGAGGAAAACAGACAGCAAAGACCCACCAACTGATTCCTTTACCTTTGATCTTGAAGAAGATCTAACACAGCCAGCCTGCCCTCCTCCCACCTCAGCCTCCTGAGTCCTGGGATTATAGGATTATAACACCATGCCAGGCTCAATTGCTATCTTTTTTTAAAAAGATTTATTATCTTGCAGTATTCTGCCTGCATGCCAGAAGAGGGCACCAGATCTCATTATGGATGGCTGTGAGCCATCATTATGGATGGATGTGGTTGCTGGGAATTCAGGTCCTCTGGAAGAGCAGCCAGTGCTCTTAACCTCAGAGTCATCTCTCCAGACCTTAATTACTATTTTTAAATAACCTTCTAAATAGAAATTAAAAGTTGCTTTTCTGCAAGCACTCAAATGTGACACCACAAAAGGCAAAGTTCCTTTGGGCAACTTGCATTCCTTACTCAGAAAGCAGAAGACAAAGCCCCCATCAGCTCTGCTCATGCCACAGTGTCTCAGGGAGAGCACCCCCTCTGAGCTCAGACACTTAGAAGAAGCACACTGAGAGAAAAATGGGCTATGGCATCCAAGCCACTTTTAGGATCTGTGAAGGATGTCAGCAAACAGATGTGGAGAAACTACCAAAACTCCACAAAGCATAAGTACTTTCTAACCACAGGAGCTATCTGAAATCCAGACAATGATAGTCTAAGTAACTGCCTGTGCAGCATGATGGAATACAGTAGGATAACCAGAGTAGGTTCCTCCCCACTCTCATGAAGTAGCTCTGTTAAGTTCTCTGAACCTGTTGCAGCACAGTGGAAGGGTGCACAGGAGAACAGGGCACCTCTGAGGGACAGTAAACTCCAACAATGCAGACACTCGGCCCTCGCCTGCTGTCACACAGCTTCTGGTGACTTGATTCTTATGTCTTTGTCACAGGGGCAGAGCAACTTTTCCAAAGTAATGTACCAGCCTCTGTGTTAGCAACCTGTTCAGGGAGTGATGCCTCGAGGACAGACAGGCAGGCAGGCAGAGACACACACAGACACACAGACACACAGACACACAGACACACAGACACACAGACAGACAGACAGACAGACACACACACACACACACACACACACACACACACACAAGGAATGTATCCAAATCACGAGCTCCCTCTAAATACCTGTGGAAATGTAAGTTAAGTTGAGCAGGCTGAGCCCGGTTTCTACTTTAGGAAACTCTCCCCGCTTGATTCACAGGAGAGAAAACCACAACCAACAGAACAAGGTGCCCGGTGCTTTGAAGACACCAAGCACTTCATGCACCAAGGCTCTAGCTGCTTTTAGGCTCAGCACAGTACCTAGGTAACAACAGGTGCACTGTCCCTGTCCCCAGTCCCTGCAGTACTATACTCTGAATTCTATGAGAAGATGTCATCAGGTGTTAATAATGGCCCTGTTTGGCTGACAAAGCCAGAGATCGTTTTCATTTTTCTGTTTCTTTCCATTTCCTACATTTTCACAAGCATTTATCATTTCATTCAAAAGCTACTCTATACTCCACTTAGATTGTTAACTTTCTCGACACTTTGAACAAATAAACCAGAAAGTATGCTATTCTAAATGACCATCAAAATGCAAGAAACTGTGTGATAACCCATACCTGTATCCCTCGCACTCGGGAGACTTTGGCTCAGAAGAATCAGAAATGTGACATTAAATGCCTGGGCTACACAAGGTTACAGAACAGTCTTAGTTACACAGTTAAGACCCTATCACAAAAAAAGCAAGTAACAGCAACAAAGCAATTAAGGAACTGAATCACAAGAATGGACACTAGAGCCTAGCCTGAACCTTTAGAACCAGATTCCAGGCAGGAGAGATGATCACACACCCGGTTTCACTGACTTTAAATGGAGCCATAGCACAGTAATGCAATGAGCTTGAATACTCAGACAAAACACAGGGCAATCTGCAGATTTTGCTTTGGAGGGCTTTCCAGATCACAGAAAGGCCCCCTAACTCCACAACCAAGCTATCTTAATTACTAAAATGGGAAACCCAGAGAGTGGTAAGTCATTCTGGAGGTTAGTCTAGATTCAGAAAAACTGGGAAGCCATCTGCTTCTGGAGGAAATCAGACATCAAGTATAAGCTCCCTCACATGCCTTTCTACCCACAAACTTTAGAATTCATGGTGGATCCTTACACTCAACATACTTACAGCAAGAGAAATTCCTCTCCCAAGTAACTCAGAAAGTATCAAGTGATGTCACATGACAACTGATGGTAAACACTGCCTTCCCAGTTGATGGCTAAGGTGCTGGAGAATGACCCAATTATTGGTACAACATGTAAGCTAAGGACACTGAGGCTGAGTGATTGGCTTGTGGTACTGCAGAATGGTCTCTTGGCTCCTAATTACAGAAAGAGAGTAACTGGAAGGTTAACTGGGCACTAAACAAGTCTATATGAGAAACAGGGCACTCTATAACACAGCCTAAACCCCTAATCCTAAGGCATTTGGGATTTCTGGGAGAAAACATCTCAACTGATAACAAATTTTATCAAGACTAGCAAAAAATAGTTACTAATCAGTTTCTTAGAAACTCACTCTAAAATCCTTTAATACAGCAGATTAATAACTTTAGAATTTAGACATCTGATTTTCAACAACTCTACAAAGTGGAACCAACAGCCCACCCTAACTAACAAAAATAACAAACCCAACTCACATGTACTCAATACAGCCACAGACCAAGCATCAGACTGGCTTGCACAGTAAATCCCAGTGCAAGCTAGGATATTCTTCTACTTCCTAACAAAACACACATTCCTCTCCAGACACCCACCCACATATACTCCAGCAGAAAAATGAAAATGTTTCCACATTAGAGGCAATTCATACTACAGGTGAGTGGGGGTCATTTTACTACTGACAGGTCTGTCTGCTTGCTCTTGGACAGATATGGAGGGCTGGAAAAAACTCACACAACCTAAGAAACCTGCAGAAAATAACCAATTAAGAGATTCTCTGTCTAAGGAGAACATTTTGTGGCTCATCCTTGAGTGACTTAAAGATGTCTTCAACTTTCAATGGTTATTTTAAACTTGACCTAAAAGAAATTGAAAAGTGAAGAAAACATTTTACCTTTTTTAGTATATCAATGAAAATGTATCAACATTATTTATGTAATGAACACAAAATTCTGTGAGCCATTACTCCAAGAAAGGAAAAACTATCAAGCTTCCATTCTAATTGATGAGGGCTAGAGAGATGGCTCAGCCATTAAAGGCTAGGCTCACAATCATGCGTGGGGGGCGGAGTTAGAACGAAGCAAACCAGACACAGCAGTGGCCAGGTTTGCCATAGCCTCAGTGGGCCTGAGAGCAGTGGCCAGGTTTGCCATAGCCTCAGTGGGCCTGAGAGCATCAGGCCATAAGTCAGTCATGGCAGTTCCCTTCCAGAAAGGCAAGAGCGGGGCACTGAGCACAGGGGAATAGCTGGAAATAGTTCCCACCTTCCTCACTTAGGAAAGGTGCAAAGCAACCTTCTAGAACAGACCTGGGAACCAAAACCATACCACATTCCTCTGTTTTTCACTCTACTTTCACCCGTACACAGTCCGCCTTCAAAGTCAGACCAAGTCTACTTCTACTTGTCTCATCACCCCAGCCTCAGAACAACAGAGACTAGAAAACACTCTGAGTAGTGGGTACCCACTTAGATGATGCCTGTATTACTTTCCCAGACTGACTGGGCTATGGCCAATGTGTTGCAGATGGCAGACCTAATTACAGATCCGAGTCCCTGTAGAAGCTTCGTAGCCCACTGTTCATGCCCACGAAAGCACCACTTCATTCTGAGCAAATAAAAATAATCCTCTGGGTGGTGGCAGCACACACCTTTAATCCCAGCATACAGGAGGCAAAGGCAGTAGGATCTCTGTGAGTTCAAGGACAGCCAAGGCTGCACAGAGAGACCCTGTCTTGAATCCCCCCCCCAAAAAAACATCCAAGTCAACAAGTCCATCCATTGGTTAAAAAGAAAAGAGAAGACAGGAAACAGTGGTATCAGTGAGCTGAACTGCCTTTACTAAAGATTTCAGTGGGCTTTCCTTAAATACCAAACAACGCCAAAGTCATTTAAACAAGGAAATAGACATAAGGCTTATTACAGGCTTAGGACTTAAATACCTTAGATCAAACATCCAAAACAACACCTTTATTTTACATTCGTGTGTGCATGCATGCATGCATGTGTGTGTGTTTGAGACAAAGTCTCACTAGACAGTCCTACCTGACCTGAAACTCACTATGTAAAACAAGCTGTCTTCAAAATTAGAGATCCACCTGTCTCCCCGGGGGCTAGAATTAAAAGTGTGCTCCACCATGCCCTGCCTACAACATACTGAGCATATTATGTTGCCATCAAATGTTTAAGATTTAGTGTACTTTCCTACAACCTTCATGGGTTGAGTATTTCCATTTTGTATTGCAAAATCTAACACAGGCAACCATTTTATTTCTTAGAAACAGCATCTCATTATGTAGGTAAGCCTGACTTTGAGTGTGTGATTCTCCTGCCTCAACCTGCAGAGTGCTGGGATTGCAAGCGCATCACACCACATCTGGCTGAAACACAATTTTTAAATGTAAGATCTTGGCTGGGGAGATGGTTCGGGGGTCAAGTGCTTGCTGTGTACACATGACAGTCTGCATTCAGATCCCTAGAACTCATCTAAACGCCTGGCATGATAGAAATGTGGGGATCCTGGAGCCTGCTGGATCAGGAAGGCTAACTGAAATGGTAAGTTCCAGATTCAGTAAGAGACCCCAGTTAGAACCAGAAGATGGGGCCAGGCACTCAAAAGGCAGAGGCAGGCAACTCTCTGTGAGTTCAAGGGCAGCCTGGTAAACATAGGGAGTTCCAGGACAGCCAGGACTACGTAATAGAGACCCTGTCTCACCCCCAACCCCCCACAAAACATTAATCAACCTCTAAGCTCTACACAGGCATCCATGTGTGAACAGACATGTACAGGCACACACACACACACACACACACACACACACACACACACACACACACACACACACACACACAAAATGTTCTGTGTCCATGGTGATAGTGAGGGGTGGTTACAGTTAGAAAAAAATTAAGAAACAGTTAGAAAAAAATTAAGAAACAATTCTATTACTAACAACAGAATAAATATAATGCATAAAAAACAAAGTCCTAAAATTTAATGCCAATAAAAGACATTGGTCCTGCACAGACAAAAGTATGGGGGGAGGGGATTCTTAAGTTTGCTTTTTAGCAAATGCTAAACATTTAAATTAAAATGAGCCCATGGAATAACAGGAATCCTATATATATATATATATTGCCAAAAGTTTTTCTGAGACACTCTATTGGTAGAACAACAATGATTTCCGAATGAATGAACAGACAACTGGACTGTTCCTATTCCTGAAGGCAAGGTTCCAAATGAGAGTGTGCCAGAATCATCCAACAGCATGAGCTTTTCATAACACAGATGCCGAATGGCTTACATTTTGTCAAGAATGCTAAGACACAGTGGCTAGAAAGATGGCTTGAAGGTTAAGAGCACTGGCAGCTCTTGCAAAGACCAGGGTTTGGTTCCCAGTATCCAAATGCTGGCTCACAACTGGCAGAAACTCCAATTCCAAGGAATCTGATACCCTCTTCTGACCTCTGTGGGTACCAGGCAGAAATGTGGACAGACATACATTCAGGCAAAACAAGCATACACATTAAACTAAAACAACACAAGCAAATGAAAGCTGAAAGAGTGATACAACAGAATCTCTAAGACCCAACACTGGGTCACAAAGGAAACGGGGCACAACGAACATCAAGGGGAGGTTCCCAGTGATACGGCTGCTGTTTTAGAGAAGGGCTGCAGTCAGCCTAGAGAAGCCTCTTTTATAACCACTGCCACAAGGAAAAGAAGTAAGATGACAAACCAGTCAGTTTAGAAGGCCCCAAATGAAGTGGTATAGGACAGCAGCTACTGGTGCAGTGCAGCCAATGCTCAGACTAAGTTTGTCAAAAGTCTGTGACCAGAACACAGGGTGAAGACTATGGGAGGAAACAGCTCCTGGGTAACAGTACCCTGTTAGATTCCAAGCCTGCCCAGGATGAGAGCAGGACACAAAGTGAGCTGAGCAGCAGAGTGGGCAACCAAGGAAAGAGCAGTCACTGTGTGGATTCACTCACCAACCAACCGAACGCTAAAGCATTTTATGATACACACCACTGGGATGCTTGCTAACACAACTTTGAAAGTGTTTGTGGTGGTTTGAAAGAAAATGGCCCCCAAGAGGAGTGGCACTATTAAGAGATGTGGCTCTGTTGAAGTGAGTGTGGCCTTTTTAAAGGAAGTGTGTCCCTGTAGAGGCTGGTTTGAGGTCTCACATATGCTCAAGCCACACCCAGTGTCTCAGTTCACTTCCTGCTGCCTTCAGATCAGGATGTAGCTTCTTCTCTACTCTCAGCTCCTTCTCCAGCATCATGTCTGCCTGCATGCCACCATATACCGCCATGATGATAATGGACTAAACCTCTGATGCTGTAAGCCAGCCATTTAAATGTTTTCTTTTATAAGAGTTGCTGGGGTTATGGTGTCTCTTCACAGCAACAGAAACCATAGGACAATGTCTATGACCAAAACCACAGTCTTACACTGACATTACATCTCTTCTAAACTTCCCTCTGATTTTACAGTCAGTGTGTAGCATCTGCATTTCCTAAAAGCTAAAAAGCACACCAGCCAGGCCTGGTGGAGCATAGCTGCAACCCCAGTGGAAGGTGGAGGCAGCAGTATCAAGGTTCAAGGCCAGCCTCAAACACATAGCAAGGTCAAAGCCAGCTCGGATACATGAGACCCAACTCAATAGAAAGCAAAGTATGTGATACACATGGCAGAAGTACAAATACATGAGAATAATAAAGAGTAAAAGCAGAGTCGTGGTCCCTAGGGGCAGAGAAAGGGAGCACAGTTTTCATCTGTTTCGTATGATTGACGAAATCCTCATGTGCTCAGGAAGGATGAATAGATATCTGTTATTCTCTTCCTCACACCATTCTTATATCTGAAGCACTCATATAATTTTTGAAGAACAAAAACAAATGTTAAAAACATGAGTATACTGTGTCCTAGAAAAACAGGATAGGTCTGTGCTGCCTGCAGGTATGTTTTTTCAAGAGTATGGCTCATGCCTGTGGCCTAAGACCCTCTCTAGCATGCGAGGCAGCTGAGTAAGAGGCAAAAGCTTCTGGCTGAAAATGAAAAAGAGAAGGACTCTGGAAGCACTGTCTTTAGCCTCACATTTTGAACAGGAACTCACTATAGATGACTCCTGCTGAGAGTGAAGGGGATGCCAGTCAACACCAACACTGCGCCAGTTTAATTTAATGGTATTACTTTGCCTTGCTTTGCAATTACTCCCACATTCCCTGGGGGAAACTAATGGATTACTAAAAATAAAATGGGGATTAAGTGAGTCATTCGGATGTTTTGGCTTCCAACTCAAACTGGCTTTAACATAAAGGAAATGGATTGGCTCAAATACTGGATGTCCTGAGAAGGGACAGGCTTCAGGGCTGGCTGCCCTGGATTCTGGACTCTGTCTTCCACCCTGTGTGGCTTTGTTGCTCAGTCTGGGAGCCAGCAGGCTGAAGCCACAACAGACCTCACACCAGTACACAGTGACATCCAGAGAAAGAGGGAGGTGTTTCCCTGAGTTCTGTGCTAAGTATGAGAGACTTCTGCCAGAAGCTCCAGGCACGAATGCCAAAGGGTCTCCTGATCTAGAACAGGAGTAGAGGGCTATCCCTGAGACCATTTCCCTGGCCAGGCATTGCCCCAGAGAGGACGATGGAGCCAGAGCTGGTGAATCAGTTGTGGACAAGCATCATGGGACTACAGCTCACCAGGGCCCAGTCTCCAGCTCAGTTTCTCAGACTCATAACACAGAGAATAGATGGCATATGTGATATGGTACAGCCCTAATGGCCATTCCGCCATACTACAGGAAGTAGTCCAGACAATGTGTGTGCAGGAACAGGAACATGAAAGAAATGACTATCAAGATGGTTTGTATATGAAGCTAAAAAGCCAAACCCAGAAGATCAAGCAGACTGACACCTTTGAAAAGGGGGAACTATAAGTGTTTTTCTTGCTTTTATATTTTCTTTTTGCAATCAGAAACTCAAAGCATACATGCAGTATAAATAAGGTGATGATCCATTTGCCCGTATGCATCTAGCGGTTCCATCCCCAGGAATCCAAGCATGGGGAGTCAATACTTTGCAGTGTTGAAGCATGGCAAGGCTACTTACTGTATTCTGGCGCCATGATCGCAGACTCAAGACAGCAGCAACATCTACACGAATGACGTATAATCTGCAAACAGAGAAGAGAAGCTTTGTAAGAGAAAAAAAAAATAGTCACTAGGACGACGATGCTCACAGAATCTTGACAAAGGATTTGCTTATCTCTGAAGTGGACAGGCTAACCTTCGTGAAGGAAGCAGCATTAAGTAAGTCAGACTGGAGGAGTCTACAATATTGGAGCACTAAAAATATTCCTAAGATCATCTGTGCAAGGTCTCTCTCTATTGTCCTGGCTGTCCTGAAACTTGGTACATAGACTAGGCTGGCCTTGAACTTGGAGACATCCTCCTCTGTCTCTGGAGAGCTAGGGTTAAAGGTATGTGCCACCACACCTCACCTTGGGCTTTCATTCTTTTAACTTTAATTTTATTTATGTGTATGTGTCTGTTAAGTACATGAGCTTGTGGATGCCTGTGAAGGCCAGAAAGGGGCACTGGATCCTCTGAAGTTGGCGTTGCAGGAGACTGTGAGCTGACATGGGTGCAGGGAATAGAAGGAGTGTCCGCAAGAGCAGCAACTGCTGAGCTGTTTCTTCTGCTCTACTCTAAATTTCAAAATACCAAATATGCAACACATTTCAGTTGAGTAATATTGCTCTAGACTTCTAAAACAAAAGGGAAAATAGTAAATGGACCACAAACAGCATGTAGCTTTGAAAGAAAATGGTAAAAAGATAAGCATATTAGCTTGACCTCTACAATACTCCATTAACCTATTTCTGGTCCAGCATAAAGTTTGGTAAATCAGCTTCAATTTCTAAATCACTGAACTCAAGGATCCGAGAAAACAGTCCTGAGCAGAAAAAAAATGCACACGTCTGCTTCAACAAAGACTCCTGGACACTGGAATGACTTTTAATATCCACAAATGAAATATAAGAGTGGTATCCCTGCCCTGCCTGAAGATCTCATAATAGGACAGCAGGTGCCCCACCTTGGTGGCATGTCCTAGCAATTTGGGAGGCTGAGGAATTTGAAGCCAGCATAGGTAACATCACAACAAACATAGAAAACAGTAACAAGAGCAAATCAATCTCTCTCTCTCTCTCTCTCTCTCTCTCTCTCTCTCTCTCTCACACACACACACACACACACACACAAACACCTATCTTATGATAGTTGGCGTTAATGTCAACTTTCCAAAACCTAGAATTATCTGAAAAGAATGTTTGTATTGAGCAATTGTTTTAGATCATACTGACTTGTAGGCTATCTGTGGGGGGTTGTCTTAACTGTTAACTGATAATGGACACAGCCCACTGTAGGCAACACCATTCTATAAGCAGGGAGCTCTGAACTATACAGGACAAGAAAGGCTAGAGAGAGAGAGGAGAAGCAGGAGCATGGATGCACATTCATTTATCTCTGCTTTTGACTGTGGTGTGGAGAAGTGTGGTGTGGAGAGGTGTGGTGTAGTGCAGTGCCATGCAGTGTGTCTTGTTGCATTACTAATGGTTTGTCAAAAAATAAAAAAAATAACAAGTTCACAAAGTTGTGAAAGGGGCCGGGCACTGGAGGCAGAGGCAGGTGGATCTCTGTGAGTTCGAGGCCAGCCTGGTCTACAAGAGCTAGTTCCAGGACAGCCTCCAAAGCCACAGAGAAACCCTGTTTCAAAGAAAAAAAAAAGCTGTGAAAAGGAAACTGGAAGCCCCCAAATAGAAGATGACATTTGCAACACACCTATCCACCACCAAAGAAGTCATTCCAAATACATGAAGAATTGTCATAAATAAGACAGACAATAAAAAGACAGACCACCAAATAGAACCTTAAAATGGCCAGTGCGCATCTGGAAACACACACGCTTCACCCATCACTACTGAAGCACAAGTAAAGCTACAATGGCATCAGGTTCCACTGCAAGGTATAGGTAACTGGCCACAATGGCTAAAATATAAAACTTAGACCAAATTATGTATGAGATGAAATTCCGGGGGTGGGGGGGCACACCCGTGTTAAAGATTCCACAGCTGGCTGACTAATAATTAAGAACTTTGTGGAGTGCTGGGATGATATAGATACAGTGCTAAATTATTTTGGGCAACCTTTAGATTCCTTAATGGCCACCTACTGTGCACCTCAGTCTGACCTTCCCTTTGATTATCAAGGGAAACCTTTCACAGTGTATCAAGTGGCTAGGAGCTTTCACCAGGCCCAAACCAAGAATGTCCTCTGATAGCACCTGAGCCTTACAACAAAGTCCCCTCTGCTGAAAGCCACCTACCTGAATTGTCCACCAATGTACTTGAAACTGCCTTGATTAAGTGCTTTCTTTTGTTCTGTAAAACTCCATGGAACTGTTACCACACTGGAGCATGTTTCCTGGGTCATGGCCATTATTATTTGTCTCAAGAATAAACTACCTCTCTCTCCCTATGAGGTGAAAGCTGTATTTGCATCAACAGACATCTTAGCATGTGAACAACAGAACTCTCATGACTGCTGGCACGTGAAAACTGGAAAACGGTGTAGTATCTAAGGACACAGACTACAAATACACTCTGCCACCCTGAGCAGCTATCTGCTAGGAATGCCCACACAGGGGTTCCCAAGAAACTCTAAAAACATTCAAAGAAATAATAACACTAACGAACAGAACCTGGTAACAAACCATAGGACAGGCACACAATGGAGCAGTGCACAGGAGGAATTCAATCAACAGACACTGCAAATGCCCAGACAATATTTGATGATTTGCTGGCCATAAGGTCCCTGTCCTGTCTTAGCTATATAGCCCTCCTTGGAAGTACAAAAGCAGCCATAGTCCCTATGAGTCTGTCTATCCCAGTGAAATCTTATTTACTAAAACCACTGTCAACGTATACATTATAGTCTTGCCTGCTGTAGTGTAAGGTGGGACGGGGTGGACCAGAGCAATAATGCTGATTACCGTGTCTCCCAACCAGGCTCACACAGGAACCCAGGCTTGAGGGAATACTATACATGATTCCTCTCTCTGTTCAGAACTGGTAAGCTGGGGCAGGGAGCTAACACAGGGTTCCTTGAATTATGAGCTACCTCACAGTTGTATGATCTGGGAAGATTCACTATGATGTCTGTTTCTGATTCACCCCAGAAGGCAGAGCATCCTACAGCTGTGGCATGGGGAAGACGGCCACAGTAGTAGGAGGCCATCACACACTGCTACAATGAAGCCTGTGTCCCCAGAAGCTTCCCAGAGTCCCCATCTGAGTCTGAGCAGAACAACACCTCTTCCCAGCAGCACAAAATACAGGGGCAGCAGGCTGTGAGCGTCATACCCAGGAGAAAGCAAAGCAGCAGGCAGGAGGGCATAAAGACCCTGAAATAAAGGTCCCACACTTGAATATCATGTGCTGAAAAGGCCACACACATCCAAAGCAGCATGAGCAGCTGGGACACATGGCTTGGAAGGTCACTGATCCTGACTTCTGGCAGCAAGTAGTGACAACTTGAAAGCTCCTCCGGCTGTAAAAGCCCTGAAGCAAACGTTTTCAGTACAACCGCTTCCAATCCGCATGGGGCGGGAAGTTTCGACTTTTCAAGTAAGAAACAAACCTGGCTTAGACTGACTAGTCTTGACTTCTAAGCCTGCATGCTTTCAACAACTTTGATATCTTGAGCTCATCTCACCATTAAGTATACTAATGCATTTTACCATGTTTAAACTTTAATTCAATAGTGTAATGTCCCGAGTGGCAAGCAAATGAGTAAGAGAGGTAGAGATTATGCAGAAGCCAGGGACCACAGACCACAGGCCTCACAGTGCAAACTACATTTCATCCCAGTGGGCTGTTATCAAGAGGGAAATGAAACAGAGGACAACATGCCTGAAAGGGAGTGAAATCTGTTCATTCCTCTGCAAAAACTGACACCAGCAGGAAAACAGAATGCCCCGAAAGCTGCACCAGGAAGATTCAGTCCTGAAACATCTGTGTGAACTGTAGAAGCAAGGGGGCCCCTGACCATCTGCTCCCCTTCCGTGCAGCAGGCCTTCCACTGAAGCAGACCTTCGCTGCTGAGTTGTCCACCACCCTTCCTATGTCTGCACCCCCTTCCCCCACCTTACGGAATGTGCCTATCTCCAGAAGACAAAGACACTAAGATCCAAAGAAGCTGGCTGAGTGGACCACACCCAAGTTATTACCACTGCATCCCATTTCCTTTGACCTTGTTTCTTCTCAAGGATACAGGAACACATAAAACTTCTATTAAAGACAGCTGTGTGTGTTTCTCTTGCTTAGCTACCTTTCAGTACAGGAGCCTGAGCCATGAACACAGCAGCTGGTGGGAACAGGCAATGTGTCTCCCAACAACATGAACAGAAATGTTCAAAGTAGTGTGATCCCTGACAGCCAAAAACTGGACCCCATTGTAATGTGCCCCTGTATCAGGAAGACAAGAACAATTAAGGAATTCCATGTACTAGAATACAGTGACAAGAAGGAAAAGGCACAGCCTGCTATCGGTCAGTGCCACTGAAAGGTTCAGGCATTATGCTAGCCTGCCTGTTACCTGTCAGAATCCACTCAGGCAGTACCCAGGTCAGCCCCAAGGTTCCATGGGAACTAAGTCTGCACGCAGGTGCAAAGGACCCCTTTAAAAGACAGACCCCTGCCTGTTTACTCTCTCCCTCTACTCTTCTCTCTACTCTCTCCTTCTCTGCTCTTCTCTTCTCCCACCTACGCTCGCGCTCTCTCTCTCTCTATGGCGACTGGCCATGGCGGTCAGCCATTTATTTACTCTGTTTCTCTTCTTAGTCTTTCTACTCTGCTGGGCCTATAACTGGTTAATATGCCTAATAGTCTCATGTCTCATCCTACGACTGCCTCCTTTTCTTTTATTTCTATTTTAAACAAATATCTAGCCATCTGCTCTCACGGTCACATGGTTCATTTATTCTGCTTTAATCCTTTACGACTACTATTTTTCTGCTGCCAATTATTGCCACTGTTAATATGCCAGCTCAATTCACCTGAAACTGAACAGTGAAAACTTCAAGACAGTCCATGGGTCATTTTGACACAATCCTATAATTTTCAAATTGAAGGAACCGGCTTCCCTTTTGGCAGCCATAACAGCCGAACACGTGCTTGCCATAAACCTACCTTGGTCACGTAGAGGTCAGATGCCTGTCTCGTGACAAGGAACCCATCAGAAGTTAGTCACTAGAAAGTCAGATGCCTGTCTCGTGACAAGGAGCCAATCGGAAGTTAGCTGGTGGCGCTATGCTTTACGACCCTGGGTGTGCTTTACGGACAAGCGCACGACAATGACGTAGAGAGCATAGCAACCACCCTGGGAGGGCCTATGAGCCATAACAACCAGTTGACCAATCAACACAGGGCAAGCCCTCCAAGCCTGGAGGCACACCAATCGTGAGCCTGTGCGTACCCCTAGACACTCCCCTTACGCTGCCCTATAAGATCTTTTGGGAGACCCAAGGAGCCGTCTTTTTTTAGCCGTCTGCCATGGCGGGTGGGTAAAAGACCCGAGCTAACATGGGGTTAGCTCGTAAAACTACAATAAAGCCTCATGCAGTTTGCATCAAGCTTTCGCCTCCATTCTGTGTTTGGGGTGGCCGCCGTCCTGGACTAAGATTCTGAAAGCCTCAGCTTTCTGAGGGTCTAACATTTTGGGGGCTCGTCCGGGATTTGCGACCACCCCTCACCTGAGTGGAGTCGATCTTGGAGGTAAGTGGGTACCCTGTATTGTCTGTGTCTTTGTGTTTTTGTGCCGGCTGAAATCTGGTTCTGTGCTTTGCAGTCGCTCGTGTCTCGGGAAGAGACAAGAGCTCTGGTCTCGGGAGGAGACAGAGTGTGATCAGTAGACGTGCTTGGGAGATCACCGACTGCCACCCTGGAAGACGTTCCAGGAAGTCTGTGGGAACCTCAGGGACGCTTGGGAGATTCCCATCTGGGAGCCGGTGAGGGTACGGTAGTTCTCCTGGATTGGGGAAGTTATCCGTCCTCCCGGCCGTCTGTATTTCTGGAATGGTTTTGTCTGTCTAGGTGGAGACAGACATCTGATAGTTTTTGTCTGTGTCTTGGGTGTTGTTTTGTCTTATCTGTGACTTTGATGATGGGACTGACTGTAACCAACCCCCCTCAGTCTGACTTTTGACCATTGGATGGACGTTAAGGACCATAGTTAGTCAGTTAAAGTTACAGCACCCTCTTTCGTTGAGTCATGTGGCGCCACACTAGGTAACTTTATCTTCCAGTCTTTGTTTCTGTATGGTTTCTGTACAAGAATTGTTTAGGGCAGAGGTTCGGATGACAGCTTCTGCAGTCTGTAGGAGCGGGACTTGGTAGGACCAAGTTGCTTGGTCCATCTGTAAGGGGACCCAAGCGGGTCGCCCAATTTGTAGGACAGGGGCTTGCTGGGAGCAAGTCGCCTGGTCCGTCTGTAAGGGGACCCAAGCGGGTCGCCCAATTTGTAGGACAGGGGCTTGCTGGGAGCAAGTCGCCTGGTCCGTCTGTAAGGGGACCCAAGCGGGTCGCCCAATCTGTAAGGACAGGGACTTGGTGGGAGCAAATTGCCTGCTCCATCTGTAAGGGGATCCAAGCGGGTCACCCAATCTGTAAAAGAGGTACTTGTTGGAATCAAGTCATCTAAAATTCCAAATAGGACCCTAGTCTGTGTTACTGTACTGTCTGTCCATGTTTCACATTTGTGTTATATGTTTCTTAAGCATCTCTTTCTGTCCCTGCTCTCCCTACGCACATGGCATGCATGGGTCAGGGGTCTTTTCTTGATTCTCTGAGCACGTGGCGCCACCTCAACTATGATCGGCAGATGCACCCGGAGGACAGACTGCCACTCTGAGGACACCCAGGACCCAGGAGGTACAGACTCGGGCCAAGGACACTTGGACCCGCCTCAGTTAGCCGCCGAGTTCTGCTGCCGTCTTCCAGGCGCCATTGCCTTATGAGCAGCGTGGGCGGATTGGGTTGGCGTCTGTTCTTTCCTGTCTATTCTGTGTTATCATCATTGGTTGTCAATTCAGGATCCACCACGCCACCCCCTTTCTATCCCCACCTGCGGGTCTGAGGCATGCCCAGTAGGACTGTTTCTGCCCCAGCTGCCGTTATGGCTGTTTCCCTGCTCTGGGGGAACATGGCTACAAGGCCGCCATCTGCTACCCGTCTTTCTGTGCTCCACACACATGGTATGCAGGGGGGCCGCAGGAGTCTTTTTCCCACCCCTGGATTGGCCAAGGGTCTGGGGTTACCAGCAGCACCCCCACCCCAGGTCTCTCTGCCTTGAGCACATGGAGCTAGCTCAGGCAGGTGAACCATCTGTCCTGATCCGGATATTCAAAAAAAAAAAAAGGGGGGGGCCTTAAAGTTATTAAAAATTATAAAAGGGACTTTGACAAAATTTTTATGTTGACTAAAAAATGGAAAAAAATGTAAAAAACTTAAATAATAAAGAGGGAAAGAAAAAAAGAAAATTGTCTAAAAATGTCTAAGAAAGTCAGAGAAATAAACTAAAAGGTTATAGAGAATTACAGCAAATGGTAAAAATTATAGAGGGTTAAAGCAAGTTGTAAAAGGTCAGAGAAAAGTTGGAGGTCAGAGAAAAAGATTGTTACAGAAAGTTATAGAGGGTTAAAATAAATTGTAAAAGGTCAGAGGAAAGTTGTCGAAGGTCAGAGAAAAGGTTGTTACAAGTTAAAAAAAAATGTAAACTGTGCTATGGTTTCTCATGTCTACAAATAAATTTTAAAAATGGTAATATAAGTTAAAATTTTAACCATATTAAGCTAATTCTGTTTTAAAAAGTCCTGTTTATTTCTCAAGTAATTTATGTATACTTGTTTTAAAATGTTCTGTTTCCTGGTTTAGCCAGCACATGGCCAACTGGTCACATGACTTGACTGGTCGCCATTTTGCTAAAGTTAAAAAAAAAATACTTCCGCCATCTTGACTAAAGGTGACCACATGGAAATTAGAGATACCATCTTAGAAACAAGTTTTTCAGTTAAGATTTAAAATGTTAATGCTTCTATATATTACAGAAAGACCTTAAGGGAATTTAAATTTCTTTTTAAAACCAGTTTTCAAATGTTTGTTTTTATTAATGTTTGTACTTAAAGAGCTTCAATTTAGAATTATTTCTAAGCAAAGCCTGACAATGTAAAGTTCTTGTTTTATAAAAGATGCTAATCTGTTACAGTTTGTGTTTTCAGAAGTTAAGTTTAGGATGTTGATAGCACACACCTTTAAGCTCAGGGTGTAGATGGCACACGCCTTTAATCCCACCATTCGGGAGGAAGAGGCAGATGGATCTTTATGAGTTCAAGGCCTGCCTGGTCCGGCAGATCGAATTCTAGAACAGGCTCCAAAGTCACAGAAAAACCCTGCCTCAGAAAGAAGTTAAGCTACTGTTTAAGAAATATAAGATAGCTCTATATAGTTTTAAGTTCAGCTGTATTACAGAAATAAGACTTTACCTAGCCACCTGTATGCTTAATGTGTGCTTAAGAAAAGTAACTAAAACAGACAAACAGACCTCTAATGCTTCAGAGATCTTCAGAATATGGCATTTAAATTGTTATCTTTAAAGTTTATAATGTCAGACTGCCAGATCCGGACAGTGACCCAAAGTCTCCAAAGAAGATTACGAGGCACCTCAGTTCCTGCACCTGGACCAGTGAGCGAGATGCTCAGATGTGATACCTGCCGCCTGCCAGAACCTGGCCGAGACTGTGGACAAAGCTGCTGGACACTGGAAAATTGATTGCACCCCTTTGCCTAGACAAAACAAGGTCAGTCTTTTCCATGTCCCTCTTCCACAGAGAGGAAAAAAACTCAAACAGTATAGGCCTGGCGAAGATTACTGGTCTTTAAGACACCTGCCTCCAGCGGTAATGGAGAAACTTGGGTATGGACTTGCTTCTGACTGGCTTCTGTCACTTCTTAGTAGATTTGGATAAAGTATACCCTTCTCAGATCTCTGAAATATTACTGGTTGTCAGCTTGACAGCATCAGGCAGTCAGATCCACTATAGACTAGTAAGTGTGTTAGCTGATAAAATAATAACTACTGTTCAGGCACAAGCTCAAGATTTTTAAGTTTATTTTGGTTGTCATCTAAGTACAAACTTAAAGGACTTTTCATCAGGCCAAAGGCACCTCTGTCCAATCCATACCTGGCTCTCTGGACAGAAGAAAAATGTACATGCTTATAGCCCAAATCTGTAGTTTTTGCTAAATATGTTCCTGCTGTTTAAACAGATATCCAAATATCTGCTTTTTCTACACTGTGGGCTTCAGAAAATAAGTTTTAACCTCTGTTCCTAGTTTAAACATGTCTTAAACAGGTTTCTGCTTCTGGCTGACATCTGAGTATCAGTTGCTGACTACAGGCTGTTCTAAGTAGACTGCGAGCCCTGGACTTGCTGTGGATGTGAACCAGTCAGCTGATGTGGACACCCCCTGTCTCTGCAACAGTGTGTGCTAACCAGAAGCCCCTGATAAATTCCCCATTGCCTAAATTCCTTTTTGCTTTTGACTAGCATTTCAACCTTCTGGGGTCCCTAACT
Source organism: Cricetulus griseus (assembly GCF_003668045.3). Classification (NCBI taxonomy): domain Eukaryota; kingdom Metazoa; phylum Chordata; class Mammalia; order Rodentia; family Cricetidae; genus Cricetulus; species Cricetulus griseus. The sequence continues at coordinate 121,416,236 of NC_048598.1, forward strand.
TCGTCCCAAAGTCAGCAGGAAGCAGTTTGGAAAGAATTTCGCCGTCCATTTTCCCGGGTTAAAATGCTAAGTCAAAGGGAACTCCCTTACATGGGGATGCCAATATCTATCACTCCCTAATGGGGATGCTAGAGAGACAGCAATTCCATGATTGGAATTTCCAAAAAAGAAAATGGGGGAATGAAGGAACCGGCTTCCCTTTTGGCAGCCATAACAGCCGAACACGTGCTTGCCATAAACCTACCTTGGTCACGTAGAGGTCAGATGCCTGTCTCGTGACAAGGAACCCATCAGAAGTTAGTCACTAGAAAGTCAGATGCCTGTCTCGTGACAAGGAGCCAATCGGAAGTTAGCTGGTGGCGCTATGCTTTACGACCCTGGGTGTGCTTTACGGACAAGCGCACGACAATGACGTAGAGAGCATAGCAACCACCCTGGGAGGGCCTATGAGCCATAACAACCAGTTGACCAATCAACACAGGGCAAGCCCTCCAAGCCTGGAGGCACACCAATCGTGAGCCTGTGCGTACCCCTAGACACTCCCCTTACGCTGCCCTATAAGATCTTTTGGGAGACCCAAGGAGCCGTCTTTTTTTAGCCGTCTGCCATGGCGGGTGGGTAAAAGACCCGAGCTAACATGGGGTTAGCTCGTAAAACTACAATAAAGCCTCATGCAGTTTGCATCAAGCTTTCGCCTCCATTCTGTGTTTGGGGTGGCCGCCGTCCTGGACTAAGATTCTGAAAGCCTCAGCTTTCTGAGGGTCTAACAAAATCACTTCCTTACTTCCTGAAATCATGTTTCAAAGTTTCCACCAGTACTTGTCTGTACTTTCCAACCCTGATGGCACCCATTTCTCCAAAATGGTTCCGTTCTCCAAGAATGGTATTTACAAATAAAAATCCAGATACAGGTGCAGTTATTGCTACTGAATACTTCTAGGCATGCTCCCTGAACGGGGTTGGGGGGGTGGGGGGGGAGACCCACATGCATGTGTGCTTTTCCATGCCTTTATATTTATATTCTATTCATCAATCTGTCATCTATTGTCCATCTATGAGTCTATCATCTGTTCATTATCTATCAATCATCTATCACCTATCTATCATCTAGCTAGCTATACCTACCCATCTACCTGTCTATCATCTATCTACCAACAGCTGCTTTTAGAAACTCAACAAGCTGTGTCTAAATCTTACATTACAAGAAGAACACCAATTCTCATAACAAAGTCAGGAGGAAATCAGTCCTCCCTCCCAATTGTTATTTATAATACAGCAAGAATGCCAGGTTAATTCAGAAGCTGAATTTTTTTTAATAATGGTACTTGTACGCATCTATTCATCCATGTGAAAATTATTCATCTGAATTCCCATTCCACCTTTTATATAAAAATAAACCCCAGCTTAACCTAACTTGCATGTAAAAGGTAAGATTATAAAACTTTTAGTAGCTGATAAAAGCTTCTTTATGACTTCATAAAATGTAAACAATACAAAATAGAAAGACCACAAGCACTAGTAATAAATACACTCCACATCATTATAATACAGGACTTGTTCGAGGGTGTCAAGACAAAAATAGCAGTCATAAGCAACACCTGACAACATTAACAAGGTGAATGACTGCCTTTCATGTGGGAGAGGCAAACAATCCTAGAAGAAAACAGAAGACACCGTTAAGAAAGGGAAACCGGGTACTGATAGGGAGTTTAACAACTGGAGACATTGGTCAGGGCATGGGGCATTTTGCCTCATATTCTCAAAAACCTGAAGTCAAGCTGCAACACTACCAAAAGCAAACAAACAAAAACAAAAACACCAAAAAACAAACTAACTGGCAACTGGAGAAATATAAAAAGGCACCTCCCTATGCCTATCACGACTTAATCCATGAAGTCACACTAGGGTGCCTGCAAAGATGTACAATAATAGATGCTCACACGCTCCAGGGCATAAACAAAGGTGCAAACATGAGACAGACTTCTGGGTCCATCCTACCACCCAGCAACTTCACCCTCACATTTATACTATGGGAAGGCAAGTGCATAAAAACCACAAACTACTCAAATCCCAACAGCAGAACTTCCAGAAAGCAAAATGGATTTTTACAGTGTGCTACGAAGCTGAATGTGTGATGTTAGAATCTAAAAGGCAGAGTCCTGAAAGAAATTACTATAACCTAAAAAATAAAATTTTTAATTCTATGTTCAAAAAGGTTATGTAGCTATCCCTAAACAAAATTAAAACTGCAGATCTCACTCATTATTTATTGAAGAATTCTTAAAATTCCCAGAGTCCAGTTGCAACATTTAAGAAAGCTCTCTCCTTCCATACTTACAGGGCATTAAAAGGCAAAAACACTGATTTTGTTTTTTGGCCACAGACAAGGTATAACCACTGGAAGATCATCACTCAAATGTACTATAGAAATCAGAAGAGTGTAACTTCTCAAACCAAGAGAACTAGACTGCAAACACACACACACACACACACACACACACACACACACACACACACACACACACACACTGAGACAGGTCCCCAAATCCTCTTTGCAACCCAGAGCTCAATGTCCAGTGTGAATTTCAGTACATAGAAAACGAACTGTTGAAACATGTCTACTATGATTTAAAGGGACAGGTATCGATGGGTATAATGTGTCAGGTATAGGGTGCGCAAAGACTATCCATAGACTGTAAGGCTAAGATTTCTTTATTCAGATAAACACCAGCCAAAGACAAGCCAGAGCGTGCCCAGAGGCAGCAAGCTAGTGAGGCCAGAGAGAGAAGGGGTCTCCATGTGTCCGTGGCCCCTTAAGAATTGCCCCGCCCATCATCTTCGACCTTCCCTGACCACACCCTCATGGGCGTGGCCAGGCACACCTGTAGGGGCTTCTAGGAGGCGGGGCTACAGTGTCTCCCTACAGATAACTTTTCAGGGTGGGCTCCAGGGATAAGGCTGGCGGTTTAAAAGCCCAGCCACTGGAAAAGCCACTGCGCATGGAGATGACACAGCTGCTCTGAAGAAGGTGCATGAGGTCGGGGTGAGTATGTTTGAATGAATCCTGCTGTGAGTGAAGCACACTGGCCTAAATGTAGTGCTGGCAAATCCTGCAACTCAGCACTTGGGAGTGAACACGGCCTGAACTAATTGATGCCAGAGGAAGTTGGGGGCCAGCAGCTGAGAGCCAGGCAGATTCAACCACTCTAGGCTGAGGCCTCTGTGGGGAACTCTGATGGTATCAGCAGTATAGCCATAAAGAAACCCAAGAAAAAGAAGACTGACAGACAACTTCACAAGGCTCCTTTAAAGGGGGTTATCTCATTCTACAAGGGTCCTTTAAGGGGCTATCTCATTCCACAAGGCTCCTTCAAAGGGGCTACCTCACTCCACAAGGCTCCTTTAAGCAGGCTATCTTCAAAAGAAGAGAAGTTCAATTTCAGAGGAACCACAGTGACCTCTGTGGACAGTGAAGGAGACACAGCAAGAGAAATCCCTCATGCAAGTTTAACAACTTCAAAGAAAACTAAGGCAGGAAGAACCTGGTGTGATCAGATGCTAGTGTCTTCTGTGAGCCACAAGGTCTAACTGGTACGGAGCCTGGTCACGGAGAGTCTAGGTACACTCAGCAGCCAAAAGCCTATCCTAACACAAAGGTTCCTCGGACCCTTTAAAGTGAACAGATGCTAGTAATTTGAAAGAATTATAAACCACATATTTCAGTTTGGCATCAAAGGCAATATTATTCTTGGGTTTAAATGACTATATAATGGTGTTCCGAACTGAGATGATTATGGGCCGTATTTTATACATGTGACAGTAGGTACAAAATTCTAAGACAGATGGGAGTTACAGAGACACATCAGTGGCGGCCCAGGCTGATTCACTTCTAATTCATCTTGTTTGCCTTTTAACAGCAATGCTTCAAAAAGTGCAACTCCACGGCCATGGAAGAGATTTTCACTGTTAAGTAGAGGTGACATCTTTGCTCATTAAAGAAGCAATTATTCAGGTGAACAGAAGGAACGATCTGTTCCGGAATACACTAGAGGATGCTTTGGCAAACCAGTAGTTCTTACTCTCAAGGGTACACAGTAAGTATCAGCCAAACAGTCATTGAATTTATTAATATGATTTAGTACAGGAATTCTCCATTCTTCTTTCAGAACACATGAATAAATCAGAAGACAATGTTTTCTTTTTCTCTACAGTAACAACTGTGCATTTGGCCTGAATTCTAAATAATCAGGTTCTTTATGAAAAACTTGAAATCCAGCCAATAAACAAATCTCACTAAAAATACGCACAAGCAAACAGGCTCAAATCATAACTGTCCTGTTTACTCAAGTGGGGGGACATCTCTCAGGAAGGTAACAGCACTGTATATGTTCTATGGTCAGCAAAACACAACAGCTGCTAAATGCTCGGGGCATGAACAGTCAGTGTGCTGGCCGAGGGTGTCAGCATCTCAAGTCTAAACCTCAGGGACTAGGTATGATCATTAGTTTCATGTAGTATCTTGGCGAGCTTATAGTACTCAGTTACTTGGTCAAACACTAATCAAGAATGTGCTGCAAAACTCACTAACAGAGTGTCCCTATGCAAATTCTCTTACAACCAGTATCATGATCTCCATCTCGCTATTCAAATCAATCTACAGGTTCCTATACAAATGTGCCCTCTCATACATACAACTAATAGTTCTGTTTTCCTAACACACCATGGCTGGTAACACTAAGTAAAAAGAAAAACTCTGCTTCTTTTGCTCACACTCCAACTAATTCCAGCACCCTATGTGTGAGGGTTTTCCCCCACCAACCAATTCCCCAATTCTTGACGTTCACTGGATACATATTCCACAATTAATTCAATGCTCATGCTGTGCATTTGGCATCAGCTTAGATGCCATAAGTGAAGTCCATGTTCCCACATCATTCCCATTCCAGATGCCAAACATTAAGCTAGTTCTCTGTACTTCTAACAGGTGTGTTATGTAAACTGAGACTCCATAATCCCCTCCTCAGGTTTAGTAATTTCTTAGAATGGCTCACAGAACTCAAGAAAGCGATTATTCACAATTATCAGTACAGTACAAAGGGTACAAGTGAGAAAAGACCAAATGGAAGAGATGGCAGGGTGCTGGCAGAGGGAGGGAAGCACTCTCCCTACACCTTCATTTGTTCAATAGCCCGGAAACTATCTCCCAGGGATTTGTACAGAGGATGGGGCTTCATGGTGTAGGCTTTATGAACCAGGGGTGAGTGACTAACTCACTGGCCATGTGTGACAGCAATCCAACCTCTACAAAGCCACATGCTTTATTCCTCCAGTAACTAGACCCATTTTGTAGTACATACAGTTTTGCAGATATCAGTCATCGAGTAAACATACACAAAGATCGTTAGTACTCTTGAACTGTTTTAGAAACTCCTGTGTTAGAAAGTTCTCAGCCTTAAGACCAATGACCCCTTAGAGAAGGATGAACCTTCAAATTTCCCTGTTAGAACTTAGAGGGACCAGACAGAACATAACAGCAGGCACTGGTGACAGTGACACCTAGGACAGCACCTGTCTTAGAGAGGCTCCTGCAGTATTAACCCTTGGTAGGAAAGTCAGGAACCCTTGGGATTAGAGAAACTCAACAACATTCAGATGACATGGAAGTGAATTTACCTTTGGACAGCTGCATTTAGAAGGCAGGTAAATCCAAAGTACCCCAACTGGCCTGTCTAACTTCTGTGCTTCTGCAATCAACAGCCAATAAATGCTACTCTGATCAGAGTCTTGACAACAAGGAAATAAACCTTTAGGTCCATCTTTAACTAAAAATAAATCAATGTACATTAAACATACTATCACTCCATGGAAATCAGCAATGGGGAAATGAGTAATTCAGAAATGCCCAAGGAGAGAAAACTCATACAAGAAAATAAAGATCATACTTTTAAAATCCAACAAGTGTCCTTAGGAAATTCATAGAAAAATGGCAATCATAAAAGACAGGGATTTCTAATACAAGCGTGATCACTGGACTGCCACACTGAAGCCTGGCCCCTCAGACACGCCAAGTGCAAATCATCACTATTCCCTCTCACAAATCCCTCCTGTGGTTTTACTGTTTGGTGCAAACCTCCTCTGGCTTATGAAAAGCCTCCTCCCCTGATGCAAATGCCTCTCCAAATAAGCTGATGGAGGAACTGTCGATGATGATTTAGAATTTTCTAGTAACTCAGCTTCTATTACATGAAGGGTTATGAAAAATAAGAGAAAGAAGAGTAACAGAGTAGAGACGGTAAGCAAACTATAATTCCATGTAAAATCTTGCTTTATAAGAAGATACAAGCTAAGATTACAATCACCTAAAACAGGAAAGACTTGATCAGTCTAAGAAGGGAAATAGTGAGAAGGTGAAAGTAGCTATTAATACTGCATTGGGCAGATTTGTGAAATATTTCCCTATTTTATGCTCTTTTAATGAAATGGAAATATAGTTATCATGGGATCCAAAATTGACAGAAAACAATATAGCAATAGTGGCCCAGAGTGGTGACAGAAAGCTAAGGCGACCCAGTGCCACCAAGCAGTAAAGATGGGACTTTGAATGAGTAACTGAAAGGAAATCATTGGCTTTAGAAACTTACTGGGGATCTAGGAAAGAACAGTTTCAGAAGAATGCAAATGGTTAAGAACCGGCTGCTCTTAGAGAGGACCCAAATTCAGTTCCCAGCAATCACCTGGTGGCTTACAACCACCTGTAACTCTACTTCCAGGGCACCTAATATCCTTTCTTGGCCTTGGCGGGCCACAGACACACACATGGCACACATACACCCGTGTAGGCACACATATACACATAAAGTAAAAGTACGTAGTTTTTTTTAAAAAAAATTAACTCTGCGAGGAATGATGACAGAGACCTATAATCCTAGCACTTGAGAAGAGGAGGCAGGAGGATTAGGTGTTTAAGGTCACCTTAGATTACACTGCAAGTTTGAGGCCTGAGCTACAGAAGATTTTGTCTCAAAAAATGGTAAGTAAAATAAAATAATTTTTGTTAAATGTATCATTTAAATAATTATGACCGAGGGAAAATTAAAATATAAAGACTGAGGTTGCAAGGAGCCTAAGAGCCAGGATGCCTAGCTGAGGTTGCTTGTCAAGGCGTACAGGTTTTGGGCTAGGCAAACCAACTCTACCTCCAACCAGGTTGTGCTGAAAATGTCATTTAAGAGTTGCACAGCCAGTCACCTCATCCCTGTACTGCACAATGCAAAAGATGAAGTTTCCTGGCCCAGAGGACAAATCAGCTGTGGTTGTGGGAGCGGACATAGATAATGTATGGATTCTAGAAGTACCCAAGCCAAAAGTGTGAGCACTGCAGGTAAGCAGCAAGCAGGGCCCAAAGTAGCATTCTCAAGGCTGTGGGTAAGATCCTCACCTCCGAGGGCCATAGCACCATGCTCCTGTCAGTTCCCCAGAAGGGTCAAGAGGTGTACTGGCATTTTGGCAAGCCCCGGAGAACCCTACACAGCCATACCAAATCCTAAGTCCACTCTAAGGGCAGAAGTTTGAGTATGCCAGAGACCAATAGGCCAGGCACAGCTACAAAAACTAACCCTGGATCTTACTGTTACTTAAGAAAATAAGCTTTGGACATTGAAAAAAAATGCTAATAGTAAAATCAAACTGTCAACTAATAAATTTAATATATTCACTCCCAAGACCATTAGAAATTGTATTATCAAATCAGTAAAATAACTTTTTAATAAAACTTAGTAATTCTCAATATAAGCACATGGGTTCAACATCAAAGCCAAATTAAACAATTGTTAGAAAACCTTCTAGCTATATAGCTTTATAATTTATTTTTGCACACACTGTTCTTAGGATAAAATCAACTAGCCTATCAGATGTATTAATTCTGGATCTCCTCTTTATAATTAAGATTCTTTACATCATCCAATGCTAAAATTAGACTAAGTTCATCACACTGACATATTACGGATAGAGAAAGGAAGCCAGAGGCATGATAGCTAAAAATTTCACGATCATCCTATAATAAATTACAACTTTGTCCTACATGAGAAAAAAGTATGCAATAAAAGTTAAATTTTCTGATGTGTATTTAACCATTGATGTCTTCTATAAGCAGTAGGGGAAAAAATCAACATTTTCTGGCTATTTAATGTAAGCAATGGAAAATGTTAGGAGAAATGAACAGTCTCTGCCCTCAAGAACACTACAGCCCGCAGAACCATGCTATGTGAAAGACATATTAAGTGGCGGGTAGGGGGTCGTGTGTCTCATGAAGACATGAGCACAGCAAACGCCTATTACTAATGAAATATACTAACTCTAGTTAGATTTGTACTAGCCCAGGAGAAAAATATTTTCTCTGGAATGACTAGTTTACTAATAATATCTTTTTGGTGCTTTATTTTGGTTCTTCAAAAACATTTTTTGAATACCAACAGACTTTTGTATTTTATAAAACCATGGTAGCTTATTCCCAGCTTAGTTGCCAATAATTTTTTTCTGGTCTTTTAAAATATTCAAAGTTCACCAAGGCCTTTGAAAGAATAAAACCAAAACAGTCAAATGCATGCATCAATCCCTGAAGGTAGGAAGGTTCTGAATACCAGTTAGAGCCAAGACTGAAAAACTGCAGTGGCTTGTTAGTGTTCCAGGATGTGATGTGACCCATTTCAGGGAAACAGGATTAGCAGACTTTTCAAAATGACTATATTATATAAAGTTAAAATTGCATGTAAAAGCCTACAACTGCTAAGTGCATCTGTTTTAAGACTTTTCACCAATGTGACCCACCATGTAACTGCCACTCAATTAACAAACAAGCTCTGCTGGCACCTGGCAGGTCCTGGTGATGGCCACCAAGACTGTCAGCACACAGACTGCTTCCACCGTTTCTGAACTGGTCAGGTACAGCAAGAGAAAAAAGAACAACATTTGCATGAAGTCATAACCAACTCAACAAAGTATAATTCCCCCTACTACTGAGGAACAGTTTATTTCTTTCTAGTTTGAACATGCAAATGCTGCTATGAAATGGGGCATTCTCCTGGAGCACACCTGTGTGGCTTGCTTTTGGATCTGTACCCCTGGGAGTAGAACTACAAAGGTTGGGCCAAGTTTAACTTCAAGGAACAACATGCATGGTTAAGTTCGAAAGCTTCACACCTGGGTGAGTGGCCTGTCTCACCTGTCCCACACCTGCATAAGTGGCCTGTCTCACCTGCCCCACACCTGGGTGACTGGCCTGTCTCACCTGCCCCACACCTGGGTGATTGGCCTGTCTCACCTGCCCCACACCTGGGTGACTGGCCTGTCTCACCTGCCCCACACCTGGGTGACTGGCCTGTCTCATTTGCTAGCCTGTCTCACTTGCTATCCTAAGACTATAATTTGTACTTCTAATTTGCCTCTAATTTGTACTTCCCTAATAAATGACTCCAAGTACATCTTTAGAAGTTTCTGGACTTAGCCAAATAAGCCTCTTTCTGTGACCTGCTTATTCAAGTCTTGTACTTCTCACTGCAAGTTATAGGAGCATTATTCTTTCACATTCTTTATAAATTACGGCTATGAGTCAGGCAGATATCTTTTCCTCCTATAGTTTGCAATTTTGTTCTCTTACCTTTTTTAATGAAGAGCTTCTTAATCTTAATGCCATTCAATTTACTAACTTCATATAACTAATCTCAATGAAATTCAAATACTAGCGCCTATGTAAAACAAGAACATTACAGCTGGAGTATGAAATGGTTCAGTGGTAAAGTACAGTCCAGCATGTGAACTGTTGGGTGTTGGTTTCCATCTTCAGCACCAAAAGGCACAGGTTCCTTAGACTAATTCACTGACAAGCAGCATGCTCACAACAGGGAGCAAACCACCCTAAACAAGTCTATGCAATGTGGTTTGCAATTTTTAGTTTGTTTATTTATGCTATGAACTAAACCCAGGGTTTCAAGCATGATAAGGCTATTATACCTATGACAGCTATATGAATATTTTAATTAAAAGCAAATAAGGCACAGATAACTTGTTTTGTTGCTGTTTTGTTTTGTGGGTTTTTTTGTTTGTTTGTTTTGTTTTTTTGTTTTTGTTTTTTTTTTTTTACACACACACACACACACACGCGCGCGCGCTCGCCATATATACATGTACACACGAACATAGACATAAATAAACATTTTTTTTAATCCTGGGAATTGTCCTAGCATGAAGAAAAGAAGCAGCAAATCCCTAGTGTCAGTCAGGCGGGCACATCTCACGCTGTAACTACAGCCAGTGACACTTTTGTTTTTTCTCATTTTAAACAAAATTCCTCAAAACTAGCTTTTGCTCTTTCATTATGAAGAAATTCAGGAATTCAAGTAAACGTCAAAAAAAGGACAACCCCCCCCCAAAAAAAACAAACCAAATTATGGTCCTAAGATCTCCTAATGAAAGTTAGGCTAATGACAATGTAATGGGGACCAATAACCTTCTATTACCACTGAAAGGCTTGCAGGCCTAGTTCACATGCTGAAATGAGAGCAAAACATTGAGAAACAGGCCAACAGCTTAAGATCTTGTATTGCACAATTAACTGCCATGTTATGACGAAGTTACTTGTAAACAAGCTCTGCCTGACAGCATACCCAGCAGCCAGTACTGTGCATACATGAGTGGTGTGATAAGCCCTGACCAGGACTTACAGAGAAACCATGTCCCTTCCTGTCCACTGAGCCACTAAACAAGCTTCATTTATACTAATTATGTCAAATGATGTACATAGCAAATGAGAGAACTGGCTCCCCATGATTTCATTATTTTTATGTTACAATGACACCAAATATACTCCTTGTTGTCACAAAGAGTATTTTTGGTATCATATAATATTTTATATTAATGCTAATAATTCATATAGGCCCAATTCATATGGCCCTCTCCACTGAAAACTCTAAATAGAGTTTGAAAGTATTCCATTGTTCAAAAGGCTTTTATTTCTTTGTTTAAAACAAGCTCTCACTATGTAGGCCAGGTTGCCCCTAAACTCACAGAGATCCACCTGCCTCTGCCTCTGCCTCCCAAGTGCTGGGAGTAAAGGTGTGTGTTACCACACCCAGGTCATAAGAGGGTTTTCAACAAAACTGCCTGTATCACATCATGGGAAATCAGTGTAAGACCTTACAGTGAATGAAAAGCCATAGTTAAATAGGGGAAACAACAGCCTCTGTTTGCATTCGCCATAACTAACCAGGAAAGCTCCAACTGACAGCATCTATTCCCACAGCACAGCGGAGAAAAGTTGTGACAAAGCCTAAGAGTGGGTAGACAAATTCCCCAAGACAAAAGTCCTGCCGCCAGAGTTGACAGCACCCACATGCTTCTCAAAGGCACCAGTGGCCGTACAGTCTTGCTGCATTTACTTGTCCTTGAGACAACGTTTGGTGCAACTAAGCCCCACAGCCTGGGGTGGGCAGCAGGGTCTGGTCGAGGAAACACAGCAAGGGTCTCAGAGTTTCAGAGACCCAATCACTTGGGCTGTTCTTCAGGGCATCTCACTGAGTCTCAAACACTTCATGATTACAGCATAAAATATGACCCTGGAGAGGGGCCGGTTGCAGCCCCAAGCTACCAGCTGCCCTGCCATCTCAAACCCACACAACAGTAACAGTGACTTCTGCTCTCAAGAAACTGCATCCCAGGAACTTCAAATATTTTTTCTCAGAAACTGTTCACAGAAAACCTTAAACTTAAAGGAAGCTTCACCAAAGACAAAAGAATGACGAAAAAAGTACATGAAAGACATTGAGAATCAGAAGCCATTGAGAAATGTAAATTAAATCCATGGGGTGGCACTGTTCTGTACCTACTAGGATGGTTTTCAACAAAGGCAAGAGGAACTCTTAAAGAAACACGGCGGGGGCACAGAGCACAAGGCACATGAGGCATGACCAGTGGGGAGCTCTCAAACATGGTGGGGGCACATGAACCATGTGGCATGACCACTCCTGAGAACAGCTTGACAGTTTTCTGTAGCACAGAACTCAAAATCACACACCTGCACATCTCCTTAGAGAAACAAAAGCGAAGAGGGCTGTGGGTGGCTGATGAGCTCAGAGAAGGAGCACTTGCCTAGACTGGATAAGACCCTTGGGTTCAGCCCCAGAACTGTGAAAGTAAGTTAAAAAAAAAAAAAAAAAAAAAAAAGCCTTGCCTGAATGTTTATGGCATAAGCACCCAAAACTGGAACTAACCCAGGTGTCCTTCAGAGGTGACTATACAAACTGTACATACCCAATTGGCAGCAATAAAAAGAAGCAAGAGATATCGATACACACAATCACTTGGATGAATCTCAAAGGCAAGTTAAGAGGAAGAAAGGAATAAGGCATTATACACTAGATGACCTCATTTATGACATCCTAAATCATTATATTAAATAACAATATCGAAAGAAAAGAAGCCAGAAGTACAGACCAGGAATTGCCTCTGGCTATGAAAGAGCATGAATGAGGATTTCAGACAGGGGAACTCTTAACTCATGCACAAGTGAGGACTGTCTGCCAGCTTAAAATTGTACTGTAATGCCAAAGCATTCCCTTTTCACTTGAACATACCAGCACTCTTCACATAAATAAAGCTCCGAAATACATACATACATATATGTGACTATGATGTAACATTCCTACCACAGCTGGCATTAAACAGCCTTTCAAAGATGGCAGCTGGAGTATCTAAACTCAAGAACACATTAGGGCCCAGCAGGTACCAGGCCATGAGTATCACAAGCAGCACTGTATGAGAGACAGAGACAGACAGAATAACAGTGGGCACAGAGTATTGACTACTACACTATTGTTAGACAAAACAGATTCTAAGGGAAAAAAAAGAACAAAACTACTAGACAACAAAGAGGAAAGGCATGATGAAGGCAGGGTCGGTTCACCAGGGAGATGTCACAACTATAGGCATGGATGTAACAGAGCTCAAAAGCAGACCATCTGAAAGGAGAGAGACAACTGACCTACAGCTCAAGACCTCAGTATCCACTTTAAGTAACTGATACAACCATCAGACCAAACATTAAATAAAATGCAGGGGGCTGCGTCCAAACACTCAGCCATTCTGATCTGACAGCTATAGGACACACAGATCAAGGCTAGGAGAGGACATCTGCAATGTCACAGGGCAAGTCTGGATAATCTCCAAAGTACTGGGCTGGTAGGAAATTTCCAGTTCTATACCAAAAGAAGAAATTAAACATAAATTTCTAAACGTATTGGTCAAAAAACAATCAAAAGAAAAATTAAATTTGGACATAATAACAATAAGCTATATTTCAAAATCACATGATATAGCTAATTCTAGCTCCAGAATTTTAAACAGAACAAAAGAAAGAACTCATCTTATTTAATAAACTAACCAGTAACAATAGAGAAACATTAACACCAAAAACTGTTCTGTTTTGGAAAAAAAAAAAAAATCAGTTAAATCGACAAATTTTTACTACTTAAACATACCAAGAAAAGAGGAAAAATTACAACAAAGCAAAGCAGAACCCCGGCCAGTCACCAAGTAAGGGAAGAAGAACATTGACGTTGACCGGGATCTGAGACCTTGCAGGAAGGACCCTCTTCCATCACTTGGCACACAGAATGGAAGGCGGGGTGAGCAAGGCAGTGCCTGAGGCTGGTGGAGCTGACATGGTGTGGTTGTGGAGGTTCCTGTGATATGCCCTGTCTCTCCCTCCCTCGCCTGTAAACCTGTAAACCGGCTTCACAATAGCCTTTTCTAACCCTAATCAGATCCCAAAGGCCCTGCCTCTCAACACCAGGGTTAGATTACTTTCCACCTTACCTAGGAGATGGGGGGGGGGGGGGAGAGACAAGTCACATGCAGGCCACCAAATGAGGCAAGTGGAATGAAATCAAACCCGAAGAGAAAGGTATAAAGAAGGAATCATCACTGCTTCAAGAAGAGAAAATTAATAGATCTATAAAGAGAAACTGAATTAGTAATTAAACATCTTTCTACACAGGAAATTCCCAGACCCAAATGGCGTCATCAAAGAATTCTATTACACAGTTAAAAAAGAAACAATCCAATACTTCACAAACTTTTAGAAAACATACCCCAAGTCACCCTATGAATTCAATTTCACCCAATACCAAAGTAAGACAAAGATATAATACAGTATGTGCACGCGTGCATACACACACACACACACACACACACACACACACACACACACACACACACACACACACACACACACACCCCTGGGGGGTAGGCACGCACACAACCCTCCTCTCCTTTTAGGATAAGCTTCCATGTGAAGTGCTTGCTGTAGGAGCACAAGAACCTGAGTTCAGATCCCCGGCACCCACACAGAAGCTAGCTGTGGTGCCATGTGTGTGTTACTGCCAAACAGCGAGTTCCAGACTCACTGGGTGACCCTTTCTCAAAAATTAAGATGGAGAACATCCAGGAGAACATCCAGGAAGACACCCAACATTGCCTGTCTACACACACACCCACACACATACACAACCATACACAGATGTGTGAAGATACACATTCTCAATTAAAACAAACTCTCACCAACAGCAATCAAAGGGAACATCCTCAATCTGATGAAGAGAAATGCTATAAAAATCTACAACAGCAAAGTCAATGGTAAAGGACTGAAAACTTCCTAACACCGAGAACTAGACAATGGCTACTGCCAGTACAAGGCACAGTGAGTCAACACTGGACCAGTTAGCACAGGATGGCAAAAAGCAAAGTAAAACTTTACGAACTTCAAATTGGAGAGGAGCATTTGACAGCTGCCTGCAGGTAGAGGTCTGCTTCCTAGATGGCCCATGCTTTGAGAGCCACCAAATCAGAAGACGCCTGTTTCAATAAGTGTCTGTGTGCCTGACATACAGTAAATATTAAACACGGCCTTTCTTCAGTCAATACTACCAGTTATCTAGAGTACAAAGTCCTTTAACTTAGAGAGTAACTAACAAGAAGCTGCATAAATACACTAAAGAAAACATTTGCTGAATTAACAGTATTTCCCTTTAAACATCTGGCCACATTTTCCAAGTACATACATATACATTGTAACTATATCCTAATCAGTTTGGATACAATTCTTAAGACATTCCATCACCAGTTTTGCTTGGAGAATGTGTATAACTTTTGCTACACTGTCCTGTAAAAAGCAATAATCCAAGTGTCCATCTTAAGCTGTTTTCTAGTAAGGGCTACTTTCACTGTGACACCCTGTCAAAGCCCATTTTCAGGAGTAGGCGATGTAAACCCATGTCCTTGGTCACCTTAACAGACAACACAATCATTTTACTAGTCCTGCAGAGCCGCAGAAAGCAACAAAGGAACACAGCACTAGATCAAGGACAGCATTTCCCCAAGGAAACATTTCGGAAAATGGCCAAAGAAACAAGTGTGGAAGGTGTGCACCTTGGAAGGGAACAGGAGAAATTCAACAGCACAAACAAAACCCATGTGTGAAAATGACATGCTCCCTAAGGAGCAAAAGAAGTGAGTGCAGCGAAAGCCTTCCTTGTGTACTACGAAGCCTGTCCTGGACCCACTCACAGCACAAATAACCAGTTTTGAAACTCAAGAGCCACAAGCAGTGAAACAGCACAGCTCAGCAATGACCCAGCTCCAGGTCACAAGGCCAACACTATGTATGGTTCCTCAGTAGCCTCCAGAATTTCTAGACAATTAAGAAGATGATGCTAGAAGGTCCTGACAGAGTTTGCAAAGTCTACAGAAAAGAAATAATTTATACTTGGGGATTGTATGAGCACCATCAGCATCCAAGGATAAGGCGCGCCAATCTCAACAATGGCCACACAGCTCAACAGCTCTGTCAAGCACTCCCTACGATAGATGGTAATTAAGAGAAACACACTTGAGAATGTGGCCTGCAAACAACTCCCTCATTTCCCCCTCATAAATCACCAAGATGATCTTTTATACTGCTGGGAAAACATAGCTATACTGAAACTTAAAACTTCTGAACTAATAAAACCAACATTATGTTAACACATTCTCTCCTGCCTCACCTCCCTTGAAACTTCAAGGGATCCACACTTGTTCCCTTTGCCAAATCCTTTTTGTAGCCATGCTATCAGGCTTCTAGCAGGAAAATCTAAGCTAACACACTACTTCTTTGCACTTCAGCCCTGAGTATGGTGGCTGTGTTGTCAATGGTGAGAGGCTGCGCCTATGCTGGCTCTGTTGGTTTCTCACTCTTGGAAAAGTTTAAACAAGAATATACTGGCAGATACAGGTCAGCAGCAAACACCAGAGGACTTTCCTCAACATTGTCAGTCCTTTCTTCTTCTCCTCAGGGTAGGGATAGAACCCGGGTCTCTCTCCACATTAAGTGCTGTTCAAGGTTAAGGGCATGCAATGGAGAGTAAGACAATAGTGCTAGGCCTCCTCCCAACTAAGCTCTAGTTAGGGAAGGGCTCTGAAATAGTAAATGAAAAAGCTACAGTTGGGGGTTGGTGGAGGGTGTGAGGCGGTGTGAATTCCTTCATGTCTCAGAGCAAACATCAGTAAGGGCTGTCATTAATCTTCCTGTCACTTGGTTTTATGTTCTTACTTAAAGTCATTCAAGGCTCCTCTTTACATCTGATATCAAATCTCAAATTATTGACAGGATCCAAAAGCCTGCAGGACAATCGAGCAAACGCATATTCAGTGACAGGGAGTGCCAAGCAAATGCTTATCACTCAAAATTCCTTTCACGTACAATTTTCTGGAAACATGGTCCACAAGGCTCCCTCTCATCCTGCTTCTTATTTGTTCATTTGGTTTTTGATAACCATCAGGAGCTAAGGATACAGCTCAGCAAAGAGCACATGCCCACCATGTGTGAGGCCTTGGAGCCAGCCCTAGCGTGGCTGACAATCAACTGTCATCAGGTGGCTCCAACACTACCAAGGAAAACACGTCCTCACTGCTTCCTGTTATGTGTAGAAACTTTCACATGGCGGTACCATTTGTTTCATACCTTCTACTAACCCACGCATTCTGTGAAGATCGTTTCGGGAAATACTATGTTCCCAGAGCTTAGGAAGGCACCTGATACACAGGAGGGCTCAAGGAAAAGGCCAAACCAATCGAAAGCTAAAGAGGGTTACTTCCAAGTGCCACTCAAATGTCAGAGAGCTCCCAAAGACAGTTCAGCGTTCAAGAGGCACAGTCAGCAATGCAGGTGTCACTGGAGAACAAAATCAAGACTGACAAAGGGACTGCCAAGAACCAATTAGCAGTTGATACCTCCTTCCCAATCAGTCAGAAATAACCAGTAAGTGGATTTAGTTTCTTTTAGTTTTTAAGCATGGATGTTCTACCCGCTCAAAGGGACATTCTTAGGCATAAAAGAGGGATTTAATGCTAGCAGTAAGTAACCTACAAAAAAATTGAGATAATGAAAATAACAAGTTAGCAATAAACACCTCCATTCCTATTGAACCACTAACTAAAAATGTTCTCTGTAAGATGCATAAATTATTATTGGGTAGCCAATGCTGAAGGCTACCTTTTTAAGGAAACTCCTTTTTACAGATTTGGCATTTATACTATGAATGAAAAACGGTTATTGCAAACAAGTTCTTAGTGTCTAAATAGATACACAACCAATTAGAAGAAAACCAAAGACACACCATTGTTTCTGACAAGTAAATTGTAGTTAGTTCAATATGATGATCTTAAAGTTATCCTAAGGATAAGTTATGTAATCAAAAATACTCATAGCAGCCTATGTTATAAACACACCAATTACTCTAACAACATGAACAATATTTCCTCTTACAAATAAAAATGCACTTAAAACCTCCCTATATTTTTCTTTTCAAAAGACACTTGTTTTATGTAAAGAAAATAACATTATAGATGCAGTGTAGGGTTGCAAAATAATACATGATTTATTGTTGCTGAAAATATCAAAAAGATATAATGTCAACACAAGCATCATTAAAAAGTATCAACCTCAAAGGAACTACTCAACAAGTGTCAGTGATGGCAGTCATTATGACTACAAGAAAAAAACGGTATCCAGAAACTAATATAAGTTTTCCTATATTAAAAACAAGCATGGGGCCAGGTGGTGGTGGCACACACCTTTAATCCCAGCTCTTGGGAGGCAGAGGCAGGTGGATCTCTGTGAGTTCAAGACCAGCCTGGTCTACAAGAGCTAGTTCCAGGACAGCCTCCAAAGCCACAGAGAAACCCTGTCTTGAAAAACCAAAAACCAAAAACCAAAAAAAAGCATGGGGGGGGGGGGGGGAGGCGGGACACACTGCAGAGACGGCTTAGCACTGCTCTTGTAGTGGACCCAAATTCCATTCCCAACAGGCTTCTACTGTAACTGGAGCTCCAGGAACTCCTCTGACTCCATGGTACCTGCATCCACATGCACATACCAAACACACATAAATTCTAAAACTGTGTCTTGACTTTTTTTTTCCCCATTTTGCTTTATGTGTGTAAGTGTTTTGCTGCATGTGAAGGGACCAGCTCCCCGTTTTGGCAGCCATGACAGTCTAACACGTGCTTGCCTGACCTTTCCTTGGTCACTAGGAGGTCAGATGCCTGCCTCGTGGCAAGGAACCAATCAGAGGTTAGCTGGTGGTGCTATGCTTTACTGCTCTGGGTGTGCTTTACGGACAAGTGCACAGCAATGACGCACAGAGCATAGCAACCACCCTGGGAGGGCCTATGGGCCACAACAACCAGTTGACCAATCAACACAGGGCAAACCCTCCAAGCCTGAAGGCACACCAATCCTGAGCCTGTGCGTACCCCTAGACACACTCCCGTTATGCTGCCCTATAAGATCTCTACGCCGTGGCTTCTCAGCGTTTTTCCCAGCCATCCGCCTCGGTGGGTGGATGAAAGGCCCAAGCTAATGGGGTTAGCTCGTTAAACAACAGCAATAAAAGATTCATTGCTTTTGCATCGACATGGGCCTCTTGGTGATTTGGGGATTCAGAATTTGGACACAGCACATGTATGTCTGTGCACAAATACATGCCTGGTACCCATGAAGGCCAGAAGAGTGTTACAGACCCCCTGGAAGTTGAGTTACAGATGGTTGTCAGCCTCCATGTGGATGCTTAGAATTGAACCTGGGTCCTCTGGAAGAGCAGCCAGTGCTGTTAATCACTGAAACAGATCCCCAGCCCAGTGTCTTTACATTTTTAAGTCTATAGAAAAAATACTGACTTCAAGTTGTAGATTTTTTCCCCTCAAGTAAAATAAATTCAAATATTTGCTTTAAGCTTGCCCTTTATTTTTCTCAATTCCACATAAAATTTAAGGAAATAATTCAAATACAGCAATGCAAGAGCAAGGAATGTTTATTTATCTGATAACTGCAAAGCAGTTTCAGCCCAACCTGTATAGACTACATTATATGTTAGGCACATGGACATGTAACAAACAGGGCCTGAGAGAATCATCTGTACATTATTCACTGGCACGGATGAGGCATGTAAAATCAACGTAAAATTAACCTTCAGTATTTCCCTATGTTCTCTAATACTTTATCCATCTAAAAAATATCCAATAAAATTACTATGTAGAAATCAGATTCTATTCTCTAATGAATTTTTTAAAAGCAATGTACATGCCAGATATTGGGTCCCAGGTCCCAAGTCCTAAGCTGCATGGCTTCTGTGCAGGTTCATACCATCTCAAGTGCTTACTGTCTTTCAGTCTAATACAGACCTATGTAAATTGAACAGTCTATTAGATCTACAGGCCCCCAATATGTCATATCAGCTTTCCAAAGGCAATGGCTATTTTTAAACTAATGTAAGTTGGGTTCTAAATTTGACCTTCATTTAAATTATTAACTGGTGAAGTATGTCCTGCCAGGCTCTTAAGCAATTTAAGTTGCTTGAGCAAAGCTTAAACAACATTGGTTTTATATACAGCAGACAAAGCCTTCTCTTTGCAACTGGTGTCCTCCACAAGGCAAGGAGGCAGCTGGGAAGACAGAGCCATCCTGCAGCTGAGGGGTCCTGAAATGTCACTTGGTACAAGGGGCCTTTCTTCACTTGAGGGTGCTATGGGGCAATGCATTTCCGATTGCTTAGCACAACAGAATGAAGTCATGAGTGTATCTCAGTGCTGCGCAAAGCACATGGATACCCCCAAAAGTATGCCAACAAAAACTTATTTAGGTTGCCTCACAGGAAGTGCTCTCCCCACAGTACAAGTTCACAGGGCTACCCTGACCAAAACCATCTCACACACAATGGAGACAGAGTTTGCCTGTGACCTCTATTCAGAGGTCAGATGATGAAAAGAACCATGAGTTTCCTGTTATACATCTGCTAAGTAATTATGGCCTAAAAAGTCTGGAATTTAATTTTTTCCAAAAATTAAACTGGAATACTTTTTTCCAAAGTATTTAAAGAGACAGAGAGAGAATGGCTCTCCCTGCGTAGCCCAGGCTGGCTGAGAATTCACCATGTTCCTTCCTACTTTATCCACCAAATGCTAGGATTACAGACCTGAATTCAACCATCCCATTTAGCTCTTGGTCCCAACACTGTTTTCCAATAGTACAGTTATACTGATTTTAATACATAGTAGCAAAATTGCCACAGAACAGAGGTGAGAAAAGAAAAGAAAAATACATCTCTGGAAAAATATCCGTAAAAACATAAGATAAATTATACATTGACTCCTAGAAACCAAAATAGCAGTAATTCAGTAAAACTATTGAAATAAAGTTGACTAGTCAGTGATGAAAATGAAAATATCAGAAGTATGTATGCATGTTAAGAAGCCCATTGTCTCTCAACCTACAAGCCTGGCCTAATCCACAGACTTACAGGTGTGTTTCAGAGGACAAGGCAATTCCAGCTATTTCATTTTCCTGGTACCTAAGAAAGTTCCCTGATTTCAAGACTCTAAAACTATGGGTGGCACACACATGTAATCCTAGCATTACAGAGGCTGAAACAGAGGGAGCCTGGGATTCAGACCAGCCTGGGCTACAAGCAAAACCCTGTATCACAAGGCAAGAACTGAAAAATGTATCTGATTGTATGGCACACTTACAGTTTGATCCCCAGCAGTACAAAAGCAAACCAAAACAAACCCTCAGACCATAAGACAGCACCGGCGCCAACTGCCTGGATTCTACCGAGACTAGTTTGTACACTCACACACTCACTCATTTACACATTCACTCACCAACGTTTAGTGAACAATATGTCTCGGGCTACTTACTGTTTACCCAATAGCCACTCTCCACTTCTTTAGTTGCCAAGTGAACTATCCACTTGTCTAGAGGAAGCGAGACACCTGGCTTTTATAACGACGACCTGACAGAGCTTCCCTTGAAGCTACATGAGCCATCACTAAGGTCTAGCTGGTAAAAGCAAGCATGTCTTAGGGGAGATGGCTTAAAGGGAACAACTGCTCGGAGTCCATCCTTTGCTCCTTCCACCTTGGACTATGAAGTGATGCCATAGTAGCCTATGCCATGCAATCAGCTAATGCTGATGCCAACAAAAGTAATCTGGAGCCAGTGAACTGCGCCTGCTGTGAGACCCCAGCACTGCTGCTCAAGAGGTTTTGCCTCCATATTTACTGTCCAAAGAGAACAGGCTTAACGGATGGCATTTAATTGCCAGAAAGAGAACTTCATGTTTTAAAGGAAGCCACAAGGCCTGATGACCTCCTCTGCCCCCACTCTTAATTGATCACATCAGCACTTGCACACTGAGGATAGAATGTGCATGGGTGTAACTGTCCCTAACCCCAATTCTAGAAAAACTTAAAGGTAGAGCCTACTCCTGTCTTCTCTGCAGCTCCCGAACCCAGCAGCTAGCAAGAATCAAGTATTCGATAAACAACCTGGAAAGGACTCCCAGTGTGACCATACCAATGTGTGTCATACAGTGTACATGAGGTCCAGGCTCCTGCTGTATAACAAGCACAGTGGAAAACTGACTCTCTAAATTCCAGCATCTATATGGCTCACAGCCTTATGTACCTAAGGGCTGAATGGGTCACGGTGGTCAACAGAAAGCCACAGTCTGTCTTTCTTTCTTTCTTTCTTTCTTTCTTTCTTTCTTTCTTTCTTTCTTCCTTTCGTTCTCTTTCTTTCTTTCTCCTCTCCCTGCTCACCCACTTCCTCATTACACACATGCTAAGTCCCCACTGCGCACTATACACATGAAAGTTGCTAAGAACCACTCCAACAAAGGGTAGCAATGCCATGGCTGTATCAAGGCAAATGACACTGATATAATTACAGTCCAATGTGAAGAAATGATGAACGTAGAAAACACGCTTCCCGAGTGGAGGCACACATGGTCTAGAGTGCTCCTCATAAACTAGCTCATTCACTTACAAGAGCCCTCTGCTTCCTCTCTGAGCTGCAATAAACAGAGGCCAGAGAACACTGTGGCAGCATGTGCTAGCCCACAGGACCAGTGGCAAGAAGTGACCTGATGAAAGACTGCACCACAGCAAAAGGGCTGAAAGAGGAAGAGAAACCTGGAGGCCCAACACAACTCCCCAGGTTAGAGGGATGGGCAGACCTTTCCTTCCAGAGGGCTTACCAGGTAGCAACTCTAGAGGTAATAGAGATGGCAGTGCCAATTAATGGTGCCCAGAGCCTGTTGAGAAGCCTGCTGCAGTGCAAGGGGGACTGTGTTTACCATGGGATAGGCTTATCAGAAGACAGGCTTGCCAGGAACATTTCTACATGTACCTCTGAACCCAAAACATGAAGGAACCTGTGTCACACCTAAAATCAATTTTATTCTAAGTCTAGGTCATTATTATTAACTAATAATAATAAAGGTACATAAACATTTTTACTAAAGGATAGAAATGAAATGGGGAAAAAAATCCTCCTAAAGCTAAAATGTTTCTTTTAAAATTCCCCTGAATCATTGGGTACAGGGACACACACCTTTAATCCTAGCACTTTAGGAGGCAGAGGCAGGCATGTCTCTGTGATTCTAGGCCAGCCTGGTCCACACAGTAAGACCCTGTAGAAAGAAAGATGAGAGGGAGGAGAAAAGGAAGAGGGAGAACAAATGGAAAAATAATTTAATTCCCTAAATAACATTAGTTCCCTCTAAATTTTGAAAAGATTGTTGGGCAGATTCATGTCTTAAAAATAAGTTTGTGTTTGATGGCAGGAAGTCAACATCTCAAGTCTGGCTTCCCCTCTCCTTTTGTAACAGAAATAAGATTTTATTTGGGCTGGCTAAATGCCCACTCAAACACTATATTTGATCCTCTCAAGTCAGGAATGGCCAAGAAGTTTCAAATAAGTGGGTAAGAAGTGCAGAGCAGCCCTTCCACCCCTGGTCCTGGCCCTGATCTTGCAGACATCCAGGCTGGAGCTCCAACAGATGTCCTCACACAAGGGATGCTGGCAGCCAGAGTCCCTCTCCAGACTTGGTGGAACCACCGCCCCACATGGTTTCCCAACAGACGTTGAATTTGTACAACTCAAGCCCTGTGTAAACAGATACCTGTTCCTGCTCGCCACACACAAGCATCACTGCAGGTATAGAAGAACTTAAAGTTAAAAGTGCTCAGAATGCTTGTAAAATTTGGTTTAAAACACATTAGGACCTCGTTCCTGAGGGTCTTTTTCTGTCACATATCCATTTATGATTATTAGCCTTTGAAATCACAATATGCTTTGTGGCATTTTCTGTAGGCGGGAAACAAGTGATCCAGATCTAGAGGGCAGGAGAGTGCCATGGATCTCTGGAGAAATGCCAGCTGGGTAGGGCACAGGGGGAAAGGAACGGTTAAACATCAACAGCAAGCTAACACAAGCTAGTTACACAAGGCCTCTTCCTGATTTACAAGCCAGGCAGAGGTTAGGTAAGGGTCAAGTTGGGGATCAACAGTCTAAACTCTGGTTGCCACTATTCTATCTCACAATCAGATTTAACACAAGAGCATTCTTAGTTCACTCCGCATCCATGGCACTTTGTGTGTTAAAAGCTATGGCTGCTTTAGAGCAACTCATCTGACATAGTGAGACTTGGCTCTTCTTTGTTTTTGCAGAAATACCCATTCTATGCCTTATGCCCCACTCCCACCCCCTACACCCTGCAAAGAATGAAGCATCCCACCACTGCTTATGCCCCGTAGAATCTCACACAGAAGCAGCATTAGCACCCAGTTCCTGAGTGGGTCCTAGAGCTCATACAGGTTGGAGGAGGCACTCCTGCCTCTGGCCAGAACCAGACATTCACAGAATGAAGAAAAGTACAGTACGAATCACCTCCACTTTAATTCAATGTACAGACTTGTTTCTGGCTATGAACAAAATCCAAGTAAGTGGATGCTAACAGAAAACAATTCTATTTCCATCTCTATCTTCACACTCACACACACACACACACACACTCACACACACACTCACACACACACACACTCACACAAACACACACACACACACACACACACACACACACACACACACACACACACACACTTCCTCACTGTTTCAGATACTGTTTCACATTAACAAGTCCACCATCAAAGACTCCTGCTGTGAGGCAAGTCACTGTATCACTCAGGGAGAGCAAAGCTATGAGACAGCAAAGAATTCTACTGAAATGGACCACACAACCAGATTCAAACTAGGATTCTCATCCCTGCACATCCAACAAGTCCCAGGGGCAGACAGGCAGACAGGGTTGTGTGCAGACTGCCCTTCCCACCCTGCCAGCCTCAGTTCCTGACCAATAAAGGAAGAGCTCTGCCATCCCTGTCCTGCCACTACAAAAAGACCTGCTTGACACAAAATGAGCATGTTGTAGCTATTAACTTGATGCTTATTACTTAAAAAAAAAAAAGAAAAAAGAAAGAAAAAGATTTTAAGTGTCTAACTAGTATTTGCATGTCAAAGATAGCATTAAAAATAAACTGATACAATCACACAATTTCTGAGTAAAATAAGAGTCTCCCAGCTCCTGCCTTGAAATGGCAGTGCCTTGGATGGCTCCTTCAACACCCAGTCTGTACTGCATTGCCAAACACTGAGGCATGAGTTTCTGTACAGGGCCTGAGGTGCACAGACAAAGCATAGCCCCTGAACTGAGAAGGGGGCAGAACTTGAGAGGCACCAAAGTGACATGCAACATGGCTGCCCAGACTGGCAAGGTTCCCAACACGTGTTTGAGGCCATGTAAATAACCTATGAATTGTGAGAAGCCTTAGAAACCCCTTAAGCAAGAAATGAACATAGCTAGACATACTTTCATAAAGAAATTCTGGTGGAGACCACGGAAAATGAACTGAATGATGGGACAGGTTACAAACCCAGAGTCCTGGAAAGCAAAATAAGACCACAGAAGTAGAACTCCCATCTCAGGCTCTCTCCAGCTGCTACAAATGCAATTATGCTAGGTTTCCTTGATTTCACAGATTTCACAGATGCAACCCCCCAGTAGCTATCAACAACTTCACCAGAAACAGAATAAAATGGTCCATTTATAAATTTGCAAAAAACATAAATGTCATAAACAAATGGTTAAGTGGGAGACATTTTCATTAAGAACCATGCCGATTTCATCCTAAAATACCACAAAGCATGCACCAGACAATCAGCTTCACATGCAAATGCTTTTCACAATCAACTGTTGTGTAACAAAAACTACTCGCCTGTATTTATACAATTTCTATCTAAAAAAATATTTAGGCTTATATGAAGACTATTTCAGGCTCATGCCTGTAACCCAGCATTTGAAGCAAGGGAGTAGGTGTGAGTCAAAGCTAGACTGAGCTACATACTGAATAATAATACCCTGTCCCAAAATTAATTAGTAATTAATTCTAACACTTTTAAGAGTTTTACCCCCAAACACTATGGGATGTCTGTCCTTGGTCAACAACTCTGAAAATTATTTGTTCTGTGGACACAGTGAAAAGATCTTATCTGTGTTTAGCCAAGAGTTGTGTTCCTCAAAGGGAAAAATACCACACAAGTTGTCTGGGATGGTTCTGTGCCGGCTGCTGCCTGGAGATTCACAAAGAAAGATTGTATAAACAGGAGCCTCCAGGCACAAATATCCGTCCACACAGGATGTTAACACCATTCCTCAATTCCTGGAGGGTCCTACTCTCTTACGAGTATCAGATCTCTGACTGTCATTAACTGGGGAAAGGATGGAAGGGAGGAGCCGTCTCTTCTGAACCCAAACAAGGATCCTCTTTATCAGACCATCTGGAGGGATAAGAGGTTAACCCCATCAGGACCCTAAGCTGTCCCTATGGAAACAAGAAAATTCCTCACTTTCTGAACGCAGTCCTATCTAAGTCTTCTTTTGGATTTGATCCCCTGGAATTGGATTAATGAGATTATTTTCAGGCAATGCTACTGAAGAGATGCTTTTGATTACGCACATCAAGTATGCACGGGATAACCTGGCAGAAGAAATGTTCTCAGGATAATAAGTTCTAAAACCGAGCCTTTCCTCCCCATCCTGATCTGGTTCAAAATGAATAGCCATCAAATCCAACACTTATTTTTTTCCAGCTTTGACACACACGATCACAATATACTTCAGCTATTTCAATGCTCAATTACTATTTAATGTTTAATGTGATCTTTGTAATTTCCTCTCTATCAGAATTTAACTCATTTAAATGGCAGTAGATTTTTCACAGGGTGCTATGTAGTTTGGATCTTTTATGGAGGCTTGTTAGTTCATTTGTTGTGCTGGGTATCAAACCCAGGGCCTTGTGCTTGAGAGGTGTTTTAGGTGGGGTTTCTATTGTTGTGAAGAAACCCCACGAACAACAGCAACTTGGGGAGGAAAGGGTTCATTACATCTTTCACTTCTCAAGTGCCGCTCTATCACTCAGGAAGTCAGTCAGTGCAGGAACTGAAGGAGAAGTCATGGAGGAGTGATGCTTACTGGCTTACTCCTCGTGGTTTTCTCAGCTTTTCCTTTACAACTCTGAACCACCTGCACAGGGGTGGCTCCACCCAAAATGGGCTGGGTCTGCCCGCATCAACCACATCAATCATTCATCAAAAAAATTCCTGAGAGACTTTCCTCTATGTGAATCTTCTGTAGAGGCATCTTCTCAACTGAGAGTCCCTCTTCCCAAATGACTCTAGTTTGTGTCAAGTGACCCCCACCCTGCCCCCCCCCAAAAAAAAGCTAGGCAGCACACTAAGCCAGCATTCTACCACAAAGCTCTAGCATCAGCTATGGACTGGGGAATATTAGCTAACCATGTAATTGCAGTGTCTAGAGCCAGACTCTGTGAACTGTAATCCCATACACTGACCTCTTCTATGTCACTTGTTACCCATTCATCGGGCCAACCTCAGAGGGTTCTTGTCAGCAAGTCATGAGACAGGCCATGTAAAGCGCTTGGCACATGAAGGTGGCTTTTGTTGCACATGAAGGTGGCTTTTGTTCCACAAATGTTCCTACCATTAGTCTTAAATAACAAAAGCACAGCAAACAATGGGAATGCAACTAATCACCATGTAATATCTCTAAAGATAGTGCAGCATGGCCAGCCATCTTTGCATTTTACTCTCACTTTCTATCATTTAAATGCCAAGTGAGTTACTCTTAATTACCTTGCCTTCCTAGCTGTCTGTTCTTATACCCTGCTGTGACTCCATTAACATGGCCTCCTGAGATTCAGTACGAGAGATTAATGGTCAACTACATAAAATTCCCTCCACACTAATTTTTAATGGCTTTCTACTGATAAACAATAACCTACCATAAATTAGCTAATTTCTAGACCAAGGAGCTGTTTTCACTAGGAATCCCCTGAAATGTATTTGTTTTCCACCAGCTGTGTGGATAATAATATTCCACAACTTAATAAAAGTCATTAGGGAATGAAGGGGCTTTTCAACACCTTCACCTTTCTGGATCTCCCCATGTTCTCAAATTCCTGTTTCAGCTCAGACAAAGGGAATTAAAAAGAAGACAAATCAACTCGTGGCACAGAAGCAACTCAATGCATTAAGTATCAGAATGGTCTTCCAATGGCTATCTTACACTGCCCTCCCACACCACCCCTATTTGGATAGGAAGACAAGAGCACACTGGAATCTTAACACTGAATTCCACAACAGTGGTAATATCCCTCATGGTTCAATGTCAGTCGATCCAGCCAAGACTGCCCCCTCCCACCCACCCCTTTTTCTGTTTAAGTGAAACAATCCTGCACAGATTGCTATTATTTCAGGATCAAATACAACTCCAAAGTTTGTATTTAGTCATGATAGTTTTGATTCCAGGGCAAGATAAAAGGGCCACACACTGTCCAATCAATCCCTCCATCAGGATAGCCATAACCATAACCATACTATAACTCACAAAGCAGCTTCTTCTCTTTCTTTTTCTTTTTTTCCCCCAGACAGGATTTCTCTGTGTAGCCCTGGCTGTCCTGGAACTCACTTTGTAGACCAGGCTGGCCTTGAACTCAGAGATGGGCCTGCATCTGCCTTCTGAGTGCTGGGTTTAAAGGCGCGCACCACCACTGCTGTGAAGCAGCTTTTTGAGGGCTCTTCAAAACACTGCAATGGGCTCCAGACACAAAGACTAAAAGTACAAGGATCACCACGGAAGCAGGGGCCCCACTTTGCCCCATAGACGCTCAAAAGTCTGACTTATGCCTGACCCAGTCAGGAGGCCAGAGAGAGCAAATAAAACCCTCAGAGCTCTAGTTAGGGGAGCTAAGGAGGGGATCTCCATGGTTCATTTTCCTTGTTTTGTTTTTCTCTCTTCTCTTCCCAGGCTGAGGTACTCTCAAAGCATGGCAGGCAGTAGAAACCATGGTTACCTATAGGACTGAGGAACAGGAACTTTCTCTCTGACATCTGAACAGGGGCAGACTACCTGTTGCTCTCTTTCTTGTCCCACTTCTCATCCCAGAATGTGAGCAGTCACAGGAAACACCCTGTCCCATTTTGAAGCCCCATGTTTGTGACTGGAAAACAAACCAGGGGAGCCCCTAGTGAAAAGGGAATACCAGAGAAACCAACCCACAAAGGTCAGTTGACTTTTGGTGGTATTACCATTGTGGACTGAAAATGCATGACCCTACAGGCTCATAGGTTTGAACTCTTGGTCCCTACCTGCTGTCACCTCTTTGGAAAATAGCAGGAAAGTGGGTCACCAGGGAAGGTGGGCCATGAGGTTTTAGAGCCAAGGCCTACTTCCTGTCTACTTTGTGCAGCTTGTTCCCCAGGTGAGGGAGTGAGACTTACCACTGCACATTGCTGCCTTATACACCAAAAGACTCTGCATCTTACCCAGTCTGTCATAGTAACAATAACATACAGATTCAATAACATACAGATTCAAAGACAAGTTAAAAGAAGTTCTCTGAAAACTCAACCAAGAAATGTAACAAGTTAATTTTAAACTGGGCAAAAGGAAATCCAGTTGACACTCTACAACAAAGTATATATACAAATAGCAAGCAGACTATGAAACAAAACATTCACCATTAGCCCTCAGGGAACTACAGATGAAAAAACATAAGACATCATTACATGTCCACTGATACAGCTCAACGACAACACAAGAGTCAAGGAGTACGCTGAGTGGCGGGAGCATTCGCAAAGACATGGCCGATCGGGAAAATGTTTACAAGGTCCTCAAACGTTAGATGGAGGTAAACATGGTGACACATACCTATTTTCCAAACTATGTGGGAGGACGAGGCAGGAGCATCACTGAAGCTCAAGAAGACGAGACCAGTCTGGGCAACATAACAGAATTCATCTTAAATAATAAACTGCACGCCAACGGCATAGTCCAATAATCCTACATCTGGACAATTATCCAATAGAAATAATGTATACCTCTATATAAAGACTTATGCACAAACGTTCATAATAAATTTATTTGTGACGCTCGAAGACTATAGCAACCCAAATGCCTCTCGGTGGGCTGCTGGATAAGCACAGCTCAGTACATTACAACAGGGAACCCTACAACTGGGAGGAACCAGCAACCTCACCACTCAGGTGGCTCTCAGACATTATAAACCACAGAAGTCTGCTTCTCACACTGACCCATACAATGGAACTCCCTAAAGGGAAAAGTACAGGAAAGAAAACAGGATCAGCAGTGACTGCTGAGGAGAGAGAAAGAATAACACCTACAGACTTTTTGCAGTGGAGGGTTGAGGCTTGTTTCACAATTACACATGTAACTCATTGTATATGCATCAAAAGAAAAGGACAACTTTATTCCTTGTTCATTTTTTTAAACCAACATGAAACATATTAACAGCAACCTTTGTATAATAACTGCTACAAACCCTGTACTGAGTTTTGCCAGAAAGTGATTCCATAGTTAATGGAAAATGTACTACAGTGTCACTGCAGCAGTTTGACTTACGAAATGCTTTAACAGATCTCTCCAGATCATTTCTTTACAAAGCTTGTTGCTCATCCACAAAATCAGGCTGCAAACAGCAAGCGGCTGACAGGCAACAGGCTCCACTCTCCCCATGGACCCAGCTATGGCCAGCTCGAGCAACAAACCAGATGGGGGTGGGGGTGGGGTCTGAAAGACACTGTGCACTACAAGCCATACCACCTGTGTCCCCAGGGACTTTACACAACTCCTCTGCATCCTCAACTGGAAGCCACACTCACACACAAGTACACCACAGGGCCTCCAAGGTGGGACAGAAACCAAC
Source organism: Cricetulus griseus (assembly GCF_003668045.3). Lineage (NCBI taxonomy): Eukaryota > Metazoa > Chordata > Mammalia > Rodentia > Cricetidae > Cricetulus > Cricetulus griseus. The sequence continues at coordinate 121,446,965 of NC_048598.1, forward strand.
TCCCATGTCTACAATCCCACCCCCAGGCTCAAAACACTGGTTAAATTGGTTCTAAGACACGCCTCACAAAAATCTGCCAAAACATGGGAGCCTTCTACTCCCATAAAGTACCAATTACTGATTTTTTTTTTTTTTTTACTTTTTCAGGCAAAATCAGGAACAATCACTAAAAGGGTGGCAAGGCACTGTCCACAGTTTGCCTTCAGTCTGCTCTTTGGTCTTTTCAAGGACATCGCACATACACTCCACACACCTGCAGAAAACACCCACTGGTGTGTTCCTTTTCAAAGCATTTTTAGTAAGATTTTATTGTAATGGAGCAGCTACGAGTAACGTTATTTTTCTCCATTGTTCTCTCTCCAAAAGGTTTCCAACACCAAAACCTACAGACATGGAGGACACTCCTGACATGGCCATTGGGCTCATTTTTAATTCTCTGAGGAAAATCTACCTTTTGAAGTGACAGCATCTTGTTTCCCAGCATTCCCACAAAGAACATGCTCAGGGAGGCAGAACACACAAAGGTTTCCAATAACATTATTCTCACCAATTCATACAACAATAATTCAGTCACAAACATAAGGTGGTTTTGAAGAGGGAGCGGTTGCTTCTTGGTGTGGACCTTTGCTTAAGAACTGCACAGAGACACGTGAGCAGTCAACACTCCTGCCTTGACTAGAACAAGCTAGGCCTAACTGCATGCTACACCATTCTCCAGAGACAGGCACTTCTGCGGTACTACTGAAGGCAGAGCTGGGGCTTTTTAGAGTATGCTCCTTAAGGCTGTGTCTTCCTCCCCACCTTAGTGGGTAAAGTCAGTAAAAACTCAGAAAGTGAACTACTTTACCACAAGTCTAAATGTCTCAGCTAACTACAGAGTCTCCACCACTCTGAGTGACCTTGACAACTTCATGGTTATTCCACAAGAAAATGGATTTCCTTTTTTTTTTTTTTTTTTTTTTTTTTAAGGAGTGAGAAGAGGAAAGAGGTGGGGAGGGAGGGGGGCAGGGGGGGGGTTCCAGAAGGTATTGGTCCCCTGGAGTTTGAGTTACAGCCAAGCAGTTGTGAGCTGCCCCCATGTCTTTGGAAACTGAACTCAGACCCTTTGCAGGGGCAGCAAATGCTTTTAACCACTGAGCCATCCCTCCACCCAGCACTGGATTTTCTTATGCAGAGTTCACTTCCTGGTTAACTTCATGGTTCATACAAGCTTATCCTGGGAGAAGGCTCAGCTCTGCCAAGTTTTTGCAGCTCATTTGTGTTTGCATTATCGACATTATGTTCACTCCATGGGCCTCCTTTGTAGTTTTAATTAAAACTTGTTAACATAATCTTCAAGTCTGTATGGGGAGCTGTATGGGTGGCATGTTACAGTGATCAGAAAGCAATCCAGGGAGTAAGTCCCTCTGCATAGGACAGTCCCACACTTGCCAGGGAAGCTGTGCTCCACCTGCAACTCCAGTGTTCTGGCCCAGGCCCAGGAGGTGCAGTTCTAATGCTGAAAACTTGAATTCAGTAGAACTGTCCTTCTTGCTGATCTGTCAGGCCTTGTGGTTATGGGCAAAGCTGGTGTTGGCAACAGCACAGCTGCATGTCAGGAAGGTGGACTGTGCCTCATGGTGCACTGGAGAATCCTGCAACACACTTGATTGCCCTTGGTTTGTGGTGAGGTGGAGAGGCACCTGTGTTAGTCTAGGTCATCTCATTTCTAACTATAGTTTAAAGCTCTGAAACTCTTCCTCACTCAATAAACCCACTCATTCTGAAAACTGGCTCTCTGACAGGATTTCTGCTCTCAAGATTCTTTCCCCTCCCATCACTTTGGCCACACAACCCAGCTCCTCTGCTGTCAAAGTGCTCTTCTTCAGGAAGGCACTCCTAGAATTATCCTCCTGTCTCTGCTGTAAGTGTCACTATGTAACAACTCCTGCTATCTTCTTTCTATACCTACCTCTCTATAAAAAGCCTGGAAATATCACCAAGAACAGAAAGAGCAAGAAAATGAGAATCAGAAAACTGAGGGCAAATGAGTCTTTCTGAGATCATCTGTTTCTTTTTTTTTTTTTTTTTTTTTTTTTTTGGTTTTTCGAGAAAGGGGTTTCTCTGTGTAGCTTTGGAGCCTATCCTGGCACTTTCTCTGGAGACCAGGCTGGCCTCGAACTCACAGAGATCTACCTGCCTCTGCCTCCCGAGTGCTGGGATTAAAGGAGATCATCTGTTTCTAAAAACAATTTCTACTTCACTCCATTCTCTTGGTTATTGTGAACATCAACAACCACTATCAACGATCAATAAGAATTTGATAAAAGGGGCCAGGTGGTGGTGTCGCATGCCTTTAATCCCAGCACAAGTGGCAGGACAGGCTCCAAAACTACACAGAGAAACCCTGTCTCGAAAAACCAACCCCCCCCCAAAAAAAAGAAATTAAAAAAGGTGATAAATAGAGCCAAAGAGATGGCTCAGCAGTTAAGAGCGCTGGCTGCTCTTCCAAAGGACCCAGGTTCAATTCCCAGCAACCACAGGCACTCACATCAATTTATAACTCCAGTTCCAAGGGATCTAAACGGCCTCTTCTGTCCTTTCATGTGCACTGCATGAACTTGGTACTCAGACACACATGCAGTCAAACATCTAATACTTACATCGACTTATTTTGGAAAGTGACAAACATCGTTGGATGTAATCTGGGAGGGAGGGAAGGAAGGAGGGAGGGTAGAAGTCTTAGAAGTGATATGTGGAAAAAAGGCATGTTTTTAAAGCTTTTGGACATACCCAGAATATTTTTTACAGTACATATTTAAAAAAACTCACTTCAAGAAATGAATATGAACCAGTCATTGTAAGAATGAAAGCCATAACCAGGAACTCAGGTGTATCTTGTACATTTCATTAGAAGTTACAATGCTGCACACTCATGTATCAAGTTTTTATCTGAAAGGCCAGGCTTGTCCATGAGTAAGTCCTCTGGCTGTGTGGTCTCCTGTCTTACACAGACCACACCCCAAAACACCACCAGAACTTCCCACTCCCCTTCCCACAAGTGTGACAGACAAATGCGGACTTGGAAGAAGCAATCTGAAAATCATTACCAACACTTATTTACCACAAAATCTTCTCATACAACATGACTAAACACCTCTTAATGGAAATCTCAGAGAACTTATTTTAAGGGTGTTTTTGTATATTTAGCATATTTCTGTGGAAAATAATACTAATTTTAAGCAAATTATATATGATCATAGTAACACAACAAGTAACACTGACAAAACTTTGCTATTAGCAAAGAAAACTTACTCTTGGACAACATTCAACTCACCCAGCTGACCCCAAAATACCATGTTTAGGATGTGGCTCCACTGCTAAGCGCCCTGCAGTGGTGTTACCAGTCTAAAAGGCACCTATTAACATTTAGGTGTGTATGTAAACCTTACCATAGGCCCTCCTGGAACCTAAAGACACTTATTAGTGGTTAACACAGACTGCCTGCAAGCCATCTCCAAACAGCAAATCTGCCTAGTCTCCTTTACCCAACCTCTAAGGCTCAACTCTAGGCTTGGTCTCCACCCTCCTCTTTTCTATTTAAATTTATTCATCTGAAAGCCTGATCAATTACCAAAGCTTCAAACAGCACTCATATAACTGACAACTCTCAAATGTAGCATCTCCAACATATGTGTCACTTACGAGAACACAGATTTCCCAACTCTAGACTTGCTCCATTCACCAGACCAGCGATCACCACCATCTGCAGCCAAGTGGGCAAATGCTAGTGCTGCCTCTGCCTCCTGGCTCCAAACTCCATTTTGTATCTATGTAACAGCAAAGCTGCTTCCTTTGTAATTCCTCAGTATGCCCCTGCCCCCTCACTTTCAATCAATCTGGAGGGCAGGGTCCTTACTTTATTGACAGTTCCATCCCCAGACCCCAAAGCAGTCTCTGGCAACCAGTAAGGCCTTAATTCACACTATGGAATGGAAGAAAGAAAAAAAAAAAAAGTTCTAAAATGTCACTGCCTCTGGGGAGTTTTGCACCTGTAATATAGAGAGTAGGAAATCATTTTCCAACCCCTTCTAATCTGAACAATATCCACAGCTTGAGAGCAAGCAGACTACTACCTCACAGCACAAACTACAACTGCCTCATATCATAGATATGGCCAGATGTAGACCATAAGGTCTAGAAAGTTCCTACCACTGGCTCAAGATCACTAGGATTCAGAGCTTGGATACAAGTCCTCAATAACACACAATAACAGCCCACCAAGAGGCTAACCAGCCAGTCTCCACTCCTTTGGTTGTGTACAAAATATTGTTTTTACATTACTTTTGTGTGTGTGTGTGTGTGTGTGTGTGTGTGTGTGTGTGTTGCACAGGTCTGCAGGGGCCATGGTGGGCATGTGGGGTCAGAGTAAAATGTGCATGCATCTTTCTGACTTATAGGACCCAGACACTGACAGGCTTAGCAGCAAGTCTCTTTACTGTACATGAGCCATCTCCCAGGCCCACAAGACTCTGGAAAGCAGCAGAGAACTGAGTTAATTGTCCTCCTCTGGTTTTTATAAGAATACACAGCAAAAGACGTCCTGCAACGTCCTCATGAGGTACACAGCCAGATGAAAACACAGGACCGACTAACTGGGTTGAAAGCTGCTGAAGGACCAGACAGTGTTTCATAGCAGACCCCAAATTCACTGAGAAAGCTGTTTGCTGTGGACTTATCAACTCATCAGTGGCCGTGATCTGGTATCTGGGATGTGGTTTGACATTTCCTACTCAAAGCTTCTTCATAAAACTCAGCAACATCAGCCCTACCTGGAAACTCACAAAGTTAACTTAACATCCGCCCATGTGAAGAAACATCGCCCTAGGAGCTATCAATTGCCTGACTTACTATTTGGTTGTGAGAAAGGGTCCTCTAAGTGCCCAGCATGACCTAGAGCCACGTGTACATGTCACAGCAGCTGGCCCTTGTCAATCTAAACACTCTGCTGTCTACCCATGTCCTAAGACCTCTTTACTGAGCCTCAATGGCAAGCCATAAGGGTCTTCCAGGAACCACTGCCCTGCTAAAGCAGGGCATCCTTGAACCTGTCTTAAATACAAGACATGGGGAGGGAGAAGAAGAGGGGAGGAGAGGTAAAAGAAAGGAGTCAGTAGGAGGGAGCCCTTCTTTGTCTTGGTCTTGTTATGTGGACTAGGCTTGATGCCCTGCTCAGCTGGATTCTAAGATCACAGATGTGCACCACTGAGCCCAGCTGGAAACAAAGCTTTCTGTGGGGGGGGGGGGGACGACGACACACACTTGATAGTGAGTAATAACACAAGAAAATGGAGACAGTATTGTCACTTAGAGCTTGCACAAAGCTTGTGTGCAGACTGAACCCACCCCTACAGCCAAGAAATAACCAAGTGCTATAGTCAGCCTGCTTTGGGTTCATGTGGCTACAAAGGGTTCTGGGAAGTAATTCGGTGGACTTGAGGGAAGGGATAAGTCTGAGTGAGGTGGAGGTGAAGGGTGGGATTTTCCAGAATACTTCAGAATCAGCAAGTGCACAAGGTATAGTGAAGGGAACCGTCCAAGAGAGAGAAGATGCAAGAATAGAACCCTTAGCTTCAAGAACAGGGGAATAACTACCGATAAAAACAGAGTGCCAACTTCATTTAAAGTGAATCAGCAGCCCTGCTACTGAAACCACACATAGCTTATGTGAAACAACACATAGCTTCAGAAAGACACTGGTTCTTAGAGATGCAAAGCTGGAAGTTCCCATGGTGGGACTTCACACTTTGTTCTATAGGACAGCAGCATTTCATATTTCTTAATCCTCCATGTTTGCACTGCAGAAGACTTGGGGACTTTCTACTTCTACATTGCTGTAACACATTCATTTTGTTCATATGATTTGGGTGCTTTAAAAAAAAGAAAAAAGTTCAAGCTTTCCAAGTAGAAATCATGCCTTTCATTATTGTTGCATGCCCCCAGAAGCTAGAGCAGAACTCATTGTGAAAATCACCCTGCAAATATCACAGGTGCATTTAAAGGGAATAGAAACTGATTCCCAGGAGAATCCCTGTGACACATAACACACCTACCTACCTACCTACTTCAGTATTACTCATCTGATGTATATGGTAGGCACTGTTTTCAGCATTTCCTGTATACTAATCTTCAGTTAGCAGGTACATACTGCTTGCTCAGTCATTACCAATTTTGCAGAAAATGAGATACAGCAGTGTTAAGCAACTTGCCAAGGTCAGAAAGCTGGTGAGGGCTCTATGGTGTGACCCATAGAGCTAGGTGTCAGTGATGTACAAAGCCTTAATGAACACACATCCCACCCCACCGCCCCCACTTAGCATTATATGACGCACTTGAAAAAGGGCCAGGTTTCAGTTGTCAACTGGTGGCAGCCACAACATACATTTACTGAAAGTCTAACACAATGCAAACTGCAATTCACATTTATAAAATCACACATGCACACACAAAACCACATTATTTTACTATGCTTCTGGATTATTTAGATTTGGGCTTTGCATGCTGTTTTTATTAGGAAGTGCATCTGCTCTCTGCATTAAACATGACATCAACTCTTTTATACACAAAAAAGTCAGCTCCATCATCTGATCAAGCAAACAGCAAGTGATTAAAGCTGCCTAACTCCTTATTCAACACATTAACATACATAGCTAAGATAGCACTGCTTGATTCAAGTGACCTGACACATTTCACAAGCAAGAGCATTCTTTTTTTTTTTCCAACTTTTTTTTATTTGAATTAGAAACAGGATTGTTTTACATGACAATCCCAGTTCCCTTCCCCCTCCCATCCTCCCCTACCCCCCCCCAACTAAAACCCTACCTATCACATATCCTTTCTGCTCCCCCTGGATGGTGAGGCCTTCCATAGGGTGTCATCAGAGTCTGTTGTATCCTTTGGGATAGGGCCTAGGCCCACCCCCATGTGTCTTGGCTCAGGGAGTATCCCTCTATATGGAATGGGCTCCCAAAGTCCACACCTATGCTAGGGATAAGTACTGAACTTCTACAGGAGGTCCCATAGATTTCCGATGTTTCCTCACAGAAGCTCATGTTCCTGGGGTCTGGATCAGACCCATGCTGTTATCCCAGCTATCAGTCTGGGGAGCAAGAGTTCCCCGATGTTCAGGTCAGCTGTTTCTGTGGGTTTCACCAGCCTGGTATGGATACCTTTGCTTTTCCCTTGTCCTTCTCTGTGACTGGATTCCAAATCAGTTCAGTGGTAAGTTGTGGGTGTCTATTTCTACTTTCACCAGCTGTTAGATGAAGGCATGTTTGTCTTTTTGCAACTGGGTTACCTCGCTCAGAATGGTTTCTTCTAGTTCCATCCATTTTCCTGCAAATTTCAAGATTCCATTGTTTTTTTTCCTCTGAGTAGTACTCCATTGTGTAAATGTACCACATTTTCTCTATCCATTCTTCAGTTGAGGGGCATCTAGGCTGCTTCCAGTTTCTAGCTATTACAAATAGTGCTGCTATGAACATCGTTGAACAGATGTCCTTGTTGTATGAATGTGCTTCTTTTGGGTATCTGCCTAAGAGTGGAATTGCTGGATCTTATGGTAGACTCATTCCCATTTTCTTGAGGAATCACCATACTGATTTCCAAAGTGTCTGTATGAGTTGTCACTCCCACCAGCAGTGGAGGAGTATTTCCCTTTCTCCACATCCTCTCCAGCATAAACTGTCATTGGTGTTTTTGATTTTGGCCATTCTAACAGGAGTAAGATGGTATCTCAGAGTTGTTTTGATTTGCATTTCACTGATGGCTAAGGATGTTGAATACTTTCTTATGTGTCTTTCAGCCATTTTAGATTCCTCTATGAGAATTGTCTATTTAGTTCTGTACCCCACTTTTTAATTGGATTATTTTGGTGTTTTGGAGACTAGCTTCTTGAGTTCTTTGTATATTTTGGAAATCAGCCCTCTGTCAGATTGGGAAAAGATATTCATCAACCCCACGTCTATGGGCTGCCGTTTAAGCAAGAGCATTCTTTATCTATAAAAAGCAGTCAATACTCACTTGGCCAATGCAGAACACCCTGCGGTACATTTTGTAAATACCTATACCCATACAACACCAGCAACAGAAATTAACACTGGACTAAGTGGAGACACAAATTGCAATGAATGAGAACTGCTAGTTTCATGTGACAATTACAACTGTTGTCTCTGAAAGTTGAGAAAGTGTTCCTGTAGATAATACAATAAAAGACAAGACTATTATCAAAATATGGGGTCTAGGACTATGGCACAGTGATGCATTGCTTAGCATGTGTGGAACCCTGACTCTATTTCCCCAGCATGGACAGCTAAAGAAATGAAAATAAAAAATAATACACACTGAGCAACCAAATTAGGAAAGGGCTACTAAATTTAGTTCTTGTGAACAATATAAAATAGTTCACTAAAACTAACTGGTCAGAAGCCAGAGAGATGGCTCCTTGTTTAAGAGCATTTGCTGCTCTTGAAGGACCTGAACTCAGTTCTCAGCACTCAAATCAGACAGCCCACAACCACCACCAACTCTAATTCCAAGGGATTCAAGGACTATGCCAATCCATATAGACAGACACACACATACATACCACACCACACACACACACACACACACACACACATACACACACACACACACACACACACACACACCAAAATAAACCTTTTTAAAGGAAAAAAAAAGAGGCCAACATGTCTGAGACTATAAATACCTATGTTCCTCAAAAGTAGTAGTGAACACTATGCTAAACAAACACCTTTCTTGAAAAAAGACATTTAATTTAGTTAATAATGAATACAACTCTCTAGTTTAGGCACCATCTGCAGGGTTTAATAAGCAAAATGTAATACAACCCTGCAAAGAGGACAGAATTAGAACAGTGAATTTTATTACCAGGTTCTCCTAATGCTATATTGTTTATCTCGGCAAATGCGGAGTAGCCTGGGAACCGTCCCAGTTTCACTGAGAGTTATCAACTGAAGCTAATGTTTCCTGAGAGAAAACTCTGCTTTATGTGGTCCTTGGACTGCCCAGCACCTGTGCACTCCCTCAGACACTGCTCAGTGGGCAGAATGGGCAGTGCCAGCTCTGAAATGTCACGGGAGTATTCATACTGCTGTCACTGTACTTAACAGCTCAGCCAAAATTAAAGCATGATCTCCCCCGCAAAGATAAAAATGAGTTTCACCTTGAAGTCTAAATGGACACAGCACAGTAACAAAGAGAAGCTCGCTCTGGTTGCTGCCCTGGTTTCTTCCTTTCTTGTCTTCCAATACCCAAGTAGCATAGGAAGGACCCTGGGCATCCATTCTTGTACACACACGTGGGGCTCCCCCTTCTCCCCTAAAGCACCTCAGAACCTACTGGATTGTAGGATAACAGAGTGTTTGCTATCTGTTTATCACTATTTATGGGGGCACCAAGAAGCCCTGAGAAGACTGGCTGGAGAACTCTGGTCCCCACATCAACCTATTGGTTACTGTAACATGGGGAGAAAACAAAATGCTAGGAGGCACGGATGCCTCCAATGGAACTAAAATCAAAGAGTAATGTTCTGCCCCATGACAGAGCTACAAAAAAAAAAAAAAAAAAAAAAAAAAAAAAAAACAAATTAGACCAGGCCAAATAATGTCATCAATTTGATTCTTCAAATTCAACAACCACCGCCACCCCAGCAAAGGTGCTATTGTACAGTCCTCCAAACCAGATGCTGGGGTTACAGGTGTGCAACACATTGGCCAGTTCCACTTCAACTTCCTAAAATAGGATTAAGTTTCTCAGCTCCTCCAGGTCAGCTAAGCAGAACAAGAGTACATAAATAAGGCATCCCTCTACCGGATGGCACATATGCACTTCCTACCACTAGTTTCATTAGAACAGAGAGCCCTGTTATCAAAAGGTCACTCAGTTTCCAACAGCAATGCTGTTTTGGTCAGGGGAGCCTTCCCCTGCCGCCACCCAAAAAAAGGTTTTAACCAAAGCACTAGATACAGATTGTGTCCTAACATATCTTTAACCTGATAATCAGAAAGGGGCCAAATTTCCAGAGTGCTTCAGGTCCTCACTTACAAAATGCCATGCAAACACCTCTTACTGGACTGAGTGTCAACAATAAAGCCCAACCCATGAAGTTACCAGAATGAAACACTGCACGATGTCTGCAGGTCAAGAGGTTATCAGAAGAAAACAGAATATATTTAGGATAAGGGAACAGGCTTCCTAAGACACAAAATTAGTAGCCATGAATGAAAAAGATATCCTATTAAAAACAGTGTCACCAAATGACAGTATTAAAGAAACAGATAACCACACACCCACACAGACATACAAGGAACCACTGGAAGAGACGGGCATAAATCCTCAGTCTCAAGAGAAGAGACTGTGTATCCATGACACTTAAGAAACCCATATTTTCAGTCATGCAATGCCCTTTGCTTCCTCTGCTGGCTTCCAAAACCCTGTGTGAGGGGGACGGGGGGGACAGAAGAGATGCTGGCCACTCTCTAGTGTGCAGAACTAAACTGGGAGCCAGAGGGTGAGAGCAGACAGCCTAGACTACATGAGAAGGCAGGAGATGAAGCCTAGATGGAGGCTGGCACCGTCTAAGCTGTCTGCAAAGAGAGCCATCAGTCTCCTCTGAGAACAAACTCGCTGAGGATGGCAGTTCTGATGTCAAAAGAGCCTCTGCTCAATCCTAACGCTGATAGCAACCTTTCTTACTCAAATTTACTCAGTTCTCCAAACCAAGAAACCTAAGGTTGTCTGGATAGAAGATACATTTTACTTTAAAAACTGGAGTCATAACACATCTCAGACATTCTGTCTTGTCTAAAAATAACTCTTCTACAATAATAGGCTACACTGTAGGGATACAAAGTAATAGAAAAAGTCAAAGTTGCCAATAATTATTAAAGTTGTTCAGCCAGAATTCCTTAACTCTGATTTTACATAATTACACATTTGGTTCTGTCTAGACATGCTATTGAGTTGGATTCATAATACATACCACCCTACCTCAACAGTGCTGGCAGACCAGAATATAATACATGGCTGGCTGTCCACTCTAGTATTTAGGACATGCAACTGACAGAATTATATTTTAAATATATAGATATCAACGACTTACAACAGTAAAGTGAGGGACGTCCCACTCAGAGCCACACATACACTAGGGCAAGCACTATGCCTCTAAACCGATGCCCTGTCCTCCACTGTGTCACACCCAGTGCAAGTAGTTCATGGTGAATATCTCAGTGTGTTTCTAGTCCTCACACTTCCTGTGTCCCAGAGTCTCTGGCTATGAGACCACACAATGCTGGAGCTGCCTTTTCACACATCAGCAGAAGTAACTCAACTGTCTCGGTGGGCTGCAGGAAGCTTTCTGACTTAACTGCCACTTAGAAAATGATACCACATGTAAAATACAATCATTTCCTCTTCCCCCCCAAGCAGTAAAAAGAGAAAAGAAACACGATTCCGAAGTACCATCAACACAGCAGTCAATGAAGGAGTTTTGACCACAGTAGCTAAGATGTTGAGCCAACAGGTAATGCTACAGACAGAAAGGACTCACGACAACCACAAGTTAACTTTAGAATAAAACTGGGATGGCATCCAATGTTTCACACAAGAGAAATGGCATAATTAACAATGGGAGGGGCAACAAGAAAAAAAAAAACAATTGAACAAAGTAGTAGTTTGTGCATTCTCTAAAGGCAAACATGTGAGTTCAAATTCTACCTCAGTAGCTTACAAACTGTGTGAGTTGCAAAAACCATCTGCCTTAGTATCAATCAACATCCATAGGAATCTCCCTTAGCAGAGTCAAGGCCACTATGGATATGACTGTCACCATAAAATTTCTCAATAAGGGGTTGGAACTAACCAAATCCATAACATTCAGAAGCAAATGTAATAACAACAATCATACAAATTAGGAGTTCAATAGCACTGGAAATCTAGCCACCAGCTCTTCCCGTTTCTATCCAAGAGTACTCTAAGGAATGAGAAAAAAGAACAGACGAAATCCCTTGGGATCAACTGTTACTGCCAATCACTCACTTCATCAAATATGGACACACAGGCAAATACAACAGCCAAAGATCAAATGGAACAACTTGTAGGTAAAGCTCCAGAGGTAACCATGGCCCCTCCTACCTGGAAATCGACTTCTTGCGGTTTCACTACAGCAATTTCTTGGGTGGGCTGCAACCATCTGAAAAGTACCTGTGCAGGATAAAAAAAAATGGAGTTAGTGTCTGGGCTGAAGGTGAAGAGGGCAGTCTGTCTTACTGGCTGCACAGTGACCAGGCAGGGTCTAGCAGGCTCTCTGTGGGTCTTGTCAAATATGAAATGTGAACAAGAGTGATTCCTGCAAGAAGAGCCTCCAGGACGTGCCCTGCCCTGTCTCTCAGCACAGGATTGTGAAATTTCACAGGAAAAAGGCAGATAAAGGAGGCTGGGGGGGGGGGGGACGGGACACTGGGGGGAAAGCACCAATGTACTTTGTCCAGTCTCAATCGTCAACACTGTGGTTTTATGACAGGCCATTTTGTTATTGGTGGACAGTTTTTCCCGACCTTCACTTTATCTGTGCTCTTTGGGTGATTCTGCATATGATTCATTCATAAGAAGAAAAACCCCTACAGGTGCATTTCCTCCAACCACACAGATTAGGTGGTCCTCCTCCTCTTCCTCCTCTTCCTCCTCCTCCTCCTCCTCCTCCTCCTCCTCCTCCTCCTCCATCCCAGTTGGCCTGAGGCTCAATACATAGTAAGGCTGGCTTTGAACTTGATCTGCCTGCTTCTGCCTCCCAAGTGCTGGGATTGAAGGCATCTACCACCATGCTAAATGTCTTTTTACCTATGCAGGGCAGCTCCAAGCCCACCTTCTCCAGAGGACAGTTCTCGATAGTCTTCTCTATTGAGATGAGTCCTTGATGAAAGCTTAATGACCAAAAGCCCCAGGTGGCTAAAGAGGCTCCCACAGGAGAGTTGCCTAATAACTGCTGTGGGAGCTCCTGCTAAGGACCCACATATCAGGCTGTTGGCATCTACCACGTCCAGACTGCAGGGACCTGACCTCCAGGTGGAACTGTCCATCTCCAACGTTCCCCCTTTCCATCCCACACAGTCCCCAGGGCCCCACGCCACATGCGCACAGCCTCGCTTCAGGGGAGTGGCTGCAGCCTTCAGTTGTTCTGACTAAATAACAATTCTGCTTCTGAAGATGCCCGCCTCCTTCCCTTTTATCTCTGCATCGCTTCCTAACATCTAACACCTGTGGTATACTATGTTCACCTGTGTTGTGTCTCTTCCTCCTCTAAGTTGTATTAAGATTGTCCCAGTCCCCTGTCCTCCCCCCCCCCCGCCCGCACTGCACTTGCTGGAGCCAGGACAGGGAAGGGATCACAACTTTCGGCTCCATCCTTCTACACTGTCGTGTTCTGTGTACGACTGGCACTAGAATCAAGACCCCAGTAGTTCAGTGTCCCTCTGACTGCAGCCACAGGAAGGACAAGGCTGCTCTGCACCAACCAGGACTATCTGATTCCAGCAACAGCCGGATGAACACTCAGCCTGACCCCAACCCAAACATCCGAAGGAAGCCGCTGCCTACACTGCCTTTCTTTAACAATTACATTTTAAATACAGGCTATTAGGAAGGGCCTTGGCTACTGCTCGACAGAAACAGAACTTCCTAGAGCAAAAACACCTTCAATCTCCCCAAATCAAGTCTTTCAACCCATTTTAGAATTTTAGAATATTCTATGGATCTGAGGGCATTTGGAACACAGGGTTCCTGTGTCACAGCAACACATTTGAAAGAAGCCAGTGCCTCAAAGGACCACAATCCTCAGTGTGATGTGATGTGACCGATGTGATGGGCTAAGGGATGATGATGTTGCCAGCACGAGAGAGGCAGGAGTCACAGGTGAAGCAGCTGACTTGATTAGCCAGGCAATAATCACGGAGGGTAGCTGGTATCCAACCCCAAAACCCAGGAGAAGACTGCATTCAACACAAGTCCACACCCAGCCTGAGCATCCACCAGTAACACAGCCACTTCCTTCAATGAGCTCACTGAGTAACAATGAGCAATGTACAAACATAAATTATAACCAGACCTGTGCTATAATCATTATAATGGCTGTGAACTGGAGTTCCCAGAAAAAGCCACACCTATGGTAAAGATTCTACAAGGTTGAGTGACTGATTTCAACCAACTGTAGAGAGTAGGAATGTTGCAGATCCAGAGTCACATTGCCTTAGTCTGTTTTCTGGTGCTCGTAACAACCATTCGCTCTTGGTCTTACAAAATATCCTTGTGACTACCACATGAGACTTGGAAGGTGCTAACAAACTACTGGCTTCTGGGAATCAAAAGCTGAGGAAGCCATTAGGTGGCATGTGAGGCCCGGAACAGTATCCCTGCTTGCTGGGACCCACCCACCTGATACTCCCACCGGTTCATTTGAAAGGTGCCTGGGTTTATGGCTCGATTCTGTTCTGTGGCTATATGAACTCTATGGCACTGTTTCCATGTTGGAACATGTTATTCTGGGTGACCTGACTCCACATCCTGAACCACAGACATTCAGAGTTAGTTTAAGAATAGACTCTCCCTTCCTCCCTTTAAAGGAGAGCTGTGTTCTTCCTAGATACCACATGTCAGCAGCTAGAAGCTTAGTATGTGCCTGGAATTTTACATAAGAATTTCATATAGGAGTCTCAAACACCCTTTGATATACTACAAACCTCCAGGAAATTACCACCCTCTGGAAGAGACCAGCACCAAGTCCCCACGACCAGGTAACAGCTGACACACATTGAAATCTCAGAAAACTGAACGGTCTGTGGCACCTGAGTGATAAAAACCATAATGCCTGGTTGAAAATGAGAACAACAAAGGTACCAAGTAAAAAGCACAAAGGGAAGGGAGTCCACAGTCAAGTCATCCATAAGGAGAGAACATGCCTGCTCACCCCCTCCCTCAAAGGGATTCTGCATGCCACAGCAAAGCACCTTAGCTAGCAACACTATGTCACGTGTTGTCACTAGACAGAGGAACACCACAGACCTGGGCAAAATGTGAACTTGCAATAATGAGCCTTAAGCCCAGGAACCATGGGATGTAAAAAATGAATACTCCACATGACACACTTACAAAGAAACCAACAACAGCTCATGCTGCCTCAAATCCCCACAGTTGCTAGGTAAGAAGTGAAATGACAAAAAACACTATTACGCAGTGACACCGAACGCCAAAGCGGGGCTTCCATGGTGGCAGAATTCATCAGAAGCTTGAGCGAAGCACTTGGCACCATTTTTAAATGCAGCTCAAACCCAGCTGAAAACTCCAAAGCCATCACCGCTCCACTCCCCAGGAGGCAAAGCACAGCAAATATAACAGAACAGATAGGCCTTTGGTCCAGTCTGAGCACTGAATAAAGTGATTTTTAAGCACTCTTTTCTATGGCATCCTTTTACTACAATGCCAACACAGGGGTCAACAAAAGGCAATCTTTCTATTCAGGCCTTTACAGCTCCAAGCTTCTGGTTAGTGTTGTTAAGATCACAGACCACCAACGACTGTCCTGTGAGATTTTTCTGAACTAAACCATCCCTCCTCTTCCACAGAGTCCACTTAATTCAGTATGTGTCATTGTACTCTCGGAGATGGCTTTTCAAAGGATTAAGAGGAAAAGGTAATAGCTTTACCCCAGTGAACCAAGAGAGGATGTGAAGAAACAGACGTCATCCCAGCAGTCTGACCCCAGGAACTCTTATTTGAGGCAAATAGCCTGAGAAAATAATCAAGCATCTATATTGAATGCACATGCAAAATAAATACATAGAAGCTCTATCTCTGACACATCAGACAAATCAGCCTAAGGCAAGATGTAGTGTTACAAAGTAATTTGAAATGATTTAAATGGATGGAAAATATTCAAAAATTCAACTAAACATAAAAAGCAGAAATACCAGAGATCCCAACTTCACTATTAGAAAACACAAACAAGCACAGAAAAACACAAAGTAACAGCAGTGACAGACAGCCTTTGTACCCTTCCTCAAGTTAGTTAAAACCAGCTTGTGGGACTAGAGAGAAGGCTCAGTGGTTAAGAGCACTGCCTGCTCTTCCAGAGGACCTGGGTTCCACATGGCAACTCAAAATTGGCTGTACCTTCAGTTCCCAGAAGATCCAATGCCCCCTTCGGCCTTTTCAGACAGAAGGCATGCCTAATACATACAGACATACATACAGACAAAACACCCATAATATAAAAGAATAAAATAAAAACTAGCTCCTGTTACTTGTCTTGCCACCCACAAGAACAAATCCCTTTAAAATAAACAGGCCCAGCAAAGCAGCTCCTCTCAACTGCCGAGTCTGCTGCGTTCTGTAAAACATGTATTGCTGATTCTGTTTGACACAATGACTACAGTAACAGGGAGAGAGGATGCATTTTCAGGCAACATTTCAAATAAGAAAAATCTATTAACTGTTATACTTTAAATAAACAAAAAAGAAGAAGAAAAGAAAACTGCTGGAGATCTTTATACCCTGAGTGTAAAAATCAAAGTGTTTTGTGATTAACTAAGAGGCGTTTAACAATACTGACACCAAACACTGTTAGCACACGGGCCCTTTAATCGTTAACCACGGGCAGAAGAGATGCTTTAGTGGGCAAAGTGCTTCTGTGTGAGCATGAGGACCCGAGGTGGGATCCCCAGGACCAACATAAAAAGCTGGACATAGTGGCGTGCACTTGTAACTAGTGCCAGAGGAACAGACAAGTGGGTTCCAAGGAGCTCACCGGCTGAACAGCAAGCAGCTGGTTAAGGTGAGATCTCCTGTCAAGGAAGTAGAGAGCGGCCCAGTCTCTCCTAAATCACTTCTGAGAACACAGAAATTGTGTAAGACTAAATCAAACTTAGTTTCAAAATAAAATTCCCAAGGAAGAAGGAGGATTGAGTGTCACCCTGAGTAACCACTTTATCTGAAGGCAGAGCCACAGAGTTTCCCCTAGGTCTCTAGGGGGAGTGTT
Organism: Cricetulus griseus; assembly: GCF_003668045.3. Classification (NCBI taxonomy): domain Eukaryota; kingdom Metazoa; phylum Chordata; class Mammalia; order Rodentia; family Cricetidae; genus Cricetulus; species Cricetulus griseus. The sequence continues at coordinate 121,464,054 of NC_048598.1, forward strand.
CCTTGTAATCCTACACTAGCCCATCAGGCAACTGAGAATCTCTACAGAGTTAGAGATTTGGATTCGGAAGTCACAAGGGTAACAGAACAGTGGCTCTTTCACCCGCTGACAACCAAATTTTAAAGGACCTAACTCATTGGTTTTCAGTTTTCTAAATAAACAGAGGATGGTCAACCATGTCCCTCAGTGCAATCAAGACATTGGCAGGTCTCCCCTCCTGAAGGTGCCCCATGTCAATACTAGTCCCCAAACCAAAGCAAGGAAGAGAACAGTCTTGTTCTCACACTCACATTAACAGCACACACTGTAAAGAATAAATGTCACCCAACCTCCCAAGATGAGGGAAAAAGCAAAGGAAATATGACCTGGGAACCATGACTGGGAGCCAGTCCCAGGTGCTGGGAACTCTGATGGATATCCATCTCCTGTCTCACGACCAACCAGAAGACAAGATACTTTGTGCTTCTTTCTGCTAAGGCTGCTCTGATTTCAAACTGCCCTATAGTCCTAAGGAAAGGACTGAATGTCACACCGTCTTTCTCAGGATGAATGCTACTTTGATGAAATTACCTTATCCTGGCTCCATTGAAGGAAATCAGTTGTCTTTGTGTCCATGAGGACTGAGAAGGACAGTAGCTCCACTCTATAAGGACTCTGGGTACCTAAAGGTGGCAAAGGGTATCACTTTCAGGAACATGAGCCACCAGCTAATGCACTAAGCAGAGACAGAAACTAGAGCCCGAGGTTCGGAGAGCCTGGATGTGAGTAGTTCGAACACCACTGCATCCAACCCTGACAACTGTCTCTTTACTCTGTTCCTATGACTCTACGAGAACAGAATGGAGTGAACAGAACTGATAACTACTGTCTGCATTTCATGGCCCAAAGTGAACATGTGGAACTCTAGCTCCGCTCTCTCCTGTAGGAGCCAGGGTATCCACAGACAGCATTCTAGAACAAAAGGATAGAATCAGATCTCCAATGAAAGAATATGGCATTCTACTGTCATCTCTAACTGACTTGCATTTCTCCTCAGAAAAGGGCTGCTGTAACTATGGCTACACATACATTTTCTTTTAAATTTCAAGTTCAGTTGGGTCTCCAAAGTCTCACTCCACACAGTAGATAGAAGTTTTTCTTCCCGACAAGCTTACAGGGTACTCAGAGTACTGAGGGAGGGCTCCCACAAGCAGACAACTGTTTCCCAAGCGTCTTACTGAGTGACTTGTCTCATTAAATACGTGTAATGTCCCCCACTTCAACTTGACAAATGGATCCCAACTGAAAGCCAATTTCAATATATAATTCACCCATAAGGAAGACAGAGAAGAACTACAAACATGAAAAGATGAAATTATTTAGAAGAGACTTAATTCACAGATTTCAAAATGTATAGTTAGTCTAAGAAAATACATCGGTATGAAAATACGAAACAACAAAAGGCTACTTAATATACCAAGGTCTTGTCTGTATATTATCAACTGCCTCCTTCAGACTGGATAGTAAACTAAAACTTACAAAAGTGGAACTGGGAACCAGCAAGAAGGCTCAACAGGCAAAGACACTTGCCACCAAGTGTAACAACCTGAGCTGGATCCCTGGAACCCACATGGTGGAAAAATAAAAACATTTCCTGTAAGTTCACATCCCTATGGCACATACACACACATACTATATAATAAATATACTATATAAATAAAACAGTAAATGATACATAAATAAATACATAAATGGAATAGAAGATTTGGGATAATGATGTTAAAATAAATGTTAAATAGTAAAATAAAACAGTAAAATGCTATATATTTTGAGAGACAGGACAACACTGGAGTTTCTTAACAGTCTAAATCAAATGTGGGGAGCTTAATTGAGGAACTGTAGTATATTTACACTCTACTAAGACCTGGCCCCAACTTAAACAACACCCAGAGCTTCTAGATCAACACACTTTGCTCTACTGCATTGGTTTCAAAGCACATGAAAGACACAGGAGTGCAGGCTCTATGAAGACCAGAAAACTATTTTCTTCAAATGTTCCCATTTGTCTGTCAAGGAAAAAAAAAAACTTAATATTTATACAAAATGTATCCACTTATTAAAACTCTTTACTAAATGTTAACAAAATAATACTTTTTCATAATTAATTACTGGAATTAGAAAAATTCCAAGCTGCCAGGAAAGAAATCTCATTGCTACTCCTTACTTTGGCAAACCTCCTTGGATTTCCATCTATCCTCTGGGCTTTGAGTCAAGTAACTGAAATCTTGGCTAAGAAGGAGGTATGCTAATTTGGGATCCTGACCCTTTAGAGAGCAGAAAGAAAAGGATGTTATACTACGTGCTTTACATGTTTTACGTCGGACGATGAGATATGATGGTTTCTGGTTACTTTGGTTCTATTTGGTTGTTTGGTCTAAAAGGAACTGAAGAGTACCTGTAGATTGCCACTGACATTTGAAACAAGCTATCTGACCAAGACATTTTAAAGTCTTCACAACTGACTAAAACCCAAGAGGCAGCTTAGCCAGCTTTTCCGCCCACTACAACAGCTACTCCTAGGAGACAATAGAAGCGACTGCCTAAGACTTGGCCCTCATCCATCCCTCTAGAAAGCGCTCACTTGGTACTCACTGCGCCCCAGGCACCAGAGCCTCAGCATACAGTGGCGAACAAGATGGCTAGAATCTGGGGAATCTGACTGCAGCAGCCACCCTTAAGTCTGTGCCCTTCTGCCGTACCACTTCTAGGCTCAACTAGACAATATGCTTCAAAACCAGTGCTAACTAGTTGTCAACAGACTTTCTCCTCACTTTGGTGCTAATGGATTCACTTTTTTTTTTTTATTTCCTTGTAAAGCAGCATAAATCCTACCTAAACAGCAATCAGAGGCTGTATTTTTATAAACACCTTACATGGCTAAAGGTTCAACCAAGACCCTTAGGAATTTTCTGAGCAATAAAACAGGACAGAGGTCAGTCACCAGTAAGTGTGGCCAGAACTGGCTCTTTTCTGGAACTAAGAAGACCGACCACACAGGGTCCCACCTAAATGACCTGAACAATCATGTGTCTCATAAGGAAGACTTTCTTTGTGAACTTCAGATCTCAAGCCAACTCACAAATAAGTACCACACAGAACTGGGTATGCAAATCAGGATTCCAACAGATTCCTATCAATCTTGTGTTTCTACTTGTCCTGGGTCCTGATCACCATGCTAACAAGATTTCAATGAGAAATATACAATCAGAATTTTAGCCCACAAAACAAACAGGTATACCAATGTTTCCTAGAGGGTAAACCTAATTTATTTTTTCTTTTATACTGAATCTTAACTTTCTCCTTTTGGTTTCTCTGTGTAGCCCTGGCTGTCCTGGAACTCACTCTGTAGACCAGGCTGGCCTCGAACTCAGAAATCTGCCTGCCTCTGCCTCCTAAATGCTGGGATTAAAGATGTGTGCCACCACTGCCTGGTGTAAACATTAATTTACTATTGCACTTCCTTTTCTTCTGGTTTTGACCTCACTATGTAGACCACGTTGCCTTGAACTCACAGAGATTTCTCCTACCTCTGCATCCCACACACTTTGATTAAAGGCTGCACAATTACACCCAGTATGAATCTTAACTTTCTGTGTCCGTATCTTTTATTTTTTCTTTTTGTTTATTTGGGGTTTTTGTTGTTGTTGTTGTTGTTTGGGTTTTTTGTCTTTTGGGGTTTTTTTGTTTGTTTGTTTGTTTTTTGAGACAGGGTTTCTCTGTGGCTTTGGAGGCTGTCCTGGAACTAGCTCTTATAGACCAGGATGGTCTCAACTCACAGAGATCCGCCTGCCTCTGCCTCCCGGGTGCTGGGATTAAAGGCATGCACCACCAACGCCTGGCATCCGTATCTTTTAAAGATTATAAAACAAAAAGATATTAGTTCCAAAACCAGCCAAAGTTTTTCAACATCTACAGACAGTAGATCCAAATTCTTCAGCAGGGCTCAGTTCCACCCAACTTCTCACCTGTTTCTTTTTGTGCCCCTCACATGCCATCCATCCCTGCAAACACACTGAGCTCAACACTCTACATGGGAGTCCTGTCCTTCCTCATACAGCTTCTATTCACAAAGTGCCCCCAACACTGCTCTATAATCCCAAGGTTCACCTTGGTGTACCTAACTTGAGCACCACCTCTTTGGGCATTTCCTAGTATCTGTACTTAGTTCCCACAGAGTGGCCCCACATACAGAGATAGCATGAGCTTTGAAGACAAACATCATGAACACCTCTATTTTACAGTAAGAGTTAGGCCTGAACAACATAAGGCAACAGAATTAACCATCTAAGACCTGGGGCTCTAGGCATCATTTAATTCATGAGTTCAAATCTCAATGTTAACAAAAGCCTGACCTTGCTCGGGTGAGCTGGGCGGAGCAGACACATCAGGAACCTCAGCTTTCTCCTCCTTCACCTGAGAAGAGCTGCATCTATTTCACAGCAAAAGAACAAACAGAAGGGTAAACAAATTCCCGGAAAGTAACAAGAAAGCCACACCTCTGTTACACACACACTTACAAGCTCATTAAACGACTACAAAGAGATAGGAGTCAAAATTATCTTGGGCTCTTAGTCCATGGAACAGTCATCTTGTCTACCCCCAGTGTTTGACCTAACATTCTTGTGGCTATCAGACAAACCCTTCTGGAATGTAACAACAGACCCCTAGCTTCCATCAACCAAGAGCCTAAGAATGTCATCAGATAGAATCTGAGACAGGCCTGCCTGCTATTCCCACCCACATAAATGAAAAAGGCCTTGGTATATGGCTCTCTTTGTTGTTTTATGACAAAAACTACATGAAACTCTTACCACATTAGAACACAGTGTTTGAGGGTAACCTAAATCTGTATCCCCGGGCCACAGTCACTCATATTTGGCTCCAGAATAAACTGTCTTATTCCCTTTTAAGATGAGGGTGTGTTTTCACATCGAAGAAGCAATTAATGCACGCCATTCAGGGCTGACTCCCAAACCACAGGCCTGCCCACTCACAGCTCTTCTCTCTGACACAAGTCTCGGGGATCAATGAATAACCTTCTCTATGGTTAGCTCCTCCTTTGAGGTCACCTGCATAGCCCAGGCAGAATTCTGCAAGACTACCTGACAAATAAAAGCCAGAGAAGTTCAAGAGTTCTGAGGCTAAAAACAAAGGACAACACTTATTCAAGTGTTGTTTATTCTAGAAGATTCCCTTAAAATAATAATGGTTAATCTGTGAATGCCTATGAATGGACAATTACCTCTACCGTGGCTGAGGTCCACTACCTGGTTTATGGGGTGTCCCTTGGGAAGGCCACTTGGCCTTGCAGTGACTGCCACATCATTAACTCATCTCTCACCATTAACCACACATTTCCCTGTAATTTTTTCATGATCTTACACTGGCTACAAGAGCAAAGGCTCTTGGGCAACATTTCTCAACCTGTGGGTCACAAGCCCTTTGGCAACCTTTCTATCTCCAAAAAATATTTACATTATGATTCATAACATTAGCAAAATTACAGTTATGAAGTAGCACTGAAAATAATTTTGTGGTTGGAGATCACTACAACACGAGGGTGGAGGCATTAGGAAGGTTGAGACCCACTACTCTAAGGGGACAAGACCTATCTGTGATTGCCCTTTCTTTCAGACCCTTCCTCAGATCCCCTCCCAGAGAATAGGAAGTATCCAAATCACAAGGTAACTCAGAATCTTGTGGTCTCTCAGCTAAGTGACTGTCACCTCTAAGCTCTGCAGTTAGGTTTGAATGGCACTAGACAGATGCTCACATCAGAGCCAGGAACTCAACATCAGGTCAGAAAAGGATTTTACCTAAAAACTATTTTCATTAGTGATAGACAAAAAAATGAAAACGATACAACACTGAGCTGAAGCAGGAAATGTAGATAGAGGGGCTCCCAACAAGCTCTAGAGGGCCCAGGGGTCATTTATGTTCTCTCCTGAAGCCAAATACTTTTCTCAGGAAAAATCAGGATTTCACATTCATTTCTCACAATTTGTCATAAAAATAATGTAGCTTACTCATCAGATTAATCAAATTCATTAATCAAATGAATACAAGTGAGACAGGGTTTCATTTGTAGCCCTGGCTGTCTTAGAACTTGCTCTATAGACCAGACTATACTGTCCTCAAATTCAGAGATCCAAATGCCTCCCCTCCCTAGCACTGGGATTAAAGGAGTGTACCACCACACCCAGCTCCTTGTAAACTATATTTCAATTTCATTATTGCCCAATGTAAGTACTAACTCACTATAATGTCCATTTTCCACCTTGACATTTCAGAAATCCAGAGTGAAAAATGAATACACTACCTGTCTTTGTGTGGGTGGTGGTGAAGGGAGAAAGGTCATGACCCTGGAATTAACTCTGGGCACTCCCTCACCTGTCTGCGGCACATTCCTGGACAGCAGAGAGACAGACTGTGTGACTTCAGCAAAGCTTCAGAAGCCAACTGCTAACACAATCAGGTCACACCGACCCTCTGAACTCTTCCTCCCGAAAGTCTTCTGGTGAGAACCACCCAACCCTTAAGACTCCAAGGACTCCAGGAAAGGCTGCCCCCAATCAAATCCAAGAACAGCAGGCGGGGAAGCCAGAGGCAGAAGAAAAATAAACCCTGCTCCCTGAAGATTTCTGGGTCAGTTCCAAGAACTCCCCTTCTCCCTCTGCCAGCAGCACCCATCAATTCCCATAGCAACCAGCCCACGGCTTTCCAACTTGTCCAAGAGGGAGGTGCATGAGCTTCGGCAGAAACACATAAGAGAAAGGTTGGAAACCAGGGCAGTAATCTTGGCTACATACTAGGTGCTTGCAAGGTGCAATAGTGTCTCCCTGCCTCACAATTGCCACACTACCAGACTGCACTGTCCTCTGATCCTTCTTCAGCCAGATGCTGAGACAAAATGGGGACTCACTCACATAAAAAACGAATTCTGTTTTCCAGTATGGTTTTAGATCAAGTCTGTGTGGTACTAAAGCAATCATGTCTCTTTGAGTTGATGTGCTCACTGAGGGAGCCTGTGGAAGTGGCACTGAGACTGGCGACCTGGAGTGACAGTCTGAGTGAGCACAGCAGTGAAGTGAGGAGAGCTTGCTGAAGCGGCCAGCGTCTGGTGGAGTCTTGTGAAGAACAGGACTCCAGAACAGGGTGAGAAGGACTGCAGGGGACCAGAAGCACTTCTGTCCCCAACACCGGCTCAAGAACACTCAATCAGGAGCATGCCTCATTATGGTGACTTTCAGTAAGAGCACCGAGATTATCAGAACCAGGGGATCTGTGACTGATAACCTAAGCACTCTGAGGCTGGGGACAGATGTTCAGTGATTTAGTGCTTACCTCCAATGCCAGATCCCAGCTTATCTTCTATGCAAGATTCCAATCTTCAGCACCAGAGACAAACAAAAGAATAAAGGAAGGTTGAGAGGAAAAGGAATGACTAATGAATCTAATGTTTATCTAACCAATGGCCATTTTGAAAGAGATTTTTCTCTTCTCCCACTTGAAAAAGATAAAAATCAAACTGAAAGTTGCAAGCATGGACTATAAACCAATTCTGCAATTCCTACAGAATGCAAAAGCTAACAAGCAAGGAGACCATGAGCACAACGGGAGAAGATGCAGTGGAGGCACTTGTCACTGCCACAGGGTCTGTGCAAGGCAACAGCAGACTCAGAGTGGCACAGTTAGAGTTCCAATCCCTGCTCCTGCACACTTCACACTGCCATCACCGTATTCCCGAGTGACTGTCCACTGAGCACTGCAGTGGGGAATGTCCAACTATTACCTAAGGCACACATGGCTAACTACCCAGTACATGATCATAAGAGACCCTAAAAGATGATTTTGAATTACCAAAGAACAGGGAAATGGAAGGAAATATTCGAAGACAGGAAGGCTTGCCATGACAGGAAGTCCAGTTCAGAGTAACCACCTCTATGAGATCAGCAAATCTTCCAAAACTAAACTTAAAAACCAGAAAGATGAAATAATCTGATGCATAAGAAGCAGTTGTCCAGGAGATCAAAGCTAGTAAAAGAAATCTAAATTCTGGTGTAAACTTACCACAATTTCGGTAAGATTAAGAGGGTATTCTTACAGAATACTTAAGTCTACAGCTCCTGTGGGAAAATAATGAAGAACAATTGGGCTAATTATGAAAAAGAAAATTAATGAGGGGTCTAGCCTTAACATTTGCCAGATAGTGAAAGTGTGGTGAACTTATACTAAAAAGGTGTGAAACTGGTTCCAAAAATTCGAAAACACTTGAGGGAATTCATGTAAGATAAAATGTGACACATATAATAAAATCAGTGTAGAAAGAAATAAATGTCTCAACAATAGTAATGGCATAGCCAGATAACCAGGGGAAAGAACAAAGGGATGGCCACTCAGCCAAACAAAACACAGTAACAAGAATGCTTATACATCAACAGAAACCACCAGTCTTCAAAGAAAGCAAGAGGCATTTTTCATAATCTTGGAAAGCCCACATTTCTTCTCATAGGACATAAAAACCCTAATAACAAGGAAGTAAATGATGAAGTTGAAAAAATGTACATATGGCAAAAGTTACCATAAATGGCAAAAGATAAGCCCAGGGAAAGACAGGGTGTCCACTGCAAAGTACTGACTGCTTTTTATTCGGGAGCCATCTGCACAGATGAAGAGGCAGAGGCCAAGAGTCAATGCACACGCTGGGAAGTCACTGTCAAGCATGTAAAGTATGTTCATGTGTGGCCTGAGAAACAGAAAGGCAACCAGTGGTGAGAGCCCACTTTACATCTGTGAAACTGGCAACGATCACAAAGCTAAGCCAAGCAGGGCCACATGGCAGAGGGTACCCATAATTCTAGGCAGGAGGATTAGGAATGTATTATCTGTGTCATCCCCAGCAACATCTCAAGTTCAAGACTGTCTGAGTATGTTTTAAAGAATAAATGTAAAGTAAAACAGGTTTAGACTACTGGGGAAGCTGAGGTGGGATGTCAGGTAAGCCTGGGTAACACACTGAAACATTATCCCACAGAGTGAAATGCAAGCTAAATAGCATACTACTGACAAGAGGGAAGAAAGTGGGATATACTGCTGAGAAGACATTTGTGTAATCTACTTGGGGGGCGGGGGGTTAGTACTTGAAACAGGCTCTAACAATAATAGTCTTCAAACCAGAAGCTCTCTAGATAAACTGTATACTTCCGAGTCAAGGTTAGCCACTGTGTATTTTCAATTGCTGAAACAAAATGCCTGAGAGTGGGTAATGTACAAAGCATGAAGTTTTGGCACTGGAAGTCCTAGATGAGGTGGCCCACTGGTTTGTCCTCTGGTAAGGGCCTTCTGGCCACTTCACAACATAATAGCTAGTGCAAGGGCACCATGGTGGGAACATATTAAAGAGAAAACTCAAAGGAGATTCAGGGACCAGTTTCACACACATAATTACTGGTGCTCAGGAGAATGAGCTCCCTCAGAAGACATGCTCTAATCCCTCTGAGGGTGGTGCCTCGGTGACATGGTTACCTCACTATAGCCCACCTCTTACATGTTTCAGCACCTCAGTGTGTCACACTGGGAACCAAGCTTCCAGCACATCACCCGTTGGGGCGGGCACTCAAAACTCATCCAAATCCTAGCAGCTGCTGCAGCGCTGTTAATACCTACAGCCTGTCACTGAGACACTGAACGATGAGGAAAATCCTTCAGCTACAACGGAAGCAGTGTGCTGAGCTTCCATTTACATAAGAGCTACAATTTCATACATAAATAAGTGCCATGTGGCAGCCGAGTAAATCCTGCAAAAAAGAGTATTAGCAGAAAAACTACTAAAACGCCAGGTACATCTATATGGTTCTGCTTCAGCACATATGCATGGCTCAGATCCTCTAAATACCACTAATGAGAAACCCAAAAGTGTATGTGTTGTACTTTGTCAATTTTCCAATCCTGACCTTACTGTACCTAAACATGCACCTGCCTCATCTTTTAGATTCCAAATGCTTCAGGAAAAGGGCTATGCCCAGCTCAGCTCTGGACACAGAGAAAGCTGCCTGTGTTCAACAAATGAAATCCAAGTGGGTAATGGGCCACAGGCTGACATTTGAGTCAAACATTGATGCTGTCAATTAAAATGTTTACGCTCAGTTATCTGTCTGTTGCTGTGATAAAACACCATGGCCCAAGCAACTTTAGAAGGGCTTGTTTGGGGCTGATAGTTCCAGGGGGTAAGAGTCCACCAACATAGCAGGGAAGCTTGGTAGCAGGGAGGCATGGCAATGGGACCTGGAAGCTCAGAACTGAGGGTGCACATTTTGGACCACAAACAGGAGTACTTAAACTCTCAACACTTACCCCAGTTGTGGAGGCACAGAGGTTCTTGTGTTCACAGATAAGCACTAAGAGAACCAAGAATGTTAAACACACAAGGTTGTCTCTTCAGAGGGAAAGATGTATAACCTGTTTCCACCCAGAAGCCTGGGAGGGGACATGGTTAACAGCCTGGTGACCTTTGCACTGTGAGACCACTGGATTCTCCTCCAGTCCTTCATTATGACCTTATTAATTACAGAAGCTATCTTTATGGAAGATTTCACATGTACTTTACAAAGAGTTTCAATGTAGCCATGTCTTAAGCTTTATTGTGCACATGAGATGGAGATAGAAACTTTTCACCAAATTGTACTGTGCTTAAATATGCTAAAATAAACTACTTGTGGTCAGACTCTCAAAGTTTGAACTAACACTGGCTAGTGAGTCATATTGAACCAAACTACCTTCTTGCATCCCGTAGATTGATACTCTACTGGCCATGGTGGTCAAAAAAGACCCCCATACCCAGGGACCTACTTCCTCCATCAAGGCCACGTCTCAAAAGACTCCCCAAACAGGGCCACTAACTGAGGACTGAGTATTCAAATGCCAGAGCCTGTGGGGTCATCTACCATTCCAACCCCACATCCAGTGAACCCTAAATTCAATTGTTAGCACATGTTGAGAATGTTAAGCTGTCCCCACAGTCACAAGCAGTGTGTTCTCCCCTTGCATACTCACTGCCACTTGGCAGGCATAGTCGGCCACATTGCAAAGCATGACAAAAAGAATAGATGCAAGTGACAAGCAAAGACATGAGACTCATCAGAGGATAGTTTTCTACTAACTTAACTTAACGTAATCCTCAGTGCTAGCTACTGGCTTATAAGTGATCCATGAGAAGCAGACAGGGATGTCTAGGTAAGAATCATATGCTAAAAGCAGAATGCAAATATAATCATCTGTTGATTCAAACTTTCTCTTTTAATACATACAAACAACATGGGGCAGCTAGAGAAAAAAACTCTGCTCTAAGGGCTTTTTCCCCTAAACATTTAACTTTAAAAAAAAAGATTTATTATATACATACAGTCTTCTCTCTGCAGGCCAGAAGGGGGCACCAGATGTCATTACAGGTGGCTGTGAGCAACCATGTGGTTGCTGGGAACTGAACTCAGGACCTCTGGAAAAGCAGCCAGTGCTCTTAACCTCTGAGCCATCTCTCCAGCCCCCTGTTTATTATCTTAAGTGATCAAGAGGAATAAAGAAGTCTTTCCGGTCATAATAGACAACCATTCAAAAGAAAGATTTCATGCCATCCTTCACTCTGTTACCAGGAATCTTTTAAGAGAATCTCAAGAGGTGTCTGCCCCTTCCTGTGCCTGCAGGAAAGCTCACTTAATCCTGTGTGCCCCTGCCTGTGGCGTGGATAACGAGGCAGGTTCTGTGCTGGGTAGCAGCACATTCCTCAGCCCAAAGAACAGATAGATTAATCTGCCCTGGAAGAGCCTTCCAAACCTCAGAACCCTGCAACAAACAGCCACAGCTTCCTAGGTACATATTCTACATGAGGTTTTTTTTGTTTTATTGTCTACTGTAATAACAAGCACAGCTTTGTAACATTCTCTAGTTCCTGGTATATTCACATCTACTAGCAGAGTATAAAGTAACAGCATTAGTGTACAAAGTAACACAGAGCCAAATGTTGGTTGAAGTAGATTTGTATTAACATAAGCAGATTTCCAATTGTTGCTGAAAAGTTAACAGGTATTAAATATAATCTCAATTATGTTAGGCTTTTAAAGTATAGAAACCCAATGCTTTTAATTATAAATGAAAAGGCCAAGCCAACATGTGGGTGTCTAAAGATCAAGTAGAAGAGCTGGAAAGCAATGCAGGGAATAAACCAAGCTTACACCATACAAACAGACACATTCATTGCCTTTACTTAAACTTCTTTTAGTATCTTCTAGGAACCTTACACGACTAACTAATCCATGACTTTAAAACGTGAAAATAAAGATAATGTGTCTACAGCTAACAAAAGCAAACCCAGGATGTAGTTCTGGAAGACAAAGAGTGGGAAGCACCAAGGGCCTGTTTTCACCCAGGCAACAATCGCACTGACAGGATCTGTATGGTGTAAATAGAGCTCTAGACACAGTACACTGGGATTACTTTTGGCCAGCATCCCTTTGTACTGTTATGGCACCTTCTCATAACCTTAGCCCCAGGCTGCCCAGGCAGTTGGGCCAAAAGTCACAGAGACAGAAAGATTGAAAGGAATTTCTGGGGAACATGAAGAAAGGTTCTCTCATTCTGAGATCCAACCGAAGCTGTTACCAACAGAAAAGCAAGGATTCCAGAACAATTACCCAACAGCTTAGGGCCATCTGTCTTCCTCACCAGAAACCCCTTTACTGGAACAGGACCCATCCCCTAGCCCTTCAGGCACCCCTAGTAGCTTCTGGCTTTACCTTATCAGATTATAATTCCATCCAAGGCATCTCCCCAGACACCCCAAATACCTCTTTTATCAAGAGAAAGGAAGAAGGAAAAACATGCTCTTAGCAACCTTTTGAGATGTAACCTGAGAGTCAAAGGGGAATTCTGGGCTAATAGTGAGACAGGCCCTCTCTCCCTTGGAGAAGCCAACAGCTACACTTGGGTAGGTCTTACTCTCCTTTCCCTCCCCAGGGGAGCACATGCCTCCACTCAGGCTATGTATGACGACTTCCTTCCAAAAGCCTCTCTTTCTGTAAACCCCACACTTAAGCCTATATTAAGGTAACTTTAATAATCTCCGACTGGACTTCACTAAACTAGCCAGTTCTGGAATTTTTTCCAGCTTCAAAGTCACCAATCTTTGTTTGGCCTGCATTGAGATCCAAAGAACTCCTTAGGATGGCAAGGGTGTCCATGGTGCCTGTATCAGGATGTGCACCCATCACAGACGGACAGCCAAAGGTCCCTGCTGTGGTACCTCTCACCATAATTGCAAGTCTTTCTTCTTACAGCTGAAGTGACTGAACGGATCTGAAAGCCAGCACACATACTCTTTGGTTTTTCTCATTCCCCCATAAGACAGACAGATGTTAAAGAACTGGACAATTGAAGAACTGGAGTTCAAGAGGCAGAATGTTTGCCTAACACTCCTAAAGTTACTGAATTTGGAACCGAAACTATAAGGGGAGGGGGGGAGACTAATTCAAATGCAGCTGCATATACAAGGAAAATCAGAAATTGGTCCAGCACCCAAGGAAAAGAAAGCTATAAAGAGGCCTTCATCTTTGCCTCACTGCTCTGGCATACAGACAGACTGCAACAGTAACAAAGGCAGCAAATCCTAAGGACCAGTGAGAATCTGACTTTCCAGAGTTACCACATTATTAGATTCAGAAGTACAGTTTTCAACAGAAAAGTATCTTAATAGATACAAGAACACACCCACATCCAACAAAGGCTTCGTGAAAAGTGCTTATGGCAGATGTCTAGCCAGACATCCTAAAACAGCAGTGATCTTACCAACACAGAAAAATCTAAGATGCAGATACATCAATAAACACAAACAAAACAAAAATAAAGTTATAAAACCTCTATAAAGAAAAAAATAAAAAGCAAACAAACTTGTACAGCTCAAGCCATTCATAGTTCTTACCAGGTGGGAGAACTGGTAAATGGGAAGACAGAAAAACGACAATTAGCAAGTCTGAGAACAGAAAAAAAAAAAAAAAGACTAAGGAAGAGAGAGCAGAGACTACACAACCCGCAGGCCTTTGCAGCAACTACTCTCGCCTCACTGGGCAAGATGCCCCAGAAGTAACGTAAGAAAGGGCAGGTCTGTGCTTAAGAAGGGTCTGCCCATCATGGCAGAAAGGCATGGTGGCAGGGCTCTAGTAATGCTAGGGCCTTGAGATAGCAGCTGTTCACCGTGTGGGAGTATGTGGTGGCAGTGGCGGTGGTGGTGGCAGTGGCGGTGGCGGTGCGTATTCATGCTGCAGCCAGAAAAGAAAGCAGAGCGTACACAGGCCAGAACTAGAAGTGCCTGCCACCTTCAAAGGCCTGGTCTGCTTCCTAAAAGCTCTCCAGCTTTCGGAACAGCACTGCAGACCAAGCCCTTAACAACACATGAGTCTGCAAGAAGCATTTCAGACTCAAACCAAGATGGACACCAGCAAGAGAATTAACAACCACAAGGAAGAAGCTACAGGAAAAAGGAGAGAGAGACAGAGACAGAGAGAGAGAGAGAGAGAGAGAGAGAGAGAGAGAAAACCAGTCGGAACAATATTTGAATTAATAATAGCTGAAATGTCTCCAGATTTGGTGAGATGAGTACAAAGATACGCACAAAGTCCAATATTCTCAGACGAAGTCAGCTGCACTGAAGTGCACTGTCAGCAGCACCTTCCAAAGACGAAACGCTGAAAGCAACAGGAGAGAAACAGCTTGCCACACATAAGCAAGCCTCACGGTAGGATGGCATGAGAATTCCCAGAGATTCCACAGATGGGCTCATCGACTATGGGAGACTAAGTGGTTCCCTGGTAAACAAAAGTCTGAGAAAATTTAAAAACAAGAAGAAAGGAAGGAAACAAGAGTCATGCAAGGTGAGAGGAAAGGGCATTAGACCATCGTGGTCTTCCAGCCATGCCTACGACCCTGACCATCACAACCACTCGGCACGCAAGGGTTCAGGAGGGTAAAGTGCTCAAGGTCAGCCTGAACTACACAGTGAGAACCAGTCTTCTCTTTGAAAGAATGATAACTTCCAAGAAATAAACATCATAGAAAATATAAGAACACATGGACAAATGAAAAAGCTAACCCTGCAACCACCACTTATTACCCTAGTTTTTAGTTTTTAGTTGATTTCAGGTCAATGCTTTTTAAAATCCTATTAGTCTAAAAGCTGTGTGCTCTGCCTGCACATGTGTTTCATACATGATTTCAGAGACTAGTGTACTCAACTTTTATTAGTTCACTAGGAGTTTATTTGAGTGTGGGGTATACAAGGAGGGGATACCCTGACAGTGGCTCTGAAGGGGGTGAAGAGACCCTGGCACAGCAGCACGGCTGATGCCACTGCAGCTAAGTGTGCATACATTCAAATTAAGTTGTTATAACTTTAGGATGCTAGTGGTAATTTCCATAGTAACCACAGAGAACATAGCTATAGAACATACACAAGAAGAAGTAAGAAAGGAATTTAAAGGATTCAGCTGCCAAAAGAAAAAAAAAATCAAACACAGAAGAAGACAGTAATGCAAGGAACAAAAACAGCTACAAGGCACAGAGAAAACAGAGCCCACACAACAGAAGTTCCTCCTCATCGATAATGACTTTAAACGGAAATGGATTCATCTCTCTCTCCATTCAAAGACAGAATATAGCACAACGGGTCTTTTAAAACGGAGCTGTCATCTGCAGAGACTCCCTTTGTAAGAGTCTCACTTCAGCTCCAAAGGCAGAATAGACTGAAAGTGGAAGGCTGAAAAAGGGTATCCCATGCTCACAGTTAACAAAAGAAAGCAGGGCGACTGCTCTAATACCAGATGGAGCAGGCTTAGTCAAGTGTGCACGATAGGGAGAAACTATATACTGACTGTGGCCCAGCACAGCAAGCTTTGGGCACCCCAAGGAAGGCACATCACCAAAATATATTTTAAAATCCTGAAAACAGGGGATATTCCTACAATTAGTATTAGACCTTAACACTCTACTTTCAATACTAGATACAACTGGACTGAATATAAGAAAGGAGGCCTAAGTAGCCTGCTACCTCCACTCTGAACAGAACACTAGCTAGCAAAGCATGAACACTATCCCCCAACACTGTCCAGAATAAATCATAGCCAGACCATGAACTAGGTCACAAAACTGTAAACACTAAGTAGCCTGCAAAATTCTTCCCCAACCACAACACAAAGAAGTTAGAAGTCAGTTACAAAAATAAAAACCACAAAATCATAGGGATTGAACAATATGTTAGTAAACGGCCAACTGAACCAAGACAATAAAATACAACATTCTGAAACAAACAGTATTACAGCAAAGACATGGCTGGGGAGAAACTCACAGAAGTCAACGTTTCCACTTAAAGGAAATCCCAAGTCACCGAACTAACTATAAATTATAGAATCAGAAAGACAAGAAGCTAGTAAGAGAGAATAAAGAGGGAAGCAGAAACAAACAGGACAAAGAGAAGGAAAACCATATAGAAAAAGCAAGGAAACCAAAAGTTTATTCTAGGGGAGGTGGTCAACAAAACTCCCCAGTGTTTAGCTAGATGTATTAAGTCAAAAAGAGGAAGATTAACAATCACCTAATCAGAAACAAGAGTAGTGACATTGTATCACTGATTCTACAGAACTAAAAGGGACTGTAAGAGAGCTGGCAAGTAAAATAACTTACATTTAACAGACAAATTTCTAGAAACACAAAAATGTACCAAAATTATATCATGAAAAAGATAAACTTAAAGATCCTGTAACTAGTGAAGAGGGGAAACCAGTAACAACAAAATCTCTTGACAAAGAAAAGCTTTGAACTCAATAGTTTTCCTAGTAAACATTTAAAAGAATACCAAGAATGTCAATCGTCAAATATCCAAAGCCTGAAGAGGAGGGATCACTTCTGAACACACCCTAAAAGGGTCACAACCTCCTGATACCAGCTCCAAGCAAAACACTGTAAGAACACTACAGGCAGTGCCTCTAATGGCCACGAAGAACAAGAACCCTCAGCAAAACACTAGCAAATTGAATTGAGCAGTATACTAAAAGGATTATACACAGGAGACCATGTGGAAATTATTCCTGGAATGTACAGTATGTGCGACATGCAAATCAACCTGCAATACACCACATCAGCAAGAACCAATAAAACACGCCCCCATGACTAGCTCAACTGATGTACAGGGAAAAATCAACTGACAAAATCCAATACGACCTTACAACAAAAAACAAGGAACAAACTGGCCACAGAAAAAAACCACCCAACCTAATAAAGCCATGAAAACCCACAGTGAGTATCAGTGATGAAGTGATGACAAAGCATTTCCTCAAAGACCAGGAACAAGGTGAGGATGGCCACTTCCCCATTTCTACTCAACATGGTATCAAAAGGTCTAACCAGACCACTCAGGCAAGAAAAAGAAACGGACATTCAAGTTGGGAAAGAAAAACTGAAGCCTCCACTGTCTGTAGATAGTATATGTAAAGTCCAAGAGTCAAAAAAAATGAAACTCAACCAATGTGTGAATTCTGACACTTGGCAGGTGCACAACCCCCACACAGGACTGAGCTGGGGTGGGGGGGGGATGCTCTATACAGTGAGCATTCCAAAGGACACTGCAAATGCAATTCTACTCACACTGAGGTCAAAAGAAAAATATTTAGGGATGGCTCACCAAGGAAGTAAAAATTGTGACAAACGCTGAAAAAAGGCCTAAGTAAAGAAAAACATTCCCCATGTCCACAGATTAGATGTGACGTGACGCTGTTAACATGTCATACCACCTAAAGCAATCTACAAATATAACACAATCCTTGACATTTTCCACAAAAAAAGTTTTTAAGCCTAAAATCCCAAATAGCCAAAGTGATCTAGAAAAATGTGAATTAAAAAGTGTAATGGAGACACCATACCCATTAGTATCAAACTCTATTAGAAAGGCACAGCAATCAAACTAGTGTAGTAATAGCATACAGACAGACTTAAGACCAACAGGACAGAACAAACCCTCAGAGGCATGGCCAAAGAACTCACCAAGGTTGCTGAGATCATTCTGTGATTGTCTTGTTCAATATATGCTGCAGGAGGGAAAGTCAATATCCGAATGCAAAATAAGGAAATGGGAACTTCACATACAAAAGCGTAATTTAAAATATGCCAAAGACTGACATGCAAAACCCAAAACTATAAGAAAGGTCAACACTTCATAGCATGAGATTGAGCAATGACCTCCAACAAGACACCAGGGTACAGACAGTAGGAGGGAATCATAAAAACTCAACTTTGACATGAGAGAGTACCAACAGAGTAAAGAGGCAGCCCACAGAATGGGAGAAAATACAGGCAAACTGTATCTAATAAGGGAACACTACATAAAGTTCTTCTAACAGTTTTGAAAATTCAAGAAATAACATAACACCCATGAAGCCCTTGCTGATGTGACTCATTATCAATCATGCAATCCCTACACAATATTCTTTCTCCAAGGGAAAAAAAAATCCCACCTTACTAGTAACTGCAAAAGGAACTCACACAGAAATGCTACAATCATATCAGCATCACTGATCTGAAGCTGTGGTCCTCTACCTACTAAGAGCCCGCCCCAACCAGTGGCGGCAGGTGGCCTGAGTCTGCAGCCAAGGTCTGCAGTGCAGGTAATTTTCTGTCAGAGACAGAAGGTACTTTATGGAGTAATCCTCCAGAAGGCAAGGACCTGCATGAACACATTCACCAACCCTGTGGAAACTTTAGATAAAGTTAACCTAGTTAGTTTCTCAAACCAACTAACTAGGAAAAGAAAACAAACACTTGAACAAAAAAATCCATTGTTAATTGTAAGGGGAGGGGAGGCGGAGGGGAGGGGGGAGGGGGGAGGGGGAGGGGGGGAAGGGGAGGTGGGAGGGGAAGGGGGAGGGGAGGGGGTAGGGGGTAGGGGAGGGGGAGGGGAGGGGAGAGGAGAGGAGGAGAGGAGAGGAGAGGAGAGGAGAGGAGAGGAGAGGAGAGGAGGGAGAGGAGAGGAGAGGAGAGGAGAGGAGAGGAGAGGAGAGGAGAGGAGAGGAGAGGAGAGGAGAGGAGAGGAGAGGAGAGGAGAGGAGAGGAGAGGAAAGAAAAAGTATTCCTTCTAAAACATCAAGTCTCCAGCTCCTCAGCAGCTATCATTACCTGAGCCTCTGAAGGCTTACCTAAACCCCTCTTTCTTTAGGAAGCTACTATGGACAACACTGGTTCAGGAGGTGCCTCCTACTCTAAGAGGCCCACCCACTCTGCCATGAACAGAACCTCAACACATTTTGAGCAGATGTGACCAGTGATTTTCTTCAAGTCTACAGCATGCATCCCTAAATTCTCTCACTTTAAAAACCTTTCCCAACAAGACAGAGCAAAGCTGCCCACTCGAGTGAGACAAACCCTCCACATCACTTGAGTTTCCCTCAAGTAAGACCCTGCCATTCATGTGGCCTTGATTTTACACACATGATGCTCATGAAAGTTACTTAGGTATTGCCAAAGACATTTACAACTTTCCTTCTTATATAAAATGTGCTTAAAGACGGACACATTTAACAAGAGATTCTTCCAGGCATAGTAGCTTAATTCTATAATCCCAGGATGCAGGACAAAAAGGCTAGACTTCAGCAATTTCTAGGGTACTGAGGATTACAAAGCAAATACCAGGCAAGCCAAGGCCACAGAACTTGTCTCAAAAAAAAAATTGTATTTAAAAATACAAATTTTTAAGAAATTTATTTAAAAGGTTTTAAATACAATCCCTACTACTAAGGGTTTCCAGGGTCCTTTGACAAACATTAGCCTGCAGAAAGAACTGGTAATGCCAAGCTTCCTCTAAGCTTCTCTCTACTTGCACTTGATGCTCTGACTTCCCAGAAGCCAATGCTTTTGCACACCAACGTTTTTTACAGGTAGAAGCAGAAGGAGATAAGTACTGAGTTTAAGCCCTGTACAATTCCCAATTCCCACTCTCACCTAGTCTACCAACATCCACAAGCTACAAGCTCTCTGCTCTATTTTCTGATTCCTCAACTTCAAACTTTTCACGTCTGTTCTTATTAGCAAACTGTCTATTTGTCTATCTTTATCTCTATCTCTTTTGTTGTTTTGAAGCAGGGATTCACTCTGCATCCCATAACTTGTAGGGATCCTACTTCAGTTTCCTGGGTGCTAGGATTATAGACAGGAGCCACCATGCCCAGCATACAAATCCCAAATTTACTAGATAATCAGAAGAGGAAAGCCACGACTAAGAAAACAAGATCATGAGTTAAAGACAAGCCTGGGTGACACAATGAAAACACTGACTGGGGGAGTGGAGGGTTAAAAATAAAACATAATCATCTTCATACCAACCTCGACCCAAAGAAAGGTGAAAAAATATTTTAAAGCAGACAGCATTCCAAAGGCAACTTAAATGCACATTGCTGTAATTGGGTATTTCTGTGAGCAGAGGAAGTTTATAAGCGCAGTGTCTACTGCACACCGGAAGCTCTGCTTGTAATGTGCTACAGAACAGAAAGGTAAGAAAAGAAATTAGTGTAAACGAGCTGGTCCTGACCAAGAGAAAGAGCAACAGCGGCATTAGTAAATGTGAAGGGTAGTATCTGCAGGCTGAAAAGGATGTGCAGGCCATTTTCCAGGAGGTGGGGAAGCGCCCATTGAAACAACAAATAAGTGTAAAGAAGCCATTCTGATCTGTACTCAAGGCATGCCACGATCAAGGCCAGTCATTCATACCCAAAAATAAAAAGTCTCTACACTTCAATAATCTAGGTTACCATCAGCACTTAAGTAACAAAACTTTGTCTTGTTCATGCCAGGTTGCATCTGTCTTGTGCCTTCGGTGCCACTGTGAAAGGAGCAGTTTACTGAAGGAACATTACCAAGGCCTTGCAAAGCAGAGCAAAATATTTAGAATATTCGAAGTTTTGTTTGTGTAGCAGGTCGACTTCTCAGTTTAGGGGGAATCTGCTGGACATAAACATCCATTCCCATATGTCCTGAAGAAGATGTACTTGGACAAGGACACAGGCGAGGACAAGAAATGGTGGATGACAAGTCCACAGGCTGTGGCTGTGGAGGAGGTTTCCAGCTACTGAATCAGCTCCAGGCCCTGCTGTCTGCACTGCTGGCCCCTAATCTCAGACTGGTCTCCTGTCGTGGTCACACCTAACACCAAGAAGAGTCTAGAAGAATGTGCCATCCAGAATCACTTCCCTGTTCTGTTCACACCTCGTGGGGGATGGGGGGTGACACACACACACACACACACACACACACACACACACAGAGAGAGAGAGAGAGAGAGAGAGAGAGAGAGAGAGAGAGAGAGAAGAGAATCTCCAGTGCTAGAAGCTAACTTCCAGTGTTACTCCTCTCCTCAGGAGCCAGCCTTGTGTTCTTGAGACAGAGTCTCTCCCTGGGCCATAGAGCTCACCTATTAAGATAAACTGACTGGCCAGCAAGCCCCATAAATCTGCTTTCCTTCCCCTCCCCAGCACTGGGATTACAAGTGTGTGCCACCATACCTATTTTTCTTTATATCAAACTGACTAAGCCATTTCTTCCGTCCAAAACACGCCTTTGCTCCCCTGTGTATATCAGTGCAACTTCTGCAGGTCTTTTCTATTCTAAACACTCAAAGGACAAGGCTAGTGAATGTGCCCCAGTGAACATGTGACTAACACTATCCTTTCTAACTGGGTTTTCAGGGAAAGAAAAAAAAGAGAGAGAGATTTTTCACTCCTCACTTGAAGCTGGTGACTGGGATGCAAATAAGTAAAGAGAAATAACAGGGACCTTAAACAATACTTCATATACCTTCAAAACCCTGACTGTCCGCATAAGGAAGCAAAGCAAAAGACAGCGCTTGGGAAACCTGTGAGAAGGTTTTCATGTGTAGAGCACAGAACGTAGTCAGTGAGCACCATACACGCGCTGCTTCTGGCTGAGTACTTAGAGCATACGCAGATGCCTTTAAAAGGAAGGAAAGGGTGTGCTCACTCAGGTCAATGTTGATATTCCAGAACAATACTGCTCACAGGTAATTTTAATAATAGTGGTATTATGGATTTCTTAATGTGTCCATAAAAGTACATACACCACATAAGGTTTTGTAGACTGTGTCAGGTCTTCCAAAGGCAGGCCAGTACTTAAGATAGCCCTTCACTGGAAAAGCCACACTCAGGAAGGAGGAATACACCTGGAGGCCAAGAGTGAGACCCACAAAAACTGTTCAATCAGCCTTCCTTCTCTGCTGCCTGAGGAGATCTCAGTGAGGAGACACACCCCAAAAGAAAGCTCTACCTCAGTGGTTCTCAACCTTCCTCATGCTGCCACCCTTTAATACAGTTCTTCATTTGGGATGACCCCCAACCATCAAATTATTTTGTTGCTACTTCGTAACTGTAATTTTGCTACTGTTATGAATCCTCGAGTAAGCATCTGATATGCAGGATAGCTGATATGCAACCCCTGTGAACAGGTCAGGGCCCACAGGTGGAGAAACACAGCTCTGCAGAGATGAGCCTTAAAAAAACAGTGTGACCTGATGGTTTAAATGAAAATGGGACCTGGAAGGATTAGAGAGGTGTGTCCCTGGGGTGGGCTCTGAGGTTTCAAAAGCCATTCTCAGTTGGCCTCTCTCTCTCCCTCAAGGTAAGAGCTCTCAACTACTGCTCCAGTGCCATGCCCGCCTGCTGCCATGCTCCCCACCCACTGTGACAGTCATGGACTCTAACCCTCTGAAACTCCAAGTCCTAATAAGCATTTTCTTCTATAAAATGCCTTGGTCATGGTGTCTCATCACAGCAACAGAAAAATGACTAAGACAATTTCCAAGATCAAGGTGAGAGTCAGAGGATGCTGATAACAGGCTCAGACATTCCTGGTACCTGTAGAAAGGCTGGCTCCAGGGCCCTTCAGATTCCAAACACCTCACGCTCAAGTCCCTTATATAAAAAGAAGGAATGAGACCCAGATGTGCTGGCTCATGTCTGTAACCCCAGGACTCAGGAGACTAAGGCTGGAAGCTTGCCGATAGTTCAATACCAGTCTGGGCTACATAGCTGAGTAAAACTCTGTGACAAAAAAAAAAAAAAAAAAGGAACAGAATAAATAACAGAGTAAATAACATGGCATGGCATCTGCATAAAATCTATGCTTTAAACCATCTCTAGTGTGCTAACAATGCCTACCACACAACATAAATATAATGTAGGCAGTTGGTACTATCTGGAGAATGAGGCAAAGGCCTGTGTATTTCAAAACAGACAACATCTATCTCAGAGATTCTCAAACTGGGTGTATGGAACCTGATGGTGGAATCCACAGTTGTGGGGGCAGCTTGCTCTCCTTTTTCTCCCCACCCCCACCAGTATCAGAGCTGCAGGCTAACTACCCTGCTTTAACATCCAGAACTTCCTGAGGCTCCAAAGATGCTGTTTTCAAAAAAAGAGACAGTTTCTCAGATGTGCTGCTAACAACAACAACAATAAAAAATTAATAAAATATCAAAAAAATGTTTTTTTCAAATGGCTAGAAATTTCAGAGATCTAAAACTTTCTTAGACTCTTCCTCTATTAAATATGAAGCTAGGGATGGCCAGATAAACGCAGCCCAAGAATGTCCTAAAGTGCCTTAAAGACACTTAGAGATAATTATTCCCCTATTTCTCTCCTGAAACTCAAGGAAGGTCAGAAATAGAAAGCCACTTTGAAAGCAGTGCTCCAATTACCCAGCAGGCTTTGGAAGCCATAAGCCCTGAACAAAGGTTTACAGAGGTGAGATCTCAGATATCCTTGGCTGCTCCTGGACCCAGTCACTCCACAAGAGCTGACTCCTTGGATAATTTTTCTCCTAACAAAGCAGAAGATAAGACAATTCTCAAGGTCTTTGTCTCAGCACCTGTCTAAGATCAAGGTTAAGTACAAAGTAACTAAACCAAAGAGACCTGTATAACCCCAAACCACTGAGTTATCTGAATTTTTAAGAGCTCAACTTACTGCAGCTTTTGGAACACTCTGGGTTAGGCTGGGTTTTTGTTTGTTTTTTCAGTACAGCATCCTCCTTTCACAACTAATTTAAAAGTTTGTAATGCCTGCTGAAATAGTAGAACAAGCTTATGCTACATCTGAGGAGCAAGTCTAATGATTTATTTAACTAAAGATTTAATTTACCTAGAAAAAACTTCTTTATGCTAATCTTTTTATTTATTTTTTTATATATTTGAATTAGAAACAAGATTGAATTACATGACAATCCCAGAACCCTTCTCCCTCCCTTCCTCCTCTACCACCCCCCAACTAAAACCCTACCTATCACATATCCTTTCTTCTAATCTACACCTGACTCGACCTTTCTGCTCCCTCATGACCTCTGCATCCCTCCTCTTCTTCCCTTCTCACTCTCGTAGCTCCCTCCCCCCTCTTCCTTCCTGTGCTCTCAATTTGCTCAGGGGATGGTGACCCTTTCCCCTTCTCCAGCAAACAATGTTTGTCTCTTTTAGGGTCCTCCTTATTTATTAGCTTCTCTGGCAGTGTGGATTGTAGGATGGTAATCCCTTACTCTATGTCTAAAATCCACATATGAGTGAGTACATATCATGTTTGTCTTTTTGTGATTGGGTTACCTCGCTCAGAATGATTTCTTCGAGTTCCATTCATTTTCCTGCAAAGTTCAAGATTCCATTGTTTTTTTCTGCTGAGTAGTACTCCATTGTGTAAATGTACCACATTTTCTCTATCCATTCTTCGGTTGAGGGGCATCTAGGCTGCTTCCAGTTTCTGGCTATTACAAATAATGCTTCTTTATGCTAATCTTAAAAATCAACTATAGCTATCTTTTCCAGGAAACCACACAAAATAAGCTAACTCTCCCATGGAGGCTCCCACACACCTCCCTGATAGTCTGTGCAGAGCATGCTAGTAACCTGTACATCTCTAGACTTATGCAACATTACTGTGTAGATCTACTTGTAGCGCAGCATAGGCGCGTGTTCGTGTGTGTGTGTGTGTGTGTGTGTGTGTGTGTGTGTGTGTGTGTGTGTGTGTCCACACACATGCATCATCCTGACTTGTATCATTTGATGAGTTAACTACATCATCCCTACATCCTTTACAAAGGATTCCTTTAAAACTTTCTCCTTTACTATTTTTTTAAGATTTTATTTATTTATGTATGAGTGCTCTATCTGCATGTACAACCTTATTCCAGAAGAGGGATCAGAATCCACTGTAGATGGTTGTGAGCTGCATTGTGGTTGCTGGGAATCAAACACAGAACCTCTGGAAGAACAGTCAATGCTCTTAACCGCTGAGACCTCTCTCCAGCCCCTAAAATTTTCTAATTATCCCCAAGTTAAGGTTTATTTAAAATGGGATTCTGTGGTCTCTAGGTAATCATATCAAAAGTTTCCAAAAATACTTCAAATTCCAACATTTAAGAATTTTATTCCATTCACAATAAAAACTAGTGTGGAATATGTATTTATAGAAACCACAAAACTAAATTCTTTTGGCAATATTCTTACTACTAAGAAAAATTTAAGCAAAAATAAAATGCAATATATACAAAGGAATACAAAGCATCTTATTTACAACAGAGGGAAAAAAACAAAATCAACATACTCATACTATGGTAGGGAAAACCAGACCTATGAAATGCATTTTGAAGACTATAAAAAGAAACAAGAGTCTGTTATATTAAGGAACCAACTGATCAAAATTATTCCAGGTTACAATTATAAACACAGGTAATATAATACAAGGCTGGTAGTTTGTGTGTAATTTCTTCTTTCTTTCTTGACAATTCTCTGACATTATAGGTGCATATTTTAAAATTAAAAATGGAAAAAACGACTCCAAGACCAGTGGCAGCCTGTAGTAAGGAAGAGTAAAGAGGAGTGATCAATACAGCTACCTCCTCCTTACTCATAAGCTGAGCAGCTCAAACTATACAGCATGCAATCCATAGCAAGATTCTTACTCTAAGTAAGGCTAAAGCAGAAACATTGCAAAATGTAAGAACCCTGAAGAAGACTTTTAACATATTTACATGGGACAGAAACAGAAGTATAGGAGAGAAAACCTAAGCAGCTGAAGCAATCAGGAAAAGCCTGGGCTGTTTTAACTGTCAATGCAAGCATCCTGCAAGAGCCAAGATGACTCTTTAAGCAGAGATCCCTGTCCCTTAGGCTATCAGGCTACTGAGACAATGGTCCCCAAGACTCTTATCCTGGGAGAAAGAGCAGGACCCTGTCTCACACAGACTGACAACCCTTCAGACCACCTTGCAGAAACTGGAGCCCTGCTTTTCATTAAAAGCAGGCCCATACCTTAAGTAGACTGCTCACTTATGAAAAACCTGTGACCTGCTTAAACCTAATCCTCATGAAGTCTTCTGGAAACAGACTTGGGCAGGGTGTGGGGACCACTGGATCTTTCTCTGTTCCTTTTCCTACTGTGGCCACATTGAGTAAATGTGGCCTTTTTGTTTCTTGCTATTGCTTGTCTGCTTAGGTAGCCTGTGGAGAACAAGATGCTAAACTGCCCAGTTAAGACATCCAGGACCTTACACACACACACACACACACACACACACACACACACACACACACACACACACACACACACACACGGTATTGGCACAAAAATAGACAGGTAGGCCAATGGAATAGAGTTGAAAACCCTGAAATTAATGCACACACCTAAGAACACCTGATTTTTGACAAACAAGCCAAATATATATGCTGGAACAAAGAGAACATCTTCAACAAATGGTGCTGACATAACTGGATGCAAACATGTAGAAGACTACAGATAGACCCAAGTCTTTCACCCTGCACAAAACTTAAGTCAAAATGGATCAAAGACCTCAACATAAACCCAGCCACACTGAACCTACTAGAAGATAAAGTGGGAAATACCCTTGAATTAATTGGTACAGGAGACCACTTCCTGAACACAACACCAGTAACACAAACCCTGAGATCAACAATTGATAAATGGGATCTCCTGAAACTGAGAAGCTTCTGTAAGGCAAAGGACACAGCAAGACAAAATGGCAGCCCACAGACTGGGAAAAGATATTCACCAACCCCACATCTGACAGAGGGCTGATCTCCAAAATATACAAAGAACTCAAGAAGCTATTCTGGAAAACACCAAACAATCCAATTTAAAAATGGGGTACAGAACTAAATTAGACAATTCTCAAGAGAGGAATCTAAACTGGCTGAAAGACACATAAGAAAGTATTCAACATCCTTAGCCATCAGGGAAATGCAAATCAAAACAACTCTGAGATACCATCTTACTCCTGTTAGAATGGCTAAAATCAGAAATACCAATGACAGCTGGAGAGGATTCGGAGAAAGAGCTTTAGTATAATAGTTATTTTCAATTTTTGGAAAATATGTAACCATACCTCATAGTAAGAGTAAAGGGCCCAAAAAGCAAAAAAAAAAAAAAAAAAAAAAACCATTATTAATAAAATTCTAATTTAAAGCCTCCTTTAAGCTTTATGTGAAACTCTATACATTTAAATTTGGACTAACCAACAGCCCTCTCACACAAAGAACTGACTCTTAAGCTTGATTAGACAGACAGATGGATATTCCAGGGCCTGTAAGAAGCGCCCTAGAAGGAGATGCTAATTAGCTGAGCCATCAGCATCCCATTGCCTCTAAGAACCCACCTCCACCCTCCACATACACACAGTGTTGTTCTGAAGAGTGAGCCTCAGCAGGTGCAATTCTATGTCCTGATGTCACAACTAGAGACAGGGACAAACTACTGCCATCTAATGGGTACAAGCCAGGGATGGTGCTAGGCCACACATCACCCAGCCCAAAGGAGAAATAAAGGAGAGGCTGAGAACCCCTTTTCCAAAGCAACAGACATTCTGGCTAGTAGAACTTGGAATGTCTACAATTCTGGGAGCTGAGGGGACAATTCAGTCAATAAAGTACTTGCCACCCAAGTACTAAGGAGCCAAGTTAAGTCTCCAGCACCCACATAAAAGCCAGGCATGGTGGCATTTGCTTGTTCTTCAAGAACTGAGAGGAAGGGGAGACAGGCAAGTGGGCTGCTGACCAGCTAATCATCAAGTCCCAAGTCCCACTAAGACCTTGTCTCAAAAAGAAGGTAGAAAACTCCTGAGGAATGCCACCAAGCTGACACTCCTGTGTGCACATGAAGATACACACACTAACATATACGCACACTAACATATACGCACACTAACATATACACACAAAGTCATTCCACAAATCACTTGCTGTTTTATTTTATGTTGTGTGGGTGTTTTGTGTGCTTCTGCATCTCTCACCACTTGAATGGCTGCAGAATCCAGAAGAGGGCACTGGTTCCTCTGGTACTAAAGTTACAGAGCATTGTGAACTGGCATATGGGTGTTAGGAATTGAATCTGGGTTCTCTGGAACAACAATCACTGACCCATCTCTCCAGGCCCCAAACTCTAAGATTCCAAATATTGCTTGTTTGAGACAGATTATAAGTTCCCAACCACAGCCATAAAGTTATTTCCTATGAAAGCTACATTTCTATATATCACTCATTAAAAAATACAGATTTTGTGCTCAATAACAGTAATTAGAAGGAGGGAGGGGTTGTTTTGGTTTGGTTTGGTTGTTTGTTGAGACAGAGTCTTACTACATAGCTCGGTCTAGCCTAGATCTCACTATGTAGACCTGGCTGGCCTGGAACTCTTCAAGATCTACCTACATCTGCCTCTGTTTCTGTCTCTGAATGCTGGGGTTCATGGTGTGCACCACCATGCATGGCCCTTATAATTTGGAATAAATGTTTCAATTTCCAAAAATCTTTGAATCAAACTATGTTCATAAGAGCTTTCCAAGAAAGGTGTTGTGTTGTGTTGTGTTTTTTTCCTGTTTACTGAGGATACACCCTACTTCAAACTCTTTTCCCAATCACAAAGACGGAAGCCTAAAAACCGTATTAATAACCAAGGCTGAGTTTCTTCACTCATGGAATACCCAGTCTGGGTGAGACAGGACGACTTCTTTCCAGCCTGTCACCCTGAACATTAGGGAGCCCCATCCTTCATTCAGCCAAGCACAAAAACACTTTTAAAACTTACTGGAATTTTACATTCACAACAGGATCTCCCCAGGACCATATGCCCTGGAGCGAGCTGGGGAGGGAGCTGCAGCAAGCCTTCCCTGGGCTGCCACAGCCAGAAGGTACAGTTGGACACACCTGGAAGGGAAAGAACCAACAATGGATTCTGAGTCACACAGCCCAGAGAACAGACTTGATGTTTACTCAAGGTTGGCCTCTACAATATAGCATACACCCACAGAATGAGGAAAGATAGCCATTAACACTCAAAACAGGGGCTCTGTTTTGTTAGTTTTAATGAACTGAGCTATAACTAGCCATCTGCATAAACACGGCATACCTGGCAGCTGACTAGCACAGGTAAACCACATGGATACACGAACAAACATGCCAATTTGAAAAGCATGTGATGTAGAAACATACAGATTTCAACAGAACTGCTCCATTCAAACCAGACTAGGCTTCCAGATGAAGCAAGCCAGACCTCCTCTGATTGAAGACTGATGTTTTGCCCCTGAATCCTCAGTGATATTCATGAACTGCTCAAGGCAGGCTCAAGCACTATAATCTGCACAACCAATGGACCCCAGCACTCACAACCCAAGGAGCAGAAAGTCTGGGACTACCAGCAAAACCTGTGGTAGGTGGCGGGAGCTCCCACCCACACCTTAGGACAAAGGGTACACCAGGCCCTCAGCAAGTGCCACTCAGAGATGTGGAACCCTAAAGGCAGGATGACATGGGTGGGACCAACACAAGGCCTAGAGTCAAGGAGCCTGCAAGAGCACAGGACCCATCACCCCCCCCCCCCCACTGCTCAAGGAAGACAAGAGAAAGGGCCCCATTAATGCCACAAAACCAGAGACCAGACAGGGTCCAAGCCTATTTCCTGATCAAGTAGAGACAAAGCAAAAGGAGCAAAAAAGGAAGGCCCAGAAGGTGGAGCCCAACAGTCACCAGGGAGACTCAGGAACTGCAGTATACAGTTTGTGATGGAACCCTGACCCCCCACTCCCATTTTTCTGGTCTTAAAATGATCTTTAAATCAAACTCATAATAACATTTCAAACACAAACACTTCTTTTTTGTTGTTTGTTTTTTCCACTCTCAGCAGTAAAATATACTCTGTTCCAAAAAAGAAAGGTTGTTCAATTTCCTGTCAAAAGCAATCCAGAGAAGGCCACCTACACTGTAAAAGCAGCAAGGGGGAAAAAAATCCTGAAAAAAAGCCTGCATGTGTGGGCGTCACCGAGTGCAATGTAACTAGCACTCTGGCTTGTTAAAAGCGTTCTTCCTTGATCATTCGGAAAAATAGGAAAATTAGCCAGACTGACTGCCACAGAGAGGCTTGTCCCCCGGCCTGCCCAAGGAAAACAGGACCTATGACAGGCTTCAGTCTCACCAGCCAAAGAAGGGGTCAGGGTGGCTGCATGTCTTTAACGACGGTTTTCTATATTCTAGAGAAAAGGCAGATTCTCGGGCGGCTTAAAGCAATGCTCTCAGAGAAAGGCAGCTGTAGGTGTCCAATTCCCACATCCCGCCTGACACACAACTGAGACCACCTCCCTCCCAAAATATCCAGTCCCAGCGCTATGGGGACTGACCACTTGAAACCTGAACGAATGTGTTCTTATGAGTTAGCTACAACATCACATCTGTTCCACTCCACATCCTTCTGGAAGGTCCACACTCTTTAGATAGGCAACCAACTGGCCCAGTACTGTTAAAAAGTAAGCTCAGACTGGAAGCCGGATCCTAGTTTGATTCCAGGCACCACATCAGACAACTTATCACTGCCTGGGACTTCGGCTCTGAGAGGACATGACACTCTGGTCTCTGTGGGCACATGTACACACCCACAGACAAACTCAAAACCTGAGATATGGTCAGAACTGAAGGAGATGCTGTGTGACAGAGACAGAAACTGCCTTACCAGTCCATCAGCAATAAACAGGAAAAAAGCACACACAAAGTAAGTTAAAACAAAGCATAATCTCTGTCTACACTGTGCCAATGTCATTTCTGTAAACCATACTTCCCATTCAAAGAAGCAGTTTCCACAAAGGCAAGACACAGGTGAAAGAGAACATAAAAGAATGTGCAAATGAGACAATAGTAATTGCTGACAAGCCTACATACCCAAGGACAGACCAAAACCTGAAAGGAAGCCAGTGTGGCAGGGCAGCTCTCGGCAAAGGAAAACCCATCAAGCTTTGTGAAGGGTTTGTGTGATAAACTGACGATTGTGAGGTATTCAAACAACTGAAGGGCTATGCCTTGCTTTACTCAATAAATTCAGACAAACCAACAAAAAGATGCAGGCACAGTAGAAATAGCCTTTTTCCCTGGACACTTGACCACAAAGAGAGGCAATACCTATAAAGGCTCATGAGCACTTCCTATAAACAAGAGCATTCTCCTGCACAATGCTTCATAGTCGTGACGACCAAAACCCAGAATACAACGCTGATAAAACACCACAACCTACTTCGGAGACCATGTTTGTCTTCCTCCAACCATCCTAATAGTGTCTATTTCAGTAAATGGGTCCAATTCAGGATCCTGCACTCTACTTTGCTTTCATCTTAAGAGTAATGCTCCCATCTGGAGAATTCCTCATTTTCTTTGCCCCTTGTGATCACAGTAATAAAGAAGACTCCTGGACAGCTTGTGTGATGCCCCCTTGATTTGTGATTGTTTGATTGTCCCTTATGATTAGGTTCATGTACATTTTCAACAGGAAGGCTATACAATAAGAGTTCTTTTAACTTCATTCTGTCAGGTGGAACATCTGATAATGTCTACAATATGGCAATGTTAACACATTCCACTTAATTAAGGTAGTATCTGTCAGAATTCCACACAGTAAGGTTACTTTGTTTCCTTTCATGGCTGTTATTTAGTGGGATGACAAAGGATCTGATGCCCTCTTCTGGCCTCCAAAGGTACCCAACACATGTATGCACATATAAACACATACGCACACACTCACATATACACATAAAATAAAAATACATTATTTTTAAAAATAAGAATCCATTGGGACTTCATCAACAAACTTTCAGTACTTAAGTCCAAAAATGCCTACCATTTTAGTAAGAAAATGGCATTTAGACGCCAAGATGTGGGGGTGCAGTGTGCTTTCTGCAAAAGGATGACTGCTACCTCCATGCCTTCAAAGAGAAGAGAACCATATACACACATGCTCACATTTATTTCTGTATTTCATGCTTTTTCTTGCCATGAACAACCATGCATTTTTGCCCACATTTTGAGTTCTAAGCCCACACATCAGGCTCACCACCAAATTGTCCCTCTCCCCCTCTCTGTGACAGAGGTACAATTGGCTCTCACTGACCTCTATGTATTTATTTATGGACTTCATTCCTCCATCATGTGTCTGGTGGGACCATCTCTATTTTCTCAAAAAAAACAAAGTCTATTTTTTCAAACTGAGGGGTCAGTAAGGGAGCAACCCAGCAAGACAAAATACTTTAGATAAAAACTGGTACTCCAGTCCCCTCAGAGAAGAAAGAAAAAAGAGAATATGAGGCCCCACACTTACAGATAAATCTTATCAGCAAAGACCAGGCAAACAGCCAGCATTCTAAATGCCTGGCTGTAATGGTATGCCCTCATTCATATATATATATATATATATATATATATATATATATATATATATATGATACTAATTTTTCAGAGCTTAGATATTAAATAGTCCAAGCCCAAAATATGTACTTCAAAGATGCACCCATTTTGAGAGCTAGGGTATCTTAAGCCCACAGCTCAGGAGAGGGAGACAGGAGGATGCCACAAATGCACAGTTTCAAAGCACTGGTCTTGTTCTAGTGGGAAGGAGGATGGGCAGGAGGAACACCGTCATGATTCTGGGCCAGCTAGCTTCTGCGAGTGAGTCCTCTGTGCTTCATTTCCAGAGGGGGCTTTAGGGTATGAACAAGGCTGGGTTCGCAGCCAGTAAGAAAAGAAAATTCCTCCTGAAGGTAGGGAGACAGGGCAGATGCACAAAACCTGGACCAATCTGATCCATTTGCAAGTGTAATGTGCACAGCCTTTTTAGAAGATTTCTATCACATTCCATAGCTGTAGTCTAGTCCATCTCAGTTATCAGATAAAATTTACTCTCAGAAGGCTCTGTGTCTGCAATAAAACTCTACCGAATACATGAGTAATTATGGCAACAACAAGATTCAAAATTATTTCCAAGTCAGCATAGAAAAGCACCCTTGATGGCATAACATAGACTGAGGAGCTGATGGCCACCATTCAGTTCCTAGCATCAGTCAGTGACTCTGTGAAATTCCTCAGTAATATGCAGAAAATCTCCTTCACTCACAATATTACTGTAAGGATCAAATGACGGAATTTAAATAGGAGCCCCTTCAACACTAAATGTAACAGAACCAATAATGAAAGGATAGTTGTTATCAGTCACAAGACGGGCTCCCACTCAAGAAGACAGTGTAAGGAGGCTCTTTCCTGAACTTTGAAACAAAATTGCAACTTCAAATAAAATTAGGAAACTTTCTGCCCCTAATACACTTGAAAGGGAATAGTTTTTATTTCTTCCAATACCTTCTAGACAGACTTAAAATTGTTTCAGTTAAAATCTAAGTTGCTTTTCCTGCTCTTGATCAGAGTTTTTTATTTGTCTGTTTAATGCTTTTTGGTAATTTTTTTTTTAAGCAGGTCACTCAAACGAAAGATTAGAAAGAGTACCGCATGCCAATCTCTAAACAGGGATTAACAATACACCTGGCAAGAGTTACACAATCATTACTTTTGTGCCCCTGACTGACTTCAAGTGAAGCCAAAACATGGTCTTTTCACTGCAAAGTGATGAGTGCACACATGTGCATGCCAAGAGGTAAAAAGAGTAAGGGAAAAGAAGTGTCACGTGGACTATGAAGAGGAGCCTGACAGTCCCCATTGGGCTACAGGGGGAAAGAATGACCAACCAGCAGTGTGGGCAAAGACAGGCAAGGAGACCTCAAGCCCAGAGTGCATGCAGGCAAGCAGCATCTGCATGGCTAGAGCTCACTGGAACACCGGTCTATCAGCCCACAAGACCTAGGGCTTTTCATTGAGAGACACTCCTTCTAAGATTTAACATGACAGTGAAGTCTAGACTGATGAAATAACACTCTGTAACATGCAGGGAGAAGGAAGGGAAAGGTGAAAAGCACTGTGACTGCATTTTACAGAATGTTTCGAACTCCACATATCCACATATGAACACATGCTGGGAAACAGGGACTGCAGGGACTGGTACCTCTATAAACTAAAGGAAGAGCACATGGAAGCCTGGAACTTTCCAAGGCACACAGGTAAGAGGCACACAGATACAGAAGACCTGTAACCCATACACACGAGACACAAACAGAGCACACAGTTCCCTGCAGTCTTCACTAGAGTTTAGATGAAAACAATCGCCTCTCCTGTGTGATGTGAAGGATGTCTACCTAGAGCCAGCTGGAGGGGCCATTCAGTCATGAAGAGTCCCTACTGCTCTTGCACCCACATCCCATCCGGTACCTCACAGCAAGCAGTCTTTAACTCCAGAGATCCAGTGCTGCCTTGTGGAGTCCACAGGCGTCTGCACTCAATGTGTACACACCCACACCGATACATACATATACACATAACTAAAAGCACAACAGATCTTTACAGAAAGAAAGGAAAGCAAAAGATGGCTACCTAGCCCTACACTGAAGGGGCAGGAGCACAAGTGGCCGCCAAATTCTTCTCAAACATCCAGCTGAGCACAAGCACTTTTACGGTAACAAGCACAAATCAAACCCAGTGCATTCTTGGTGTTAATTTAGTCGAGAATCTAAATCTGTCTTCCAATAAGTAATTTCCCTTTAAAATAAAGACAGCTATTATGTGAGTGTGTATACTGTCAGACACATAATACTCTGTACCTCATGTAAACAACATGACCATCCAAGGAAATGGTATTAAATAACTCCACTTTTTAAGGGGATATAAGTAAGAATTGTGGTCATTTCAAACACTGCCCAAGACAGTTCCGCTCATCCCATCTTAACACTCGTGCCCTTCTTATGTAATACTGCATAGTCTCTTAAACTAACAGTTCATCCCTACTGGTCTCCAACACTGTGTGGATGAATGCCTTTTGCTTGCTATTTCACTGAATCACTGCAACTTCCCTGTAACGTAATTGATAGCTATAATTTGGGGTTTGTTTACTTTTTTGCTTATTTTATGTTTGTTTTTTTTTTTTTAACAACGAAGACTCAAAATAGTTAAGCGGAATGAAAATGAGAACATGACTGCTCCTAAGCATTACTGAGAAGGGTTTCACTGTAGATATGAGGGGGAGTTCAGTCAAAGGCACCTGGCAGAGTCCAGACTGAATTGGGCCATGAGAGGAGAGAAAGGGGGAGAAAGAGAGAGGAAGAGGAGAGAAATGAGAGGGCAAATAGACAAAGAGAGGAGCCAAGGAGCAAGAGGCCAAGAGAGCACATGGCTGAAACACAGGGTTTTAAAGGACAGAGAAGCTGGGGGAAGGGAAGCAAAGCCCAGGCCCTGGGCTGAGGTATTTGGGGAATGGGGTGGGGTGAGAAGTGCTGGGAGGATCCAGGGGTACTGAGTCTTCTCTAGAGTTTCTTCAGGCCCTGACATAAGCAACCTGACCAAATCCAAAGAGATCTTGTAAAGTCGCACTAGAACTAACACAGGATAACATGGGCTTTTGGATTTGAGGTGACAGGAAGACACATCGATGACAAGCTCACGGCAAAAGAAAGCAAACAACGCTAGCATGTGAGTCCTTACTGAAAGCCAGCACGTGCACCTGTACAGGGTCTCTGAGCACAGGGGCAAGTGGCAGTAAGCAGAAGTCCTTGTCACACAGGAAACAGATGGGGTGGATAACACTAACAGATAATTAACTGTCTCTCTCTTCCTCCCTCTAAGACCATCGAAACAGCCAGTTAATGACGTCATGAAAGCTAGAAAAGCAGAAGCTCCTGAGAGCAGGATTTGCATATGCATCAAGGCATACCAGCAGCAGGGAGTGGTCACACAGAAAGGGTGAGAAACCTATTTCAGCTTTAGTTCCCTTATTCTCCGAAGTGACAGCAACCCTGCCCAGTGAGACCCATCTGCACTGCCAACAGCAGAACAAGTTAGATCCTAAATGAAGTCCAACTATTTACTTTAAGAACTTACTCTAATTCAAACATTTCTTAAACATTTACAGATATAAGACTCATAGGGAAAAAAAAAGACTCTGAGCAAAGAAACCTGGATCTCCAAAGACCTATCAACACCGACTTTCCCTTCAAAGAGCTTGTAGAGTCAATAAAGGAGGGTGTCAGGTGTCTTAGGTAGGGTTTTATTGCTGTGAAGAAACACCATGACCATGGCAACTCTTCTAAAGGAAAACATTTGTTTTCTGGCTTACAGTTTCAGAGGTGTAGTCCATTATTGTCATGTCAGCAGTACATGGTGCTGGAGAAGGAGCTGAGAGTTCTACATCTTGGTCTGTAGGCAGAAGTGAAGACTGGAGCCCACACTAGGCATAACTTGAGCATATGAGACCTCAAAGTCCATCCCCACAGTGACACACTTCCTCCAATAAGGCCACACCTCCTAATAGTGCCACTCCCTCTGGGCCAAGCATTCAGACAAATGAGTTTATGGGGGCCATTCCTATTCAAACCATCACAGAGGGGAAATCCAAATCAACTGTAGGGAGACCCAACAACTTCAAGGAGTGAGTGCAAGAGAACACAAAGGCGGGAAGTTCAGTGGGATCCAGAAAAACAATTTGGACATGAGGTTTCCAGGACAGCAGAGGATGGAGTTGCAGTTCAGTTGGAGTGCATGAAATGCACAAGGCCCTGGGCTTGACGTCCAGCGTGGGTATGCCAGGGGTAGATTAAGCCAAAGTGATCTGGGGAGAAAAGACAGAATGAAACAGAAAAGGCAATTGTGCATGTGGAGTTTGAGTGAACAGAGTATAAACAATGGGAACATGTTTTAAAATCAAGCCATACAAAGTACTCTGAAGGTGGCATGGAAACTTTGTGTTGAGGACCACAGACAAGCTGCTAAGAGATTCCCCAAGGTTCTACAGTGGCTCAATACCTGTCACAGCACTGACTGCCTCCTTCATAAAGCAGAAGGCCAAATGCCCACAGAAACAACATCACCTCCACACAGGCGACCATGCAACCTCAGCATCCGAACAGTGCCTACTGCCTGCACAACAAGGCTCATCGCTCAGAGTTGTTGCTGATGTGTGGATAATGTGAATACTCACTTTTAAATACACAGGCACCAAATAAGCTTGGGAGCCTTGTAATTCTATCAAACTGATGAAGCATAAACAAGTACACTTACTAACGCAAAACAAACTGCTACAACATTTAGTGATGAATGTGAAAACTTAATTTTATGTGCACACAGCTCAGAACTTACAAACAATATCTAAATGGGAAAATAAAAACCTCCAACAAATTAAGTTTAAAGAACTGCAGTTAACTTTTAGCCATCTAATTTCACTTCATCCATAGCCTTCTGGAGTAAAATTCCATGTAGTTATTTGTCATACCTGGTAAGATCCACTTAGAACAGGAGCCAAGCCAGCTGTGGTGGCACATCCCTGCAATCCCACCCAGCACAGAGGACAGAAGTTCAAGGCCAGCCTGATCTACACAGAGAGACCCTGCCTCAAAATCATCATCATCATCATCATCATCATCATCATCATCAGTAACAATACAGCACTAATAATATAAAACACAATAGTGTTTTTAAAAATTACCATGTGGAACCAGTGAGATGGCTCAGAAGGAGTTTGCTGTCAAACTTGATGGCCCCACATTGTGGACGGAGAGAATGCTATGCATTATCCTCTGACCTCCACATGTATAATACACCTACACATACACAAAAGAAATCAATAAATGCAATAAAATTTTTTCAATCTATAATGAGGGGCGTAGAGACTGCTCGGTAAGGGTGGTTGCTCTGCAAGCCTGAGGACCTAAGTTTGAATCTCAGCACCCATGTAAAAAGCCAGGCTGTATGTGCCTGTTATCCCAGCACTATGGAACAGGGATGGGTGATCCAGACAGCTTGATAGACAGCTAACCTAAATGAAACAGAGCTTCTAACTCAGTGAGAGACCCTAACTCAAAGAAATAAGGCTAAGATTGATAGAGGAAGACACCAGCATCCTCCTCTGACTTCTGCATGCACATGCATAAGCATACAATACACACCCACACATTCACATGTGTACAACACACACCAGACACATGAATACCACAATCACACACACACACACACACACACACACACACACACACACACACACACACACACGCAAATTAATTTTAATTAGGAACAATGTAAACTCTGCCATCTCCCAGTGCGCTGATGCCCAATGCACACGTGAGATGAAACAGTGGCTTCTGTGGATAAAACAATGTCATACAAAAGAAAATCTGAGTAGTGTATTAAGCAAATGACACCAACAAAGTACAACTAACAACCAAGCCAGCAAGGAAGTAGTTCATTTGCTGTAAGCAACAGGAAGATCAAGAAAAGGTGGACTGAGGGAGCTGGTGGTAGAAGGGTGGAACCATCCCACCTAGTTTTTTAAACCACAGGCC
This sequence comes from Cricetulus griseus, assembly GCF_003668045.3. Lineage (NCBI taxonomy): Eukaryota > Metazoa > Chordata > Mammalia > Rodentia > Cricetidae > Cricetulus > Cricetulus griseus. The sequence continues at coordinate 121,502,919 of NC_048598.1, forward strand.
ATGAGGAACTACCAAAAGATTTATCAGGGACTGTCACAATCAGAACCACGTGTGTTTGAGTGTGTGCACACATGTATACTCGTATTTACAGACAATACAATAAAACCTCAGCACTACTATGAAGGGGATCTGAAAGAGTAAGGGCATTGAGTGAAAAACACCAGTGACAGGGATGCTGTGCTATCCAGATCCTGACTGAGGCTGTGAAACAAAAGACAGAACTTAAGAAAGCTAAATGGACCATGCATTGAGAGCAGTGGAGCTGAAGATGGTCTCTGGTCTGGAGACTTAAGATGGTGTCTGTTGTCCTTGTAACAAACTGCTCGGTGAGGGCCAGGGAGATGGCTCAAGATGTAAAAGGATGGAGCAAGTGTCAACAGAGTTCCTCAGAGCACTAGTCAGCAAGACAGCTAACCAGAAAGCTCTGGGCTCAAGTGAGAAACCCTACCTGACATTCAAAGTGGGAGTGACTGAGAAAGACATCCAGCATTAACACACGCAGGCATGTACACACAAAATAGGAAAAAAGAACTCATAGCAGCTTACGATGAATAATCACACTGTTCTCAAAAGCAGCTCTGCTCAGGTTCACATCTACCTGGTCAAAGGCCATCTTCAATACTGCAAGAAGTCATCCAGAAGTCACAGGGGTGTATCAGAAAGAAACTCAACTTTAAATGGACTTTTGGAACCTTGTCAATGTAGTTTAAATTATTTAAATTTAACACATGATGCTCTTTAAGAGAAATATTCTACAACTGGGCCTAACTCTTCCAAAAGTCTCCATTTTTAACAGCATTGAGTTTCACAGTAAATTCTAACTCTAATGCCTTTGCATCCAACAGGCAAATCTTGAATCACGTTGAACTTCTGATCATCCTGCCTCCATCTCCTGAGTATTAGGTTACAGCAGGCACTACCTCACCCGGTGTATGCGGTGCTGAGGATCAACCCAGGGCCTGATGCAGGCTAAGCAAGCATTCTGCCTGGCCACCATAAACTCCATGGAAGTAGGCAGGGCTTGGTGGCCAGCTAACGCCAAGGTCTAGACCCATGACAAGCCAAAATGGATGGATGGGTGGATGGATGGATGGATGGATGGATTTTTAAAAACATTGTTGAGCTGGCCTGAGTATTCTAAAGGAGTTTCTGACATCTCAGAAAGACAAAATAAAAAATGTTCTCAGTAGGATGGAAAGATGGCTCCCCGCTCTTCCTAAAGACGCAAATTCAGGTCTCAACACTCACCTCCCATGACTCCACAACTGCATGCAACTTCAGCTTCAGGGTATCCAACACCCTCTTGTGGCCTCCACCAAGACCCACATATGTGTGGCATTCACTCACACGGACACACACCCACATACACATAAATAAGTAATAAATCTCTTTGTTTTAGTTTTTGTTTGTTTTCAACAACACACTATATTCCACCTCTAAGAAGCAGAACATCAGTCTTGAAAAAGCACAGGCTCTGTCTTCAGAGAAGACAACCAGACTCACTGTGTTCTTGGGCAAGATACACTCCATGACCCAATGTAGAGACTTGGTCCTTCTCCTTAAAGTTACACAAATCCTTAACTGAGACAAAAAACAGCAAATATCTAGCAAGTACCAGGTACACTGACTACTGCTTGATATGCACAAGCCTTTCCATGTATCAAGGCCAGGAAAACAACTCCCAGCTAATAATGTTGGTCTTAAGAATAAAGTTGAAGAGAAGGGTTTCCAGAGGAGAGAAACCACAGCTCAGTCCACAGATGAGTCGTCAGCAATCATACCATGAGGCTATGTGAACCCAGAGAGGACAAACTCTTCTCCAATCAAACAAAAACAATCAGCAATTCAGTGTGCCTGACAAGTTTGCCAAACAATGCATGTTTTTCTTTTCTATCATGTCAAAGACAGAGTGTTTTGTCTATGTGTTGATCTACTGGAATTATGATTCATCAAGGACTTTCTGTAAAGACAGATGTACTAAGGAGGGCTTCTCCAAACTCTACAATACCAAAACAACTGCACATTTGACATAATTATGCCCTTATACACTCACTCACCTCAGTATCATCATACATAATGCAGACAAATTACAAAGCATGACAGAAAACCCAATTATGAAAAGAGGTTTTGGGAAAAGCCTGATACAGTTTCACCTTTGTAAAAATCAGTCCCACAAATTGCTTTAATTATCTTTCCTTTTATTGCTTATCCATCAGAAAAAAAATCAACAGCAGGTAAACTTAAATTAACCTCTGTAACATGCTTTAAGCACATTATTCAACAATAAACTTAAGGGTTCAGCAAGATGGTCTGTTCAGTGGGTAAAGAAAGGCACTATTGCCAAACCTGATGACCTGTATTCTACTCCCAGAACCCACTCAAGATGTGGCATGTGGGGGAGGGGGAGGGAGGAAGGGAGGGAGGGACAGACGGAGGCTCCCTATGATTTAATTACAATATCACTAAAATATCTAGTAAAATAATGGGTGAGGTTATTTTATCCGTTGCTAATTCTGAATGAATTCTGGATGCAAAACAAGAGTGCCACATACTGAGAAACAGTGACACTGGAGGAAGTGTCTTCAGGGAGTAGCTCTGCCTTAGACACTGAAATCTGACCTCACTCATTCAGTCCAGAGTGTAGAAAAAGAGACCTATGTCACAAGACCTGAAGAACCCACAAAGTTTCCATATGCAAAACACTAAGTGCAGGGAGGTCCGTAACAGATCCATATTTAGAAGGGATTATTTCTAACTTTTGAATGCAGGAAATAAAACTGGGAAGAAGAGGAGCACCACACAGTCTTTACCAGAATGATAAAGCCATGAGAAAAAGGGTCAGCGTCCAGTAGAAAACAACGCCCCAAAGAGACCTAGGATGGCCTGTTGACAGTGAAAAAAGAACCCTCAGGCAGCAGCCCTGCACTTCTCTGCAGGACTAGCTGACCACCTCTGCTCCACTGCCCTGGCCATCCTGGACGCCCTAGCACACAGGGAAGCTTTCCAAAGATGGTAATGCTTCCAAGAGGTCTGCACATGAACCCCTGGTACACGAACCAGGAGTTTTACCCTGAGCTTCAGTGTTTTAGGAGGAATGAGAAGCCTCGGCTTAAGTAGATCCACTCTCCCAAAGTCTAGACCCAACACAGCCACAAGTGCCACTGTGCTCCACACAGCCTGTTCCAATCACTCCTGCTAACATGAGAATGGTCTGATTATATTATGTAAAAGCATCAGCTTTTACAAACTACAGCTTCCAACAGCACATCAGAACATGGTGTGGAGGCCTGATTTCTCACAGAATCCGTTCTTCCCTAATCTTTATCCTTCTCTGCTTGCCATTCCTTTAACAAAATTACCCAATATATATGTTATATATGTGAATATTTAAATTTTCCCTCTTATCTTTTTTGGGGTTTTAAGATGTTTCTTGAATATGTGGATACAGTCACCTGATATTTTTCAAATGGTTCTAAAAGAAAGTAACCTAAGACATCATGTGGTCATGTCTAAACCAGCAATGTCCCTCTGGATCCTGAACCTTCACACCACCTACAGGAATTTTTAATAAAAGAGTCAAGAAAATGTCACTCCTACACTTCTCAAACATTTTGGTCAACCAAGCAAAAAGCTCAACTATGGATGTTACGTTTCAAACCCCAAGCCATAGTAATGACAAAGTCTTAACTCATTTCTGTCAAGAAGTATTGGATATCTGTAATGTGCCATTAACTGAGTGTTTTTAGGCACTTCAAAGTCAGATAAAAATGCACAGTCCCTCTCTTCAAGAATATTATAAGCCATAGAAACAAGTTAGACAACTTAAAAGTCCTCACTACTATACCACATATATGTGCAATGAGGTAACTAACTCGGGAAGCCAGGGAAACTCCATAGATACTACCTTTGAAGTAGTAAGGGGAAAAGGACAATGAGGAAAAAACTGTGAAGGCATTGGCAGCCAGAAAGTCACATTGTGCAAAAACTTCACACTGGAACAAACAAAGCTGGCACATGACAGGGTGAGAAAAGAGGCAGCAAAGAGGCAAAGGCCACATCAAGATGTCCTTCTGCCACACTCTTCCTGCAGATTCAGGGGGCCTCCTGGAACCCGGCCCACATTCAAGCCTGTCTTCAGAGACACTAGTCACAGGAGTCATACCTTTCCCTCAATCCCCCAGCCACAGGCCTCTTTGGCTTCTTTTTGCTTTGAAGTCTGAGACCAGAGAGGGAGGTCACTGGGCAGGGAAAAGTGTAAACACTTTTATATTCCTCGCTTTGTGCAAGCAGAAGACAGCCTGCTCAGTCCTCTGTGAGCCCACTCAGTGTTAAAGGTCTTCAGACAGTCCTAAAGGATAGAAGCACACGATGAAGGCTCGACTCTACCATCCACAGGAACCCTCAAAGTCTCGACTACAGATAGGCACGGAACAAAACCGCATGCTTTCCCTGTGATCTTCTCAGACGGCTTGTTACAGTACTCCCACGCTCATCTGAGATCCTTTCTAAACAGTGTTCAGGGAATGTGAGCATCTCTCCTTGAAATGTGCCATCAATGGTCAGTCAAAGGAAGACACAAAAACCCCCAATGCTCTCCAAGCACAGCAGGGCATGCCATGGCCTGCAAGCACTGTGACACCGACCCTTGCTCATTTGGCCTGCTCTCATAAGCACCATCTACCACTCCACCTACTACTCACCTACCAGCTACAACTCAACATTCTGTTGTGTGACAGCCACATCTGCATCTCACGGGGTCACGGACTTTTTGTTTTTAATTTCCTTACTATTTTCAATGCACTGTGCAGTCTTACTATCCAGCCACTATCCCACAAGAAGGGTTCCATACACAGTAAGTGAAAATTTAAAAACTGGATGTGAAAAATTACATGAGCTAATAATAATAATCCCAGTGCCACAGCAGTATCAAGACCACCTCTCCATGCAGAACTTCCCAACGTCCTCTGAGGGGTGCTGGGAGTCTCTGCAACCATCTCAAACAGTAGAGTAACAATCCGAAGGAGGCAAAAAGGTAGGTAGTTGAGTTCAACACAACTCTGTTTTGGTTCAAGCTTTGAGTTCAAATTTTGGTGAGTCTCACCCAGAGTTTTATTCTAGGGATATTTAAGCACAGCACAATTTAGTGAAAACTGTCCTGGTGACAATGAACTCAATCCTACACGCACAATAATGTTTAAGACATAACAGCATTGAAACTCTTTGTAAAGTACATGTGACATCTTCCATAAACATGGGTTCTATACATTGACAAGCTCATGATAAGGGTCTGGGGAAGGATCCGGCATGGTCTCAGCCACACAGATAGAGCAAAGGTCACCAGGCTATTATAATCAACCATATCCACTCCCAGCCTCTCGGTGGAAAAAGTGTTATGCACCCTCCCTTTGAAGGAACAACCCTGTGTGTTTAACATTCCTGGTTTCCCCAGTGCTTATCTGTGAGCACAAGGACGTCCATGCTTCTTACAGAGGGGAACAGGATCATGGTGGGAAGGGGCACGCAAGCAGACACCTGGACAATACTTCAACTAAATACTGAAACCACAGAAAGACTGGGGCAAGTCACAACTGACAACCACATTTCAGTGGGAAATTATTTACATGGCAAACTGCTCATCATACTAGTTGTAACGATAACTCTTCCAGCCAGCCACCTGAGTTCTGCTGCCACCTTAGAGCCCCAAATAACACACAGTGTCTTATATTATTTACAATGCTGCTGGCCAGTAACTATGATTTCTCATTTGCTAGCTCTGTCCTACGTATCAACCATAACCATTAATCTATATATTTTATAAAGACTTATCGAGAACACAGGCGGCACACATCCTCTCTTCTCGGGATCACATGGTGACTCTGTTCTTTATGACATTTCCCAGAATCCTCCTCGACTCCTAGCACCGCCTATCGTGCTTCTCTATTGACCAACAGTGTTTTATTTATCAACCAATAAGACAAACATATATACGGAAGGACTTCCCCCATCAACTAGTAATTAGTGAAACACAGAAAATAGCACACCAAACCCAGAACAGATGAAAGGAAATTATTTCATGTTAGAAGACTTCTCACCAGCTTATGGGGGTCACTGGTGTTCTTTTTCTTTTTTTCTTTTTTTTTTTTTTCTTTCGAGACAGGATTGCTCTGTGTAACAGCCCTAGCTGGAACTGAGATCAGGCTGGCCTCGAACTCACAGAGATCCACCTGCCTCTGCCTCCCGAGTGCTGGGATTAAAGATGTGAGCTACTCCACACAACACTGCCCACTGCCAGACAAAAGAAAAACATATACAGTATTTCCAATCATGAAACATCTGTCTTAGTCCCATGGAATTACTGAGAATCTAAAATGGGCATTTAAATCATTCTAGGACTATCAAACTATAAAAACAATGGTGGAAAAACTAAGTATCTCAAATTTCCTATAAGGGGCACCACCTCAAAATGCCATCCAAGGAATCTATCTGCAATTGACGCCTGCTGGAAAAGAGATAACTGGTTTCCTCCAATGGAGCCTAACTGGGTATATTAGCCGCACCTCAGTACAGGCCCCTTACCCAGGAGTAGTTGGCCAACACAAAACAAACTCAACAGTACTTTTATACAGTTCACTGCCCTTCACACTTGCCAGCTGCCATGGCTTGTCCACCTCCTGGAGGCCAGCCCATTCCAATCCTAGAAATTCATCTGAAATCACTATGAATAAATAGGGAGGAGGAGGGGGGGAAGAGAGAGAGAGAGAGAGAGAGAGAGAGAGAGAGAGAGAGAGAGAGAGAGATTACATACTCATTACATAATCAAGACGTAATCAGAATGCTGGCTGAAATGGAGGACCATCTGGAGACTGACTTCAATGGGTTTGGAGAGTGTTAAGGCCCTAAAGTTCCACAGCTGATTCTTTGCAGGCCATCAAAGTACCTTAGGATGTTCAATTAGGCACAGAAAGCATCAAGTTTTGTTTGTTTGTTTGTTTGTTTGTTTGGGGGGGTTAGGGTTTTTGAGGGGTTTTTTTTTTGGTTTTTTTTTTTTTTTGGTTTTTTGAGACAGGGTTTCTCTGTGTAGCTTTGGAGCCTATCCTGGCACTCTCTCTGGAGACCAGGCTGGCTTCGAACTCACAGAGATCCGCCTGCCTCTGCCTCCCAAGTGCTGGGATTAAAGGTGTGTGCCACCAACACCCAGCCAAGTTTTTAACTTAAGTGAATTCACAACATCCTCAAGCCTGGAAAAGAGAACATTTGTGTAGGTGCTATCCACTCCAAAATTCTGGTGTACAAGTAGGTAAGACGTGGCTGTCCATGGCAAGTCCAATTCCCTGTAAATGATCTCCCAAATATACAAGGTAAGGTAAAATTAACTTCTTTACTTGTGCAATTAAAATCAAGGCAATAAATTTTGCTCTGACAAACATATTTTAAACTAAATAACTTTTATATTATGTTTTCAAATGTGTGATACATTATTCCAAAATAAGTAAATGTAGCAAAAATATTTTACATATCTTCTGATTTACAAAAAGCTTAAAATTACATTTTGAACCTCTCTTTTTCTCAGTAAGTGTCATTTCCTATAAACTACAGCTGTTTCTCACAAGCTCAATATGAGTAGTGTGTATAATGTATGTGCGTGCTCTACTCTGCAGAGTGATTCTTCTCTCCTTCCATAAGGATGTTGAACCTACTTTCCTCATTCATGTTTCTTATTTCCACACCACATTGCTCTTCTAAGAATTAACTCAGATTCATCTTTAGCACTTTAATCAAAACAAACTGAATCATACTAAAAGTTCATGCTAGTAAAATGGTTGGCACAAAGCCACCTCAGTAGAGGTGAAGCATCTATGCAGAAGCAGTGGTATAGACAATGCTGCGGGAAGTCACTGTAATGGAATTCTATAATCCCTAAGACCTACAGGAGCCGGGCAAGCAACTGTCTTAGATGGTACTAACTCTTATCGTTGAGAACTAAGGACCTATGGGTGTTAAGTGCTTCTCCTGTTAACACTCACTCAGCAGCCCTGTGAATATCTGACCGTATCTAAGAACCCACTACTGCCCATAGGACAATGACACTTCTAAGGAAGCCATCGAGAAGCTGCAGGGTGATGAGAGGACTTAAAACCATCAACCTATCTAAGCTTTGAAGACAGCATGCCTTTACCTGCCTTAAATCAATGTAGTTGGAAGTGGGTATCAGCAAGATAACACGTTTGGAAATAATCTTGAACTAAAACTTTAAAGACATCATCTAGTCACTGCTCAAGCTTGGAAGTACCAGAACACCCAAACATGTAACTTCTCCTTTGTCTACTCACCTTAAAGAGCCACCATTTTCTTCCCCACTCCCTTTTAAGCCCCTCCTTTACTGAACAGACAGACATCTATTGTACTTCCTCCATAGTCCAGATATACATCGTTCAGTTTGAAAGGCTATTAGCTACCGGAAATGACACCATTCAAAACTAAGATGTGCTGGAAGTATAAAACTACAGCAGGTTTTAAAGGCTTAACATGAACAAAAGTAAATGAAATAGCTACACAATTTATGTACTGATTACATGTTTGCATGATAGTTAAATAATATTAAAATTAATTTTATGTCTTTCTTCTTTCTCTTAATGTGTCAACTAGAAATGTTTAACTACACAGAGGTTCACACCATACCTAATGATAAGGCTATCCTAGCTGCTGGGATTTCTCAGGGCCCAAAATCAAGTCCTAAACTGAAAGCCAGCCACTGGGTGTAGATCTAGGGTGGTGCCTTACCCATCCCTCACACTACCAAAAGTACAGTCTATGGTCCCCAGAATAATTGGGATCAGTAATATAGTGAGTTATACACAACCCTGACCAGGTTATTTTCTCTGGCACTTCTGAAGACAAAACCAACTTTAAGCTGAATGCCCAAAGAACAAAACCTTCAGCTGGGCACCTCTAGCTTCGAGGCTTCATTTTTAATGCTGTGGGTTGCACCTCAAAACCATTTTGGGAGATACATGGTCACAAAGAGACTTTTCTGGATCCCGGCATCCTCCTCCAATGTGAAATGTCTTTTATCACTTTCTCTCCACCCTGCCTCTCCCAGCACCTAATTCCCCACATCAATCAGAGTGAGTCTCCACAAGAGATAGAGAGAAACTGGAGCAAACCCAGGAGTCATTACCACAATGCTTGAAAAAGGCCCTGCTCATCTGACAGAGACCGTCAAAGGGAACCCCAGCCTAGACGGCAATAAGAGACATGCTCATTAAATAAGAGGTTCCCTGTGGCTTCAAGATTTCAAAGAGTTTCTGCAGGCTAAGTTTAATTCAGAGCAAGTGGGCCACTTTTTACTAGAGTTTATCACCAAAAAGGCAGCCTAACATGTGAATCTCATTCTGCATGTGCTAGGGACTTACCGGAAACCTAAACCACAACACGGCAAACATCCATTAGGCATCTTCCTGCAAAAAAACCAAAGCTTTGGAGAGTCTTTTCATGCTCCAAGCAGTACACTATGTGTAGCATGTAGGCACAGAGGCTCTCTTTTCAAGAGTGAGCAGAATAAGAGAATTATGGTGTGTGGACCCATCTCTGTCATCTCTATCCATGCTCCTACGGCTCTCTCAGCTGGTGTGTCCTCTACCAACTGAAATGTTACCTCCAGGAAGGACTACCCAACTCACAGTCCCACACAAAGAAACAATAACCTCCACCTTTATTCTCACAAGAAATCACACAGCCAAAGCACTCTAGCATGAGTTACTGTATCTTCTCAGGCATTTCCAGTTTTTCAAAAATTTCTTCATTTGTATTTTATGTGTATGGGTATTTTTCCTGTATATATGCATGCAGTGCCCATAAAGGCCATAAGAAGGCATCAGAACCCCTGGAACTGGAGTTGCGCACAGTGAGACATCACCAAGATACTGGGAACCAAACCTGGTCTCCTCTACAAGAGCAGCCAGCACTCTTACCACTGGGTAATCTCTCCAGCCCACTTAATGGGGTGTTGCAAACACTTCTATCTGAACAAGAAGGCAGCACCCCTGAAATCTCACAACCCTCCCTATCTTTCAGTTTAACGAACCCTGCCAAGCAACAGCACACACCTAACACCAGGGATACTAAAAGACACAACTGACTCCAGGCCTTTTACAGTCTGGCTGAGAAAAAGAAATGGGGGGAAAAGTAGATACAGACTGCCACATGCTGAGCACTCTGTGTGTGTGCAAAGTACAGCACTGGCCAAGGGTGTGGAGCCCCCAGGGGGCTCTTCTTCCTGGCTGGTTCAAAAAGGCCCAGAAAGAAAAAGTAAGCAATGGAGGAGCTGAGAGTGTTTAAGTGAGTAGAAAATTATTAGGTTGAGGTGAAAAATCATTCCAAATGCAAGAAACACAAACGATTTAAAAGAAACGAGAGGCTATGGCTCAAATCCTCACTTACAGATGGGTCTTATAAGGCCAAGCCTGACCTCAAAACTCACTATGTAATGGGAGAAGACCTCAAACTGGTACTTCTGTGTCCACCTCTCCAGGACTGGGGTGCTGAGTGTACCTGTGTAACCATGGTGGGTTGGGGAGGTGCTGGGCATCAAACCTAGGACTACATGCATGCTAGGAGGGTGCTCTACCAAACGGCAGGATTGCCACACAGGACTGGTTTTCAAATGACCTTCCAGTGCAGTAGTGTGAGGCCTTTGAGGCCCTCCGTAAGCACCCAGCTTTGCCTCACTTCCCACAAGCAGGAGGGCATCTCTCCTGGACCAGGCTTGGCTCATGTCCCACTATTTAATTTCAAGGAAGTTTCTTAACATCTCACTGCTTCAGTTTCTTCCCCTGTGCAATGGAGTGGCAATACTAACTACCCTACAGCATTGTTACTGTCAGGTGGAAATAACTCTAGAAGCACTTACGGCATTGTAAGCCGTCACAACACTAGCTTTGTTTTTGTTTTAAAAGAACTGAAATGGCAGTACTCTGCACTGGTGATCACAGCTGCTACCGGGAGTCACAGATTTTCAAACAAAACTCCAAGTGCCAGTTGCAGGACACCTCCTTGTGAACTGCTAGCCCCTAGAATCTCCTAAAACTCCACAAGCTACTGTCAGTGCTCTCAACTGCCCATCGGAACATGGAAAGATCCTACTGCTGAAGACACCACACACTCTAGATCCTGGACACAGGGAAGCTTCCTCCCCGGTGGCTAGTGTTTACAGAACCAGAAGGCACTACACACACAGGCAGGTCAGAGGGATCACTCCTAGCTGTAGACCCTGAGTGTTGAAATGCTGAACTGCCTGGCAAGATACAACCAATACTGACATGAGTACTGCAGGAGTAAACAATGGCTTCCTCATTAGATCCAAGGTCTACCCAAGGAAGGGAATACAAGCCGGGCACTGTATAATTAGTCAAAAAGCCTACAGCTAGGGAGCTCCAGAACCTATAGGATATCATACTACTGATGTTTTGCAAATGATTGTGAAATGGAACTTCTAAATGTTGTTTATAGGCACAGCTTAGTGAAGCTCTCAGCCTTGGCCAGAGAAGTCTTTGAGCAGTGGGTACCAGTCAAAATGAGGACTCAGAACCAGTCAAAGTGGTGACAGAAACTGATTGCTCAGTACCTGGCCCCAAACAGGACATCTTATCACCCTCTCCAAAGGCCAGGGAACCTACAGAAGAGGGAGTAGAAAGACCGAGAGAGAGAGAGAGAGAGAGAGAGAGAGAGAGAGAGAGAGAGAGAGAGAGAGAGAAGCAGAGGTATGAGGCACTCACCATCTTCTGGATGTGACAAGGCCACTGCAATGAAAACATCAGAGCTTTGACATTTACATGAAGCCTACAAAGGAAAAGAAGGAAGGGAGGGAGGGCAGGAAGGGGCAAAGGCAGGAAGGAGGTTAAATGGAAAGAAGAGTTGGCAGGAGAGGAAAAGCGAGGACAGTGGTGGACAAAGGTCATCACAGAGTAATGTATACAAGAATGATACTGCCAAAAACTAATAATAAACAAAAAAGATACACACCAGCTTTCTCACAATTATGTGCCTTTCTGTATATATGCTGCAGCAAATCCAAAGCTCTTGTTCTTAACATGTGCCTGTGCAGTTTCTGTCCACAGCTCCTCAATCATCCATCCTCAGCTCCTCAATCATCCGTCCTCAGCTCCTCAATCATCCGTCCACAGCTCCTCAATCATCCGTCCTCATCTCCTCAATCATCCGTCCTCAGCTCCTCAATCATCCGTCCTCAGCTCCTCAATCATCCGTCCTCAGCTCCTCAATCATCCGTCCTCAGCTCCTCAATCATCCGTCCTCAGCTCCTCAATCATCCGTCCTCAGCTCCTCAATCATCCGTCCTCAGCTCCTCAATCATCCGTCCTCAGCTCCTCAATCATCCGTCCTCAGCTCCTCAATCATCCGTCCTCAGCTCCTCAATATCTGTCTACAGATCCTGCTGCTCAAACACAGGTCCACTGCTTACTGCCACCTCTGTTATTAAACCTCTCTTCCCTTATTCACCTCCTTGGGGAACAGACATCATACCTTTCTCACATGGGAACTACATATTTGCTTTTTCAAGAAATTAAAGTACTCTCCCTTTAATTCAAAAGCAGACTAGAACTTTTAAATGCTGTAAAAATGTTCTCAGGTGATTCTCACTAATAAAAAACCTTCACCCAGAGAAACCATGAGATCAGTTTTACACAGCTCCAATGCAGACATTATGGGGAGGGGAAAGATACATTCTTAACGTGACAGACAACGACCAACAATGAGTCACCCTCCCACAGCTGTAGGCAAGCATATCCCTCTCCCTATCTGAATTCTCTGAGCAGGGCCTTAAGTAAATTTGTTTAGGCTATTGCTATTGCTGCTCCTCTGTTAAACTTTTGCAAAGGGTGGGACAATTTTTAAGCGATACCACAGCTTATCTGGAAACCAAAGCTTATTCTGTCTGGTTACAGCTTTCAACATCCAGTACAGGATGACTAATGCAAAACCACCCGGAGAGCCTAGCTCACACAGTATCAGTGCATTGCAACAGCAACCTACATAGGATTGTAAACTTCAGGGCCTGCTCTAAGGAAAGCCTGGGGAGGCAGTGGGCCAGCATCACAGCATGCCCCCAAGACTGACCCACTCAATTAACACAGCCATGACAAGAAGCACTTCAGTTAACCCTAAACTTGAAGTAGCAGAAAAGAAAACCTTGAGCTGCCTTGGCAGTTAAGACACTGAAGGAATTCAAGGACAGCCTTCAAACACTAGGCAGTATTGGGGCTCATCTAAAAGAAGGGGTAAGGGGGCTATGGAGATGGCTCAGCAATTAAGAACATCTGATGAGTAAGTGTATGTGTTGCTCTTGCAGAGGACCAAAGTTCAGTTCCCAGCATACACATGGTGACTAATGACTGTCTGTTAATCCAGTTCCAGAGGATCTGACACCTCTACTGGCCTCCACTGATACGCATGATACACAGACATACATGCAGACATAAAATAAACATAAATAAATTTTTTAAAATTAAAGATTAGTAACAAAAAGCTATAACAAAATTCAAGCAGACTTCCTCTGTCTTTGTAAAAGGTATATATAATTCTTCCTCACAGCATCACAATGGATACTGTGGATTGCAAGGGAATTGGGTCACAGGAAGGAAACATGATTTAGACACCAGAAATACATTCAGAGATGAGGGTGGCAACAACAAGCGGGCTGATGAGCACACAGAGAACAGAAACAAACAGAACTGTCATCATGCTGCAGTTGCTCCTAATTCAACAGCCTTCCTCCAGCTGTAAAATGGTCCTGCCACAATTACTCTGAGCACCACTGGGGCCACAGACCCTCACCAGAGACAAGCAGCAAATACCCATGGTTTTCAGCACTGAAGTTGTTTACACAATGCATCAACAACGATCAAAGGTCAGAATCACACAGCTCAACTTCCTATTAAAAAAATATATATTTCTAATACATTGATAACTCCAGAATAAAACTATTATAAACAGAATTTCTTCTATAATCTGATGTTTTCCAAATACACTAAACGGGGAAAGGGAATTTGAAACTCATTAAATAAGTTATGGCAATGAATGCTTTAAACTTAGTCCAAAAACCAACCATGTTCTGTTAATAACAGCAATTATTAAGACTCCTTTTATTCCAGTTTTCCAAATTAACTATGGGAAAACTTCCATTTCTCCTCACTTCTGAAATATGCTTTAAGAGGCACATAAGAGGGGCCAACTAGCCAGGGCTTCGGTCTTCAAGTGTCTTCTATTTCATATTAGACTATGGCAAGGACCATAGATGCATTTTGACAATTAAGAAGTCAAACAGAGAGGTTGGAGGAAAAGCTTGGTAGTTAAAAGCTCTGGCTGCTCTTCCAGAGGACGCAGGTTCAATTCCCAGCACCCACCTGGTGGCTCACAACCATCTACAACTCCAGTTCCTGCAGATCCAGCACCATGTCTGGCTGGCTTCCACAGGCACCACGCGTGCGCATCATGTACAGTCAGACATGCAGACAAAACACCCAGACACATAAAATACATTCTTAAAAAGAGAGGTAACAGGGCAGTGGTGGCGCACCCCTTTAATGCCAGCACTCAGGAGGCAGAGGCAAGCGGATCTCTGTGAGTTCGAGGCCAGCCAGGTCTCCAGCCAGAGCTGTTACAGAGAAACCCTGTCTCATGGGAAAGGAGAGAGAGACAGAAAGAGACAGAGAGAGACAGAGAGAGAAAGAGAGACAGACAGAGACAAAGACAGGGACACACAGAGAGAGACAGAGACAGAAACAGAGAGACAGAGAAGCAGGACTGGATATGAAAAGATTACGAATAGCTGCATTACCCCTACTCCACTTGGCACGTCGTCCTCGTGTTCCACGTCTCACATCTGAGGCTCTCTACCAGCTCTAATTGCACAGATATGGGTTCTAGTTTCCATTCCAAAAAGTCTCATGAACCTGCGTCTTATTCCCTCAAAGGTCTGCTTCATGGAATAGCTAAACAGGGCAGGTGTACCAGGACTAGCCGGCACCTAGAAACACTTTCAGTAAGAGCAGACACTTGGCAGAGTCTTCCCAAAGTATTCCAAAAGGCCAAGTTGAACTCGGAGCCTGTGAATTCCTGAGCCTCTCTTCAGTAGCAGCATTTATGAGCTGTCCATCTGCCTTCAAATGGGGATCAAATGAGCTCAAAGGAGTTAAGGAAATGAGCACCACTTCTCAAAGAACAGGACAAGTTACTGACGAAAAACATGTACACAATAATCGATCCCTGACTGCCCAGAGGACATGGTCACTGTATCATTTACATAGTATCCTCTTTACAACCCTTTACACAAGTTCCTGTCCCATTAACTCCTGCCTTGAACAACTATGCAAGGGTTGTATTTCCCACTCCAGGTGAAGAAACAGGCAATATAATTAAATGACTCACTGAGCTTAAAGTGGCAATAACTCAGTCTCTGAAACCTGGGTCAAGGAAATCTGTATTCTATGTAATCGGCCCAATGTGTTCATCAGCAGGAAAATTTAAAAAAGAAAAGAAATAAGAGTAACAAAAACAAATCTCAAAAGACATGCACACATACACACTAGTTCCTACAACATTTTATACAATTAATAGCCCCACAACAAACTGGCAATCATGAAGACTGTAAAATCAAAAAAAAAAAAAATATGTAAATTCCTATTTAACAGCCACCTAACTAAACAGAAAAGGAAGGGAGAAAAAACAAGTCTTACCCAATGACCTATGGATAACCTTTAGAAACAAGGGAGGAAAAAAAGCAAACATTTGATAGATGGAGGAAAATAATAAAGAACAAAAGTGGATGCCAAAAGCTTGGTCTTTAAAACAACCAACCGAACTTACAAACTCCTAGGAAGACTAATCGAGGAAGAGTCAAAACACAAATGGTCAATCTTAGAAATGAAGAAAGGAAAAGAAAACAAAACTAGAAGCCAGAAATCTCATGCACATTAAAGAAAATACAGCACATAACTTTATGCCCAAAAATAACAATTTACATGAACAAAACTGACACAAGAAAGAGAACCTCTAAATAGTCCTATATATTTTAAAGAAATGTAATCTATCAAAAAATGAAACTCCACATCCGGACCATTTCACTGGTAAATTCCACCAAACATTCAAAGGGGAAGTAATATCAGTATTATACATACTTACTCAAGAAATGGATAAGGACTGCCACCTAACCTGTTTCACAAGGCTAGAACTAACGCTAATGTGAAGCCTGATGATCAGTTACAAAACATAAAATTTACAGACCAGTATCCCTCATGAGCAAAGACACAAAAGCCTTTGGTAAAAACTGTAGGAAATCCAACCCAGAATTCTGTATAAAAAGCTTCATTATGAAAAAAGCAATACTTATCCCATAATCAAGATCAGTCTAACGTGTGTGTGTGTGTGTGTGAGAGAGAGAGAGAGAGAGAGAGAGAGAGAGAGAGAGAGAGAGAGAGAGAGAGAGAGAGAGAGAGAGAGAAGAGAGAGAGAGAGAGAGAGAGAGAGAGGTAATACCACACTAACGAAATAAAGAGGGGAACACACAGGATCAGTTCAGTCAAGGCATCTGTCAAAATCCATAGCCACTCATAATAAAAGATTCTTTAAATTAAAAAAAAAAACTAGGGATGGCAGAGGACTTCCTAAAATGAATGACTGACAGGAAAAAAGAAAGGAAGTGGATAGGAAGAAGGCAAAACAAAGAAAAGAGGGATTAAAATAAAACTAGCAGAAATCTTAAAGGAAAATACTGAATTATTCTCTCCTGAGACAAAGTCAAACGAGAGTGCCTGCTTTTTCAATTCTTCAGCCAAAGTGAGTCTAGAGTTCTAGCCACAGCAGTGAGGAAAAAATAAAAGTGCAATTCTTAAAAATTAGGAAGAAAGCCAAGCAGTGGTGGCGCACGCCTTTAATCCCAGCACTCAGGAGGTAGAAGCAGTTGGATCTCTAAATTTGAGGCCAGCCTGGTTTACAGAGCAAGTTCTAGGACAGCCAGGGCAGTTACACAGAGAAATTCTGTCTTGAAAAACCAAAAGGGGGGGAAAAAAGAACATCCCTAAAAGTCAACCCTGGAACAGCTACAGTCTCACCTTACGGGACCAAGAAACCCAAAGAGCAGTAGCTGACAGCACAGCCTCTAGAAATGTAGAGAGCTGAAAGCCATGCCTCTAAACACTGAAGTGATTTAGACACAGACATGCGGATGCCAGAGGAAACGGCCCTGCCCCCTGTATGGGGACAGACATGACACCCTAAAAAAAGAATATCTAGAGAGAGGCAGGAGGGCCAAGTCTTCACTTCACATCTTGCATTTCTATTCCACTGACTATTGAAACTTGGCATAACATTATTTTAGGAAAAATAAAATGTAAACTAACGTTTAAATAAAAACCTACTGTGATCAGCACTGAAGCCTCCACCAAGAAAATGCTTTTCACTGAATTTGGTTTATCTAAGTGAGTTTACAGATAATTACTGTGAATATACACGATACGTCTTACAAACAAGTATAACTACAAAACTTAAAACATCTATGTTATGTATAACCTGAAGAATGAGGCAATTAAAGCATGCCATGAGCCAGTGAGATGAGTCAGCAGGAAAGGTGTGTGCTGGAGACCGAAGCCAGCCAAGCCTGACCACCTGAGCTCCATCTCAAGAACCCACATGGTAGAAGGACAGAATGACCCCACCAACCGTTCTCAGACCTACTCATACAGCACACGTATGCACTCACACACACACAGCACACATGACACACATATGCACGCACATGTGAAAACAAACAGCACACACATGACACACATATGCACACACACACACAACACACATACACACACACAGGGCACACACCACAACACATATACATGCACGTGCACGCATGGCACACATATGCAAACACACATGCACACACACAGCATACATATGCACTCACATATACACACAGCACACATACATACTCTCATTTACACACAGCACACATACACACATACAGCACATATGCACTCACACACACTAAATAAAGTCTAATTTTTAAATGCATGGTTAAAAAGCACTCAATAATCCAATTTCCTGAGAAACACTGCAAATGTCAATTGATAAGACAATATTTTCAAAAGTATTCACAGCTGCCTAAAAATACATAGTGTACCCAAGATCCCAGCCATTCACTTGAGTTCTTCAGTCACCCAAAGGAGCACAAAACACACAGTTATTCATATCTATAAAATGGCTGCCCTGAATGGATTACCACTCATTGCCTCCACCCAGTCTCTAGAGCAGTGGTTCTCAACCTTGCAACCCTTTAATACAGTTCCTCATGTTGTGGTGACCCCCCCATGAAATTATTTCATTACTATTTCATAACTGTAAATTTACTACTGCCATGAATCATAATGTAAATACCTGACATGCAGAATAGCTTATATATGACTCCAAGGGGGTCGTGACCCACAAGCTGAGAACCATTACAGAGGGAGAAGCACTTGTAAGGACTATTTTTGCCAAACCGCTTTTTTGCCAAGAACCAAGAGATGCAAGGAAGAGGGGAGATGAGAATAGTGAAAATCTGAAGAATACATGTCATGAACTAGTGGTAACATTTAACTGAATCCTAACATTCGTCTAAGACCAACAAGAGAGCTCTACAGTGATTTTCAAAGTAGATTCCACGAGATGTAGGAGGCCACTACTCCTTCCGTGCTTGTGAATCTGAGACTGTGATTGTGCAATTCACGTTACTATCACCAGGAGCCATTCTGCACTTGGAAGGGAAGGCTTTACACTCACATCCTGTGCCAGGCAACTTCAGCATCACTTCCCCTGAGTTGAGACATGGCAAGAATGAACTTGCAGGGATTCATTACACTGAAGGGCAGAAACCATGCAAACAGTAAACTAAGAATGCAGCACCCACAGTGAAAAGGGACAAAGTCCTTAGTCACCCTTTGTCACTGAAGAGGTGCATGAGTATTCCATAAGCCAAACTTGTAAATCAGAACAGAGGCAAAAACAACCAACTTTAAGATTTGGGAAGGGGATGAATTTTAAAGTGTTGCTTTAAAGGCAGCCCATGGAGGTGGCAAGCAAGCTCAATGCTGCTTCTGGATCCAGCCAAGTGATTTCACAAACAGAGAAACAGGAGAAGACAAAACACAATTTCACATGTGTTATTCAGAGCAGACAGCCCCACATCTGATGCATGTCTATTTGTGTCCATAACAGCTCAAAGTCCCTATCATCCAATCCCAACTGGTAGCCGACTTCATTTTTAAAGAACACACTGATTTTCATTGTTATTGTTCATCACTTTTATTTCATTAGTAAGCTGCTTCATAGTGGTGAGACTCCTGCCACACATGGTGGTAAGAGGACAACTTATGAGTCATTTCCCTCCTTCCACCAAGATGAGGGGTCAAACTTCGGTAGTTAGGCTTAGCAGTAAGCGCTTTTTCCTACCCCTATTTTGTCAGTGCCTCAACTAATTCTTAATGAAGCAAAGTCCATATGCCTCTGCTGTCAACCATGAAATATACACTGGCTGTAGGTATTTCCTCTACAACAATGAAACCAGGAGTGTGTCAAGGTGAGAGTAGCTAAACTATAGTTTACCATGGTCCCTAACCTCTTAACAAGTCTGAGAGTTCATCTATACATGTGGATCAAACTTGTGGCCAGAGTCAAAAGCTTAAGATGCAGCAAAGAAACTAAGGGAGAGCTTGGAAGCTTTGTCACTCAAGAGGAAGGAGGCACAAGGGTACATGGGACATGGGACACCAGACTGCATATAGTTCCTGACACACCCACTCATACCCACAGTAAAATCTTCATACTCATTTTGAGGTTGGAGAGATGGTTCAGAGATCTGGCTGTTCTTGCAAAGGACCCAGGTTCAGTTCCCAGCACCCACAAGGCAGCTCACATCCTAATTCCAGTTCCAGGACATTCAGCGCACTCTTCTGGCCTCTATGTGCACCAGGCACACACAGTGTACACACACACACATACACACACACACACACACACACATGCACACGGGCACCACAAGTATGCTGCTGCCTCAGAGGCCAGAACAGAGTACTGGGACACCGAGGAATTGGGAGTTATGGCTCAATAGGTAAATCATTTGTCCATACAAACTTGAGGACCTGAATTTGGATTCCTACAACCCACACCCACATCGACCCAGCCATGGTAGCACACACCTATAGTCCCAGTACTGATGCAGAACAATCTTTTTGTACACTGTGAAGATGTGCTGTCCTCACTGGTATAATAAAGAGCTAACCGGTCAACAGCCAGGCAGGAAGAGGTTAGGGCAGGAGAGCCAGACTGAAAGAACACTGGGAAGAAGAAGGGCAGAGTCACCAGCCAAGATGCAGAGGAGGTACGACATATAGAAGATGAGGGTAACAAGCCATGAGCCACGTGGCAGCACATAAATTAAAATAGAAATGGATTAAGTTTTAAGAGCTAGTTAGTAACAAGCCTAAGCTATCAGCTGAGCATTTATAGTTAATAATAAATCTCTGGTTATCTGGGAGTTGGCTGGCAGGACAGGATATCTCACTAACACAGTACTCCTACAGAGAAATGGGAGGTGGAAACAGGAAAACCCTGGAAGCTCATGGGCTAGCTAGCCTGGTGTTCACGGTGGCAAACATCTAGAAACCATGTCTTAAGGTAGAACATCAGGACCAATCAATACCCATCATTGTCTTCAAACCTCCACATGTATGTCATGACACACATACAACCAAAAAGAAACAGAGACAAACAAACATCATATACACATGCATACAAAAGTTTTTTAATCTAAGATTTCAGAGGCTGAGGGTGTAGATCAGTGTTGAGTACTTGTCTAGCATGTGTAAGGGCCTGGGTTCAATATTCAACACACATAAAAAAAAAAATCCAGAGGGAAGATTCCATACATTAACACATTTACTATCTCAATTCCTAGAATTTGAGAAACTAAGAAAATATTTTAATAATAATAATAATCAGACAATGTTTTAATAAGAATATAGTAAGAATTTTCACTAGCATTAAAAGTAAAATATATGTACATCTATAAAAACAGACTTCCATCACAGTGAGGCTACAAGAAAAGAATTGTACAAGTATTAAAAGAGCTGAGGCATTGCCTTATATGGGAAGCTGCTTGGTTCTTAAAAGATCACAAAGGCACAAAATCAGACTCTGCTTATATTAAGACAACTAATCACATCTATGTCACAGCATACCTACTTACTCTCTTAAATGTACACAAAGTACTGTAAGTGTACAGCCAACAGCGGCCTCTAGGCTTTACCTCTCTGGCTGATTCTGTCTTTGCTGAGTATTTCAGTACAGCTGTTTACTCTGTAACTCATGAACCCCAGGACAGTTAGACAATAAATAATCTAGGATGGGAACAAGTGAAAGTGGGTTTTGAAAAGCACTCTCCATAGTTTACTAAGTCCTTTGCCACATTTTGTAAACTGATCCCCATGACAACCTTGAAGTGCTTAAGGACTTTAAATGTGAGGACTGGGAGGAGGGGCAAGGACGACACAGACAGGACGATGACAGTTGTGGCACACAAAGACACACTCAGACTGAAGATACTACCTTCTAACTCTTTTTTTTTTTTTTTTTTTTTTTTTTTTTTTTTTCTTTTCAAGACAGGGTTTCTCTGTGGCTTTGGAGGCTGTCCTGGAACTAGCTCTTGTAGACCAGGCTGGTCTCAAACTCACAGAGATCCGCCTGCCTCTGCCTCCCGAGTGCTGGGATTAAAGGTGTGCGCCACCAACGCCCGGCTACCTTCTAACTCTTAATCACAGTTCTGGGCTTCTCTCTATGGTACCTCCATAGGACAGCGCCATCTACACCACAAATTAACTCCATGCAAGAGCTTCTGTTCACATCCAGGCTCGTTAAATGGAAGAAAAGTCATTAGTGAGAGTGTAGTCAAAAGACCCAGGAGAGATGGCTCAGTGGTTAAGAGCACTGGCTGTTCTTGCAGAGGACCCAGGTTGACTTCCAGCACCCACATGGTGGCCCACAATGGTCTGTAACTCCGGTCCAACTTCCTCTTCTAGCCTCCATGGACATTGCACCTTGGGAGGTACACAAACATGTAGGCAAAACATAGATATACATGAAACTGAAAACAAGTAAATCTTGTTTCAAAAGAGCCAGTCTTGAGCACGGCACCATTAAGGCTGGATGGAAACCAGTCTTCAGAAATGACTCCGGCTGCAGGTCAGATTCAACAGCAAAGCTTTTTTTTTTTTTTTTAATTTCTTGGTGTATGGGTGCCTGTATTGAGGATGTTTTTTTGTTTTGTTTTGTTTTGAGTCCTCAGTAATTTTTAACAGTGCAACCGGCTTTAGAAACCAGGGAGCTTAATAATTACTGCTCAGGTGAAGCAAATTAAAAGAGAGCCGAGTGTTCCAAGCAGAGAAAGAGGAGTGATGCAGGGTAAATAATGAAAAAAGAAATTCAACACTTCATGTCTGATCAAGGCCAGGGTAGACTGGAAAGAAACTAGGTCCCTATGCCATGTACCTTGCATGAATCCTGAGCTATCTGTTGGTACATTTAAGCCCTGCAGACATTCTATTGACTGGTGATGCACTTAACTAAGGCGGATGTGAGAGTCACAATGTAACTACTGCCCCAACAACCCAAAACTTAAACTTAACATTTTATAGATTTTAAAAGTCACTCTTTTAGAGATGTACAGAAACTAATATGTAAGTGGCCCAAAACAAATTAGGTAGTTAATTTTAAAAGTCAATTTGCAGCCAGACCTGGTGGTACATGCCTTTGGTTCCAGTATTTGGGAGGCTGAGGCAGATGGATCCCCATGAGTTTAAGGTCATCCTAGTCTACATAATGAGTTCCAGGCCAGGCCTATATAGTGAGACCCTGGCTCAAAACATAAAGCAAAATAAAATAAAAACAACTAAATAAATAAATGACAATTTGAGATTGCTTCTCTAAAATATGTTCTCACTATATGCAGATTTGCCTACCTCTGCCTCCCCAGTGCCGAGATCACAGGCATACACCACTACCAGGTTGGCTCTACGTTTTTTGTAAAAATCTTTGAAATTAGTTAGCAGTCAGTACCTTAGCAAATTAAAATAAAGTATTTTACCTATGGACTGAGAGGTGGCAATTAATTTTTACAACATGTGCACTATGAAGACTAAAAACATCTGCTTAATCAAAGATGCAATTTCCATACATTTTGTTAAAAGCAAATGACTTCTGCAGGAAACCGGCTTTCTCCCATATAAATGCAAATTGAAAAAGGTAGTGGCTCCTGGGGTCCCTACTCAGAGTCAGCCAACTGGAGTCTGCACAGAGCTTCAGATCCAATTCCAACTGCACTGCCTGGCCTTTAAGTAATGAGCCTGCTGCAGCTAGATCTCTGCTGGGAAACCTTCACTACCTCTCTTTACACCATATTTGACCAAATTACCAAGATTTGCAAAACTTCAAATCCAGAAATATGAAAAACAGAAGCCAAATCACAAACTTCAACGCTGTCTCCAACACTGGGGCTCTAACTGCTAACTAACAGCTCCCAGGTTTAGGGCTGGGGAGCAACATCAAAGCAGAATGGCTTCTGGCCTAACCATACCTTTATTTCTTCCCAGAACTTCCAACCGCCAGGGGCCTGGCCACACATACCACGTGTGCACTTCTGCCCATGGCTGCCAAATGGGCCAGGTGACCATGGGGGGGGGCCCATGTCTCAAGTGAACCTGGCACTGGTAACTGCATTACAGATGTTACTGACAGAAGCACAGAAAGAACACCAGCCTAGCAGACCAACCATGCTTTTGCTACTGCCCAGCTAAATCCAAAATCCTTCAATCAAGGGAAGCCTTGAGCTACAAGACAATTGAAATTTAGACAGTGGTTTCCAACAGTTGCAGACAGCTCAGTCTCGAAATTACTCATCTTGGGAGGCTTTTTCTCAGAAATGCTGAGAAGCCTCACAAATATCCATAGATCCCTGCTTTATTACCAGGGGCTGCCGAGCAAGTGCTTGCATGGCCAAGTCCTCTCTAGAAACTCAAAGCCTACACTGGAGGGAGGGGCACCCGCTCCCAAGGCACTCATCTCAAGAATTTCATATGGCAACACTGAGACATGAAATATGCAAAGTATCTGGTATTTCAGTATTAAAAACATCTGTACAGAACAAGTAAGTATATGGTGTGCAGATACATATCACAGGCTTTTGCTGCTGGGTGAGATTTCCATCCCCTGTCCTATAGTAAGATACCCTCAATTTTACAGATAAAATTAAGTCAGAACTCCTGCCTGCCAGCCCGGGGCTCCTACTGTTGTTAAACCTGCTTTCTGATCAGTTATGAAAACTATGAATTAAGTTACAACTCAGCTACATGACAAAGATCTCATTTAAACACATTATAAAAATAATTTACATAAGGAGATGGAGAAATGGCTCAGCAGTTAAGAACCCAGGTTCGGTTCCCAGCACCCACAAGACAGCTCACAATCACCTGTAACTCCAGTCCCAGGGGATCCGATGCCCTCTTGTGGCCTCCTCGGATTCAAGAGCAGACTTGCACACAAAGCACTCATGCACATAAAATAAATATTTTTTTTAATTATATGAAAGAGTAAGAAGTAAACATCTTAGGATATCCTTGGCCGGAGGATGAACACAATAGAGTTGGCTACACTTTTCCATATAAGTATGATCTAATTTTATTCTCAGAAGACAAGAAGTGGGCACCACTCAAGACTAGTTTCATCTAGTAAAAAGATAAAAATATGATGCCTTCCTTTCCTAACACAGAATGTTGAAATAGCAATCTTTTCTTCCCAAATTTAACTTCATTTCTAAATGAGTTCTCTTCACCACAATACAATCAATTTCCTCCAACATACTAGCTTGAGAACAGATCAACCAGCTAGTCATCTCCATGGCAGCTTCCTTTAGAACTTTAATTTTTAAATATTTCTTCTGTTAGGTCCCAAAGAAACCCAGGGAAAAGCTCACTCAGTACCTGTGGCTCCTCCCAGAACTTCTCAGCTCCCTCTTCCCTGACCCTCCCCAGTCCAGAGGCTGGGCTTCACTTCCTCTCCCACAGCTGCTCTTCCCAGGCAAACCTGCCATGTGCTCTCCTGGTCCTCCGCTCCTCTCCGGGTCCACCTGCCTCTCTCCTTTCTCCTCTCAATAGCCAGGTTCAGTGTGGACTCTTCCAGATACCTCTGGCTCATATCTACAATAAAAACCTCCTCAACCATACCTTGGAGAAGCCATGTCCTCATTTTCATTCATGTTCTACATCAACAATCTAAGGTGACCTTCATTCATTTCTTAACCTCAGAAGGACAATTCCTCAAATGCACACATTTTTACAGAGCTAATAAAAATGCATATATGGAAAAATAAAGCATGCTGACACGGTGCTGCACGCCTTTGATCCCAATGTTGCAGAGGCAGACTCAAGCAGATCTCTATGAGTTCAAGGACAGTCTGGTTTATATAGCAAGTTCCAGGCCTCCAGAACTACAGTTTTCCTTACACACACACAACTGCAGAGGGTGAGATAGCTACATGACTATTTAAAATTTACAGATGAAAACAGATTCCCAAACAAATGTGCAATTGCTCTCTCTGGATTATCCCAAAGAGGAGACACATGTGTTCCCTTCCTGTTGAAGAGAAAGGGAGCTCCTATTCTGCCATAACTAGTTGCATAATACTTGGTAAGGAATATGAGAGTTGAACTTAAACTTATAAGGTGGCTGATTTCTAAGGCATTTTCTAGGTGTCTTATCACCTTCCTGATATATAATCTTTATTTTCCTGGAATTCTCATAGTCACTATGTCTTTATTAAGTAATAAAAGGTTTATAGGGGTGGTGGGATAGCTCAGCAGGTAAAGATGCTTACTGCCAAGCCCAACAGTCCTGGCTTGATCTCCAGGAGCCACAAGGCAGGAGAAGGCCAACTCCTGCAAGTTACCCTCTGACCTCCACACCACAGGAGTGTTGAGGCCTACCCCCCTCCAAAAACATGAAAATTATTTAAAGATTTACAAAGGATCTTGCACCCCAGCTAAACTTATTTAAATGAGAACTTTAGGATATTATAGGATGCCATCCTCATTAAGTATGTCTCTTTATGTGCTATTTCAACTTCTCCAACATGAGTTCCATTAGTAAAATGTGCTTCTCTGGGTTCCACATCTGACTGACTCTGTGGCATCAAGATGAAAGATCTACTCTCCTCCTCCTTCTTCCTCCCCCATCAGCTCAGTACCTAACACTATGACACCTAGCTGTCTGGCTATATAACAATGACAGTGAAAGCCTTTTAAGTCGTGTCCATGTCCAAGCCCGTATTTGAGAATTTCAATGCATTTTTATTATTGCATAGGATTGCATCTATGCATAGGATAATGGCTTTTTTCATCTGAATCTGAGTTCCTTGCTTACTGACAAAAAAGCAAAGAGGCTCCAAAAACACTACACATATCACAACTCACACTTACTTATTTTCTGTATACAAATGGATGACTATGTTATTCCTAACAAGCCAATAAGCAAACACTAGAGCTAAGTCCACACTTCACTAACAAATTCAAAAGGGCAGCCACTTTTGCTGAGTCACTCTCTCTACGTGATTATTCTCTTGTGAGTGTCACGTATATTCCTCATGTAGCGATGAAGAGCCTGGCAGCGTGTGCCTTCACTCTGACTGGAAGAACAGCAGTCTAATAAACAGCCATGTTCTACGGAAGATGTACGCACACACTATTAAGAAGGGCTATGCCGCACTGAATACAAAAAGGGCAAGAGGACGGGATGAGATGGTACACATGGAGGAGCAAAGAGCCTCAGGGCAAGAAGGCAGGCTGCAGAGCAGTGTCTGAGCAGAGACACGAGGAGGCAATTCTTAACCTGTACTGACCATGTGTGCAACAGCAAGTGCCTTAGCAAAAGAATTACTTCAGGATAAATGTACAGTCACCCAGAGAGAAAACAAAAAGAGTTAGGTGCAGTGTTCTTCATTTTTGCAACTTATTATACCATAAAATTTGAACCTTCAATTAGACAATGCTCAGTGAATGTTCCCCCAAGTGGGTTTTGCACAAAGTCTTCCTTCTATGACTTATTCTCCTCAAAACTCAAGACAAACACCCAAGTGTTCGTCTGACACATTAAAGACCACCAGTGTCATTCAAATCAACAGCAGTGCCAGACACTGTGGGGCCCTTGAAGCTTCCTGCAGCGATGATCCTCTCAGGAGGCCTCTTCACCCACCACTTACTTACTTATACAGCCTGAGCAACCACATGCCTGCCTCCTTGGCCCTAAATGAGGTTATTTCTTTTGCTTTTGTTTGATTACATTATTTGTTTAGTGGGGACAGGGTAGCACATGCCATGGATGCACATGTATGGAAGTCAGAGGACAACGTACAGGAGTTGGGTCTCTCCCTACACCATGTCAGCCCAGGGCATCAAATTCAAGTCTCCATGCTTGGTGCCTTCACCCACTGAACCATCTTGCCAGCCCCCAAAACAGCCTAATTTCTAAGTCTCTCCTAGAGCTAACTCCATTTTAGGGAGAAAAATATTAAATAATTCATCACAAATGTGCACTGATTTATTCTTCTAGTAACAGCAATGAAGTTACAGTGGTCCACTGAGCAGCCTCAACTCTCCGTGATTAAAAGAAGAAATCCACAAGACTTGGCCCGCCAAGGACTAAAGAGCCTTCAGCTGTTCTTGTCTTGGGCAACATCACCACCATGCTCTTAGCAGATTAACAGAACTAAACTACAAGAGGTTTTAGCACTATTTAGGTACCTTTCCCTGCTATAAAAGTATGTTTCTTTAAAAATTACTTAAACTTGGGGACTGGAGAGATGGCTCAGAGGGTAAGAGCACTGACTGTTCTTCCAGAGGTCCTGAGTTCAATTCCCAGCAACCACATGGTGGCTCACAACCATCCACAATGAGATCTGGTGCCCTCTTCTGGCCTGCATGGACACGTGCAGACAGAACACTGCATACATAATAAATAAATCTTTTTAAAAAAAAAAAAATTACTTAAATTCGAGCCAAAAGTGGTGGCACATGCCTTTAATCCCAGAACTCCAGAGGCAGAGGCAGGCCGATGTCTATGAAGTCAAGGCCAGTCTGGTCTACAAAGCAAGTTCCAGGGGGAAAAAAAAAAAAAATCCCAGTCCTGGGAAGAAAAAGAAAAAAGCCTAGGCCACCTAGACTCCCACACTGGGGAGTTGTATATTATTTGTAGTTCTGTGATCACTGCATTGTTTTCAGCAGGTGCTATAAGGACCATTGGTTATCCAGGGATCCAGGGTCACCCTTGTTCCATTTTCATCTCTATTCAGTAACATGAGAAGTTCACCTTCCCAAAAAGGTGAACTTTAATTTAAAAACTGAATTGAGAGAAGGGGGTTACACTTCCCACCTTCCTTGTCTCATAGGACCAGCAGATTGGTGAACTGGGTACCTCCAACCACACACACCTTGTGGGACTCTTTCACAACAGTCACAGGGAGGAGAAGAAGGGTAGCCGAGTTTACAATGTCCACTGGGTTGAAGTGAGTTCATTCTAGCTCTAGCTTCGAATTTGGGGCACCCTGACCAATACAGTTCCTCCACCGGCTATTTGCATACTGGCTCCTGTCAATGAGTCCCAGAAACTCAGCCTGGAGTCTTTTTCTTTTTTATGTTATTATTTTATTTTATTCTGAAATAGGGTTTCACTATATAGTCTCGGCTGGCCTCAAACTCAAAAAAATCAGCCCACTCTGCCTCTACCAAGCTGGGATTAGAGGTGTGTACCACCACATCCAACTAGTCTTTCTTTAGCCCTTCAAACACTTTGCTAAACTAGCTATCTCCCTTTGCAATATAACAAAATAACTCACTTTGTCTACATCGGGTAGAACTTGGGTCTCTACAATTAAAACCCCTGAGCAATAATGTGTAGCAAATGTTCTTTCCTCTGTTTCCACAGATGAAGAGCCGATACTGAAGGAAATGCACAGGACATTCCTATGAACTCCAGCTCTTTGTCTAAAACCAGGGCTCAGGCCCACAAGCAGCACTTCCAATCTTCCCTTATATGTACTTGCTTATAAATTTCATCACCTCTACCATGTAGGGAGAAGAAAATGGTTTTTGTCTAACTAATTTTTTATCAATACCGAGCATGGTGAGAGTAACTTGGCAAGACATGAGAACAGGAAGCGATAAGTATCTCTCCTGCACTACTTTGAGTTTATGGAGAATCCTGCAGAGTTAGGTAGCACTTTCGGAACGTTCCCAAGCAGCAGGCAAGGTGATCTAATGCTCACGTGTGCCAAGGCGCAGCTCACTTCACCAGGCAGCAGTGAACTCTCATTTCCCTATCCCTCAGGGGGAAAAGATAACCACACAACCCTGACACGTCAGACAACTAAAACACAACACTATTACCTAACACCAAAAGCAGACTGAAACCGTCAGGGAGCAATCATACATGTTCAAATTCTTTCCCTGGTATAGAGACATTAGGTTCCATAGCATCAGTTAGCAGAGCCAAGGAAAAGAATTGGCTGTTAGTAACACTGCTCTTGGAAATAGCAACAAACTCCTACGAAGGACATTTGATGTCTGTGAGTAATCAATTCCCCCGTACTATCAAATGACACAGAGTATTTTTCAGGGGATACTCAAAGTCAACCCTTCCTGAAAAGACCACTTACAAACTTCTGAAGCCAGCTCATGATACCGACACTCCAGCATAGGCATCTCGAGGCTCCGCCAAGTAGAATATAGGTGTTTAATTCAACAGGAAACAGACATAGGCATCAGTGCAGATTTTCAGACAATGCTGCTCATATGAGTAGGCCCCAGCTCAGGGCCAAGAAGCCATCAGAGCAGCGCTGCCCTATTCCTGAGGAACATGTTCCCCAAACCTGCTGGCCCAAACTGCTTTCACCCAAAGTATCACAGATCAGCAGCCATTGGTGATGATAACAAAAGGAATAAGAGCTCCACTATCCCCTAAAACCAAGATGTCTGATCTGAGAAGAAAACTCAGAACTTGGCTGCAACAAACCTTAAGGAACAGTCATGTCCTGGGGGCTGAAGCAGATGATTTACTGAGATAAGACCAAGCTTAATTGTGATAATAGGTGACCACACATGTCCCTTGGCTGCTTGGATGGCTCTGGGGCTTGCACTCCAGAAATTATTTCCAGGCTAGACATGTTGCTCTGTATTCTCATATTGCGCCCTTGCCATTCTTTGGGCATTCAATGGTCCTTTTTCACGACACAGCACTCAAAGTTGAGCTGCAGCCCCACACTTGGGGTGAGGGCACGAAACATCTGACAACAATGCAGTTTCTAAATACACAATGACCAAAAATAACTCAAAATCAAACACGTAGAGAATGTAACACCCTTCTGCATGATACAACATCACCACATCCTTGGCTGAGTACACACGCGTCCACACACACAGTGCATGTCAGAAGACACACTAACAATAAGTGCTCTGAGTACACACACACACACACACACACACACACACACAATGCATGTCAGAAGACACACTAACAATAAGTGCTCTGAGTACACACACACACACACACACACACACAGTGCATGTCAGAAGACACACTAACAATAAGTGCTCTGGTACACACACACACACACACACACACACACACACACACACACACACTGCATGTCAGAAGACACACTAACAATAAGTGCTCTGAGTACACACACACACACACACACACACACACACACACACACAGTGCATGTCAGAAGACACACTAACAATAAGTGCTCTGAGTACACACACACACACACACACAGTGCATGTCAGAAGACACACTAACAATAAGTGCTCTAAGTACACACACACACACACACACACACACACAGTGCATGTCAGGATACACACTAAGTGTTCTGAGTACACACACAACACAGTGCATGTCACAACTCTAGGCACATCTGTGAGGCCATTTCCTGGATGGTTTCACTGACCAAAAGACCTCCCCTGAATGTGGGTGGCCCCATCTCATAGACTCAGATCCTGAACTACAAAAAAGTGAGGGGGGAGGCTGAGCACCAGCATGTGGCATGGCCAGCTGCCCCACACTGCTGTGCCATGACTTCCTTGCCATGATGGATGTATTAAATCACAGCAACAAGACACTAACTAGTAATATGACTGTTTTCCTCAGTATCATGAAAAAAACAGCCAATTAAGTTTGGCTTGGGACCAGGAGAGAGTTCCCAACTATTTTTGAAACAGCCCTAACACACTTCTGTCATTCTATCCTACACATTTATGTGAACTGGAACTCCCAGCACTCGTGACTATAAAATCAGAGTTACTAGTCAACTCTGAGAATTTGAGGACACTCTTGCCCTGTAATATCAAATACTCAGCCAAGAGTGAATTCTTTACACAAAAATAAACACATCCACCTCATTTTTACTCTAATTTGCTTTTTTCTTTAATAAATAGTAAAATTGGCCAGGCGGTAGTGGTACATGCCATTAATCCCAACACTCAGGAAGCAGAGACAGGTGGATCTCTGTGAGTTCCAGGCCAGCCTGGTCTACAAAGAGAGTTCCAGGATAGGCTCCAAAGCCACAGAGAAACACTGTCTCGAAACTCCACCCAAAAAAAAAAGTAAAATTACATGTGTTCAAAGAATTATTTTAAAATAAATTTCTTTATGATTTACTGTCAGGTGTTTGACTTGCATTGCCTACTTTATTACATAAAGATCATCTTAAGTCACAAACAAATTTCAGGTAAAAGAGGCCTTGAGTAGAAAAATGTTTATAAGAAGAGGGGGGGAGGGAGGGAGGGAGAAGGGGGAGGGAGGGAGAAGAAACCCTGCTTTTAATTTGCAGTCAATACTTAAATGACACCATGCCAGTCGGGCTCTGGTAGCACCTCTGACCTCTGCAGCTCCCATCTCCAACAATCCAACTCACTCCCTCCAGTCACAAATGTAAAACCTACTGCCTGCTTTCGGATCCATCTACCAAGCTGTATCTTCATGATCTGTATATGTGTGTTACTCTTGCAAACCACTGTGATCATTTATCCATCTCACTCCTACAATCCATAGGCCATCCTGAATGTGCTAGCTTTCCACTGCTGTCACAGAACTCCTGACAGTTTCTGGCTCAGTCTGCTGATGACTGGCCTCTTGCTCTGGAGCTGTGGCAGGAAACAGGGGGAGCAAAGCTGCCCCTCTTGCTGCTGCAGGCTAGTGTCTCAGCCAGCATGCTAATATCCCTTCAAGGACAACTCCCAGTGATGCAACTTCCTCCCAACAGGCCCCACCTTCTCAAAGGTTACACAGCCTCCCAAAAGACCTGATGTCGGCCAGGCATTGGTGACTGCATGCCTTTAATCCCAGCACTCGGGAGGCAGAGGTAGGAAGATCTCTGTGAGTTCGAGGCTAGCCTGGTCTCCAGAGCGAGTGCCAGGACAGGCTCCAAAGCTACACAGAGAAACCCTGTCTCGAAAAACCAAAAAAAAAAAAAAAAAAAAAAAAAAAGACCTGATGTAGTAAGGCCTGTGGGAACACTTAAGATGGAAACTGTCACACTAAACACAACTTCCCTAACACATTGTCTGTTATTCCCATATTTATTACAGACCCTTTTCTCTTTTGAACATCACTCAAATGACCTTCCTTAGCAAAGTAGGAAGACATGTATGAACATGTATGAACCTTAAAAACATCATAATGATGGACCCGGTCATATAAGTCCACCAACGCCCGGCAGAGGTCAGCTTTTTTCTTCTTCACACTTCAGTTTCCAAACTTTCCATACGGCCTTTGTACTGTTTTCATGACAAGAGAAAGCAAGGAGACAGAGCACTCAAAGGAGTTCCTTCTTCTAGGACGAACTGGCTACAAGTACCCTGAAGACACAACAGTCAATACAGGTCTCATACACAACCCACACCTGCACAAAACAGCTGAGTATGTGTTGAGCAAACAATAAATATCCAGGTAATGTCTGACTAGACTGGCGTGAGGTTCATGTGGTTTGTCCTTAATGGACATGGGTCACTACCCTTAAGTAGCATATGAAAGGGTGAAGGATCCAAATGCTGCTCTCAACAGTAAGAAGCCAACAGCAAAAGTCTTGCCCTCAAAACAAGGTACCTACTACTCAGGGAATCCAATGCTGCATTCCTGGTGAACCAAGAACATGACTGCAAATACCTTTCTACAAAATGGAGCACCAGGAATTGAATTCATTAAGTCACAGCATGGCTCTCTGCCATTCAGAAAGAACATCACCACGCTGTTCAGCCACCAAAGTTTAACAATGTCCTCCAAAATTAATCTTTGCCCTAAGATTAAATAACACTAAATATTAAAGCAAACAGAGGATTAAGATAACACCAGTCCAGACTCATTAAACCACCAAAAAGCCTTATCTAACAGCCCAAAGCAAAAAAAAAAAAAAAAAAAAAAAAAAAAAAAAAAATCTTCAGGACTGACTTAGCATGAAAGCCTCAAACATTTGCTTGGGAAAACCAACCCACACAAAAAATGTGAAGGAGGCACACTGTGCTCTGAAAACAGCTGGGACCTGTGGCTCAGCAGAAATGGATGGATGGAAAAGGCACTGCTTTCTCCACAAAGCAGCCTGAGCTAATGGTTTCAGTTCTGCAATGTCAACCAAATTCAAATTTCCTAAAATCCGGGACTGTTTATACCTGGCTTTGTATTTTCAATTATTTCACTTCCATTAACTCACCGTATACTTGTGTATGTTTCTATCATGCCCCAGGCTCTTAAAAGACATTCATTTCCAAACAAAGCAGATGCTAAGTTGATATTAACATGGTAATTTTAAGGCAAAAGGCGAATGTCAATGAAGGATAACAGACAGTGGCCATATCAGCAACAAGAAAGCACGATGAGAAAGCAAGCATTTCATCGAAAAAATAGATGCCTCAAATTTCCCGTCTCACCTGGGCTGAGAAGAGAAAGTTTTCTAGGGGGAAAAAAAAAAAAAAAACAAAAAAACTGTCCTTATTACAAATTCTGTTGAGATTTAAACTTGCTTCACCACATTATAAATATTTACATTCCACCTAGCTGCTCATACTAGAAACTGCAACCCGATGCTGTGGGCTTCTGCAACATATAAGAAGTCCACTGTGAGGCTGCTCTCCAACCTCTGTGAACTTAGCTGGACAAGAGAAGGCGTTCGGTGACTCCGACCCTGACTCCACGAAAGGGAAGAAATTCAATGCTATACTCAGTCAGACCTTTCTCTACAAGTCTGAGATGCTCGCTCTCTTCACCCTCTACCTACACGTTCATTCTTCTAATGCCCGAGTTATCTGACTCAAGTCAGCAACAGAAGGAAGTCCTAGCCTTCCCAAGCTTCAGGCTCCTCATCTCCTAAGAGGTCACTGTATCCAACATAGGACGAACCTGTTGGTGGAGTCTGGTGAAAGATATTAACTGTGGAGGTCACACTGACAAGACAAAGTCCCACAACAAGTTGGGAGTCAGGGCACACCAAAAAGTGACACATATGACAACTCTGAGAACTCCTGGTCATCAGCAACGATTAAAAAATATATATATATATATATATATATATATATATAATATATATATATATATATGACAAGATGAACTAATTATGACCTGCATTCCTAACTGAAAGCTTATACTAGGAAGCCAGCCTTTCACTGGAGAAATGGGTGGAGGATGTGTTTCATTGGCATGAACTAGTGTTTAAAACAAATTACTAGCTTAGCTGACTGGGTGGTCATATGTACCCTATTATAAGTAGACAGACTCTCTGGTATTTCCAACAGGAAAATACACTGTACTCACACAACCAAAGCACACTGAGACAACTATACTCCCAAGAGATGGCTGTGCCACTGAAACACAGCCCTTACAGTGCATGTTAACACAGGAAGGAACCCTGTCATGTGAACTCAGCAGCGTGCTTCCCATTCACAGTGCTAATATCTATCTTGCAGGCCTGTTAGAAAGATTAAGAATCGTGTGACATGAAGTGGATGCTCAACGACTAGGAAGCAGCAGGTTCTTGCCATGAAACAACTGAACACTAGGGGGCTCCTTTTCGGACAAAAAAGTAGTAAGAATAATTGGATAAAACAACACACACATGACAAATCCTCCAAGGAGAAAAGTCAGTAAACAGCAGGCTAATAGTTCTTGGGTGAATAAAGAAACAAGCAAAATGAAGAAGGGTCCCTATCCTCTAAGAAAGTGTATCTGGAAAGAAATCAGAGGGCTTCTCTTGCCATCTCATCTCCCTCTAGGCTCTATGTCTTAAGCAGACAAAACCAAAAACTTTATTTACACCATCTTACAAGTGCAAATCCAGCAAGTCACAAGACGCTCGTGGGCCTTCAGGATGAAGAGTATCATCTGAGTGGGAAGTTTCCAAGTGACTTCACAGACACTTCAGTGTGGACGTCTAACGTGGAAATGGAGGCTCTATGTACTGACAATACCTCCCAGGCGATTCTGACACTCCACTGGGCCTAAGACCCACTCACCCAACTGACCCTTCACGTGGAGTCTGAATGTCTCTGACAATGACCCCGTCCACGATGGATTCTCAGGCATGAGTGCCAGGCACACCTGCAGGTAGCTCTGCTGGAAAAGGACTTTCAGATGTGCAAGTATACTTTATTCTCATGACATTCTAGCATGGGAACTCTGTACTTAGGACATGCTGGGGATTTGCACATACAACAGAGCAAAGTAAACTTCAGAGAGAGGGAGAACCAGGATGAGCTACAGTAAGTTCCCACTGAAGAGGTGGCTCTTAAAGGATGAGAAAGATCCAAATTAAACTAGAGTTCAAGTTGGGAGTGGTGGGACACACCTAGCATCCCAGCATTCCACAGGCAGTGGAAAGATGAGGAGGAGGTTGAGGCCAGCCTGGTTACAAGGCAAAACGAAGGCTGTCGGTGACTTGTGTATACTTTTTAAACTACAGAAGGGTAAAGCTGAAAACACAACTGAAACTGAGAACAGACAAAGGTGCAAAGGAATCAGAGCGGTTAGTAAATAGGCAGAACAGAGCCTGGCATAAAAGCGAGAGACAGTCTGGCAGAAAACAATGAGATCAATCACATAAACAGGAAAGAAAAGTGGCACCAAGCTAGACACAGAAGCAGGAGTGTGGGCTTGCTGCACACAGCATGCTAGACACTTCAGCTGCAGGATAGCCCGCGCAGTGTGACGTTAGGCAGAACTGCACAGTGGTTGTGAAGGATTTGCCCCAGCCACTAAGACATAGAAGTGAAGGGCTGGCTCTAAGAGGGTGGCAGTAAAACAAAGAGACATGTTACAAATGGGAGCCCACTCACAGAGGGACACCAGCAGACATAGTCACCAATCAGACAAGGTGGAGGAAGGGAAGGCTCAACGAGAGGTAGCTGAAAAACTCAAGGCAATAACTCAGGTGAGGATCAGCAAGCCAGGAGCTGGTCAGGGTGTGCAGAGCATGTGTGGGGCATAGGCCCAGAGAGGACCTACTGTGTTTTAAAAGCCCCAAGGCTCTCTCAACCACATATGCAGTACCTGAGAACTTTGATCATTTCTCTGGTCGCAGCACAGGCTGCAGTTTCTGCATCAGCACAGGGACTTCATATTTTTGACTCTGTTAAAATACTACCAAAAGTGAAAGTGTTCGCAAGATGCAAAATGTGCTTTAGTGAGATGTGGGGGCATGCACTTTTGATACCAGCCCATTGGGAGGCAGAGGCAGAGGCAGGCAGATCTCTGTGAATCTGAGGCTAGCCTGGTCTACAGAGTGAGTTACAGGAAAGCTGGAGCTACATAGTAAGACCCTGACTTGAAAACAACCAGAACAGTAATAAGTGATTTGATGGAGCTGGGAGGCAGATGCCAGTCACCACAAATAGCATACTATATGCTTACATTTCCATAAAAAACACAGACTAGCCGGGCGTTAGTGGTGCACGCCTTTAATCCCAGCACTCGGAAGACAGAGGCAGGTGGATCTCTGTGAGTTCGAGGCCAGCCTGGTCTCCAGAGCAAGTGTCAGGATAGGCTCCAAAAGAAACCCTGTCTCAAAAAACCAAAAAAAAAAACAACAACAAAAAAAAAAAAAAAAAACACAGCCTATAAAGAAAGAAAGCTGTGGTGGTGGGTGTGTGGAAAGAGATGGGGAGATGGAGAGTGACTGCAAATGGGTTTGGAAGTCTTTTCTAGATAATGAAAAATGTACTGCTTATGGAAAGAGATAGTCACACAACTCTACAACTACACCAAAAAAATGCTGACTTGGACAGTTTAAATGGGAAAACAGGACAGTAAAAGGTGATGTAGAAAAAGCTATAAGAAAAATCCTGAGGAATACACAAATAAGCACTGTAACTTCAGACATTTAGCCAGCATCTCACCAGCAGAAGCTACCACACAGGAGCTAAGGTAACAACTGTCAGTTGATCTGGAAAACCTACAAGGAAATTTCAGGGAGACTAAGTCAGCTCCTTCTAAGGGGGGGAAACAAGCAGGGAAAAGTTGGTGATTTAAATATCCCTTCGTAAGGATTCTTACAATTGCTCTAAATCTTTTACTATATGCTTCATAAACAGAAAGGAGGTACCTCATTAGCACAGTAGGTAGAACACCAGTCTCACAAACAGAAATGTTTTCAGTTTTCCAGTGATTGTGTCAATATTATACTGTACATCTTTTTGCTCTTGGAAGCTGAAACAAAGTAATGTACAGTGAGCCAACTCCAGGAAAAACAGATTATGCCCATCAACAATTACTAAGCAAGCTGGGCGTTGGTGGCGCACGCCTTTAATCCCAGCACTCGGGAGGCAGAGGCAGGCGGATCTCTGTGAGTTCGAGGCCAGCCTGGTATCCAGAGTGAGTGCCAGGATAGGCTCCAAAGCTACACAGAGAAACCCTGTCTCGAAAAACCAAAAAAAAAAAAAAAAAATTACTAAGCAGATGGATGGACTCATGTTATAAAGTTGAGGATGTAGGGGCTGGAGAGATGGTTCTGCTGTTCTTCCAGAGGACCTGGGTTCAATTCCCAACACCCATATGACAGCTCACAACTGTAACTCCAATTTCAAGGGATCTGACACCCTCATACAGACATACATGCAGGTAAAGCACAATTGCACATAAAAATAAATGAAATCAATTTTTAAAATTAATTTGAAGACATGACCAAAACCTAACAAAATGCTTGACCCCAGGGAGCACTCAAAATGATTTCTGCCTCCAAGACACCTACCTAAAAATGGTTCTCACAGTTCCATACTGTCTGTCATGGTTAAAGCCATCACCTCTTCCCACTCAACACCCAGAATGCTTAGCTCTCCAAAATGGTTCTTCAATAGTTCACAATACATGACCAGACCCTCTAACAAGGGTCTGGTCAGATACCTTTCATCTCTCTCTACATCACAGAACCTGCAATGGACACACACAATAATGCCCAATAGAACCTTGCTGACACAAACCAGTGGTCTTAACTACTCAGGAGGAGACACAGACAGATGCCAAGTTCAAGGTCTGCCTGGGTTACAGAGTGTGTGCAAGTCCAGCATGACTGATGTTCCAACTCTGAAGACAACAAAGAGCATCACTGTAGTCCTTGACCGTACCATCCTGAATGCATACAACATATCAAGAGTACCAGTCTCTGTCCAAAACTGCCTCAAAGAACCAAACCATGACCCACCTGTTGTCTAGAGCAACAGACAACTATTGCGAAAATATCAATTATTTTTAAATCTTATCCTAGGTATGCATGTGTGCCTGAGTATTGTTATGCATAGCCCATGTGTTCAGGGACTCACAGACAATT
Source organism: Cricetulus griseus (assembly GCF_003668045.3). Taxonomy (NCBI): domain Eukaryota; kingdom Metazoa; phylum Chordata; class Mammalia; order Rodentia; family Cricetidae; genus Cricetulus; species Cricetulus griseus. The sequence continues at coordinate 121,541,872 of NC_048598.1, forward strand.
AGGAGAGCACATCTGATCCCCAGAACTAGAATTAAGAGTAGTTGGGAGCTGCCATGTGGGTACTAGGAACTCAACCCAATCCTCTGCAAAACTGTTAACTTCTCAGCCACCTCTCCCACCCCAAGGGAACATGTTGTGTAAGGAAACACATTTCATCTTTACAGCTACCTCTAAGGAAACACATAATAAATTCAAAATGCTATTTATCAAAATATAGGAGGACTGGTACTTTCAACATCTTTATTTGATCTCAAAATTTAAACCAATAGGCCCAAATACATTTTACACGTCATCTGCAAAAAAAAAAAAAAAATGAGGCATTCTGAACTGAGAAACATGGAGCATTTCCAATGAATCTGACCTGTTAGATCATCAACTATTAACTTACCTAGCTTATGAAGGCCTAAAATAATAAACTATCTGGGAAATGATATGTTTTCCCAATAGAGTAGCTTTACGTTTAAATGCAGTTGCCCTGGTCAAAGTCATGTCTCTTAAGAAGCAGGTCTGCACACACACTACCCAAGTAGCCTCCCTGGATTTGCGCAGAAGGAAGCTCTTGGACAGCTTAGAGAGCTAAAATACCAAGTTCCCCGAGAAGCTGTCTAGGCCTCAAGGATGGATCCCAGAGAGTCTCTCACAAGCCAGCCATAGAACATGCTGGTTCATGAACTAAGTAGTTCCAGACATCCCAAAGTCTGTAAGATGGTCTTCTTCCCACAAACAGGACTATCACAGCCTTTTCTACCTTCATTTAACCTCTAAAATTCTGAGAAGATGAGGTACTTCCCCATTTCACACATAAGGAAACCCAAGTTCATGAGCACTGATGTACCAGCCCACTGCCTGCTTGATCTCAACATCTCACACTCAACATGTACAAATCAACTCCGAACTTGAACTCCCCACCCAAACCTGCTCTTCTAGTCATCTCCACCTTGGTCCACGGCTCCTCTATTACACCAGCTGCTCTGGCAAAAACAGTGTCACCCCTGACTGCACACTTGCAGTGAACACCGTCTCCCCAGTAAACGAGGTCAGACCCACAGACACACCCAGAGCCCAGCCTCTTCTCATCACCCCACTTCTGCTATCATATTCCTCATTTCCACCCACACCCCCCTGGTTCTATGAAGCACTGTTCAGAGAAGCTGCCCTTTAAAACACAGCTTTAGGGGCTGGAGAGATGGCTCAATGATTAAGAGCACTAGCTACTCTTCCAGAGGACCAGGTTCAATTCCCAGCACACACATAGCCGCTCACAACCATCTGTAACTCCAGTCCCAGGGAATCTGACACCCTCTTCTGGCATCCACGGGCACTGTACACATGTGGTGCACAGACCTCAGTGTTTACAAGACACCATCATACACATAAAATTTAAATTAAAAAATAAAAACACAGCTTTGTACAGAAACCTTCCCAGGGTGTTTCCCCTCACCCAGAGCTGCCTGCTGGCGCCCTCTTGACAAAAAGGGTACCCTCCTCTACAAAGCACTCAAAAAAGGGTGCCCCCAAGTGAATGAAAGAGCAGCCAGAATCGCATGTAGCATGAGGCAGAGCCAAGGCTGGGACGGATCTCCAGTGTTCTCTGGCAACAATGAGACCACATTTACAGCCGCCAACAGACAGCCCTCCCTCATGGGAGGATATCCTTACATTCTTCTTAGCATAACTGAATTGTTTAATGTATAATCAATACATTAGATTCCCAGCCACAAATTAAAAATGGAAATGCTAACTTTATAAAGACACAAAAATCTCCCACCAGGCCAGTGGTTCTCAACCTTCCTAATGCTACAACCCTTTAAAACAGCAGTCCTCATGCTGTGGTGATCCCCAGCCATAAAATTATTTTTGCTGCTACTTCATTAATGGTAATTTTGCTACTGTTATGAACCATAATATAAATATTTTCAGAGATAGAGGGTCACCAAAGGGGTCACGACCCATGGGTTAAGAACCACTGCACTGGGTAGCCTGAACACGGAATGTCTGGCAGCATGGGCAAATGCCAAGTTGACAGACAGCACAGGCACTGAGACCTCTGTGTGTCTGCACCTGGTGACCAGGCTTCAAGAGCACCATGCACAAGCAACCAGTGCTCTCAAAGACTCAGGCCAGAGCACCTAGGAGAAAGGGTTCTCATGCTAGACCCTCCCAATCACAGGTGTACGAGGGAATCTCTTGGGTGACACTAGTAACAGGAAAAAGGCTGGAGAATTTGAGAAGTGTCATCACCGAAATGACCTGGAGAAAAAAAAAAAAAAAAACGTCCACAGCCAAGTCTAAATCGTGATTCTTTTTGGATCAGAATGACACGAACACTTAAAGTACTAACCATTACAGAATTTTCTTGCTAAAATATCTTTTTTTTTAATGTTGTAGGATAATGCTCTTTTTTTAAGATTTTATTTATTTATTATGTATACAACATTCTGCTTCCATGTATATCTGCACACCAGAAGAGGGCACCAGATCAGATCTCATAACAGATGGTTGTGAGCCACCATGTGATTGCTGGGAACAGAACTCAGGACCTCTGGAAGAGCAGTCAGTGCTCTTAACCTCTGAGCCATCTCTCCAGCCCCTAAAATGTCTTAAAAGTTAAAAAAAAAAAAACCTACATCTCTTTCTTCAGAGCTTTCAAAGTTGTTTCCAGTATCAACCACTCAAAGCCTTAAATCTCATTAATACAACAATTAACTCCTACAATATTAACAGTTGGCGCTAAAGGAAAATGAACTCAGACTTGCTAAATGAACAAACGAAAGACAAGAATCTAGAAGGTTATGACCCTTCCAACAGCTGACAGCTAAACCCAGGCTATACGGAACCAGGGAGGCTTCTAGGTTCTCTTGGAATAGACTGGATGTGGGAGAAACCAAGACTTGAGAGCTCCCTGGGTCCTCAGGGAAACTGTAGCCAACATACATTACAGGCAGTTTCCTTCAGTTTTCTTAATTAGAAAAGCACTTGATAAAATAAAATTTGCCAAAACCTATCTCCTTGGAAACCAGGAAACAAAACTGTCTCTTTTTTCCTCCACATAAAGAACAGTTAATAAGGACTATTTTTATAATAAACAGTTTCAACTGTTTTGTGTCAGAAATAAAACAGGTAGCTTTTGCTGAGTAAATACGCAAGAGCTGGAGAGATGACCCACTGGTTAAGAGCACTAACTGGGTTCAGTTCCTGATACTCACACAGAAGCTCACAGTTGGACTGTAACTCCAGCCCCGGGGGATCCAACACCCTCTTCGGCCTCAGTGGGCACCAGGCATGCACATGGTGCACATACATACATACATACATACATACATACATACATACATACATACAGGCATACATACAAAATACATGTTAAGGAAAATTATAGTTAACTTCTACAGACTTCATTAAAGACCCTTACTTACAATGAGGCTATGGGAAGAGTTAACAAGTGATGTGGAAAATGACTACCCACTGAGAGGCTAGGGAGACAGCTCAGTCAGCAAAGGTCCAGGACCTGAGGTCCATCCCCAGAACCCACAGAAGAGCCAAGTGTGAGAGGGAGGTGGGTACATACAGACAGATTCCCTAGGGCTTGCTAACCAGACAGCCTCACCCACTCCAAGCTCCAGCCTAGTGAGAGACTCTCAAGAAATAAAAAATAAAAACAAAAAAGGATGACACCAAAAGAACAATCCCCAAAGCTGACCTCTGGCCTCTATACAGTCTTATGCCTACTCACATACAAAATACCCCGAGTTAACATCCAATCTTCAGGATCAAGTCAAGGTCCTTTCTGAAGCTTCCTCCAGACACTGCACTCTGGGCACATTCTCTGAAGTCAAGGAATGCTAGAAACGCAGCTCTTACCATACTGCTTGCAAATGGATACCACACTCACATTTTGTCACTTAAATCACTTCACTTCCTTCTTTAAATGAACTTAAGGGAAGGAAAACATGGACAACGAGGAACTTTGACTTTTCTAAAGAACATCAGAAAAGGTGTTGAGGTGATGGAGGGATCTTAATAATAATAATAATAACAATAATAATAATAATAATAATAATAGCCAGGTGGTGATGGCACAGGCTTTTAATCCCAGCACTCGGTAGGCAGAGGCAGGCGGGTTTCTTGAGTTAGAGGTCAGCCTGGTCTGTAGAGTGAGTTCCAGAACAGACAAAGCCACACAGAGAAACCCTGTCTTGAAGAAAAAAAGAAAAGTCTCAGGATAATCAACAGGTAAACAACACAGCCCACACAGCCAAGCCAAAAAGGAAGACAGTTCTGACATATACTGCATGCTGTCATTCATCCTTGAGGACATTGTGTCTAGCGAAACAAGCCAGTCACTTAAAGGACAAACACCATGCAACTTCACTTCTATGCAACGCCCCAGGTAGTCGAATTGAAAGACAGAAAGACGACAGTTGCCAGGGACTGGGAGGGAGTGGGAGCTGTCTGATGTAGAGTTCCAATTCCTGAGCTCTATTTCACAAAAGTGTGAGTGAGCTTAACACCACTGAACTATGCATGTGTGTTTTTTACCACATTGTTTTAGTGGACCATACAATTACCAAACTGAACCGACATGTCCCAGCCACACTGCAAAATCGCCTGATCCTTACCTGCAGGCAGCCAGTTCTAGATTTCTTCCAAACTACCTTTTTCAAGAAACAAAACGGGGGGGGGGGGGCAACACACACAGACAAACCCTCCTTTTCATCTATCCAAAATGAAATTTCAATGACCCCAGAGAGTTACACTGCTACATTTATTCACCTGGTTGTCAAGTACAGATCCGAAAACATATAAAGTCACTCTGGAAAAAAATCAAGACATAATCACCTACCAAGCATCTTCCAACACCCACCCAGCCAATTATCCTGCTTGCACCTGGACCTTGCTGTGATACACCAGCCACAGCATTCCTTATTGCCACCCCTGCCCCCAACACCCAAGCTGCTTCAGGCTACATTATATTGAAAACAGCCTCCACATAATCCCACCAAAGCAAGGTTAGACTCCACCCCTGAGCTGTTAACAAGCCTTACACACACACACACACACACACACACACACACACACACACACACACACACCAACCAACCAACCAATGGCTACTTAGAAAGTTAGAATCTAGTAGGCAAACTAGTGAAGCACTCTGTGGCACTTGAAAAGAGGGAAAACTTGATCAGCTCCACACTGACCCTCATTTCAAGAGCAGACAGACAGGTGTTTCTTTCAAAGTCTTTGGGTGACAAGCACCATGACAAGCATACAGTTCAGGAGTCACAACTGGGCTGGCTGCTTTGTAGGGACAGCGAGTAAGAATGCTGGGAACCGACTCGAGGGCCTCACAAATGCTAAGCAATTCCTCTTCACCACTGAGGCCACAATTCTGCTTTTTCTGAGTATATGAGAGGATGCTGACTTTGTATTTAGTCCTTGTCGGTACACACAGGTGACACAAGCAATGAAACAGAGCAAAATCTTGAGCATCCTCTTACGGGTACCTTCTTCCCTGGTGACAGTTCAGTACCAACTGCTTTTCTGCGTGCATGAAAGGAAATGCAAGGGGCTTAGAAAACACTAGGGTGAAACCCTACCATTTATTATATGAAAGCATTAATCACAGAAAGGCAATATAGGAGGCCACTAATCAGGGCTGTGGGTGTCTATCAGTGGTAGAGCACCTGCCTGAGTTCAAGCTCCTTCACTGGATGAGATGGATGTGGGAGGTAGAGGCAAAAGACAGAAAAGTAAAGAGGAAGGAAGGAAGGAGGATGACGGTAGAATTCCAGTCCGAAGGAACATGAGCCAGCTGGCACACAGCCCTCTGCTTTTTAATTTCTCAAGAGCTACCTTCTGAGGTCAGAACTCATTATAAAAGGAAGCAAGGTTCTGAATGAACCACAAGAAAACAATCAATGGCCACACCTGTTCACAGTTCAGTAAAGGGCCTCAGATTGAAGAAATAAAAAGAAACCTCAACAAACTGTGGCTGGATGTCCTTACAGCCACAGTGGTGTCTGAGTGACCCCTTTGTTTGTAAAGAACCAGCAACTCTCCATCTCCAAGCCAGCATTTCACAAAAAGCTTAGTCTCCATCTAACATTATGTAATTGCCTGTTTCCCACAAATTAAAGTTAGGAATCCTACAAATCTAATTAGAGAGGAGTGCAGCATAAGTAACCTTTTAGATCCCATCAGCTGGAGTTCTCCTCTCAGACCTCCGGAAGGAACAGCTTCACCTTCCCTAGGGCCACCACCAAGACCCTCACACCCCTCCATGCCATTTTGAGATCATCTCTCTAGATCTTTAAGAAACCACATTCATTCCCATACTCAGGAAACAGAGGAAGGCAGATCTCTGTGAGTCCAAGGGCAGCCTGATCTACATGGTAGTTCAGGCCAGCCAGGGTGACACAGTGAGTCCCTGTCCCAAAAGAAAATCTCTTATTGCATCCGACAGAGGAGATGAAAAAGATGGATAAGGGTGTGATGAGAAGGCCAAGTTTTCTCACCCTCAAAAGATGCTTTCCCTTACCATCTGGGTGCAAAGTAGACTAAACTGTGTCATTCAGTCCCCTGCTCAAATGACCTATGTTCAAGAGAGGTGGAACCAGGGGAATTGTTCCCACCTTCCCATGGCTCGCATACCAGAACTCATCAAAAGTGCATCCTAAAAAAATGAGCTATCAGTTCAGAATAATCAACTTAAATGTACATCTGAAAAACAAAGTACCACACAAGTATGTTTTGTTTTTAATTATCAGGGCACACAACTGAAAACAAAAATGTCATGAGGTCAACTTCCAATGTGCAAAAAAGCAGAAGTAACTGGCCTGGACTGAGCTGTCACTCTTAAGAGATCTAGCACACGGTCTCTCTGTGAATCCTGCAATAACATTACGCTTTCACCCTCACCTCAGAACAGGGGCAGCCCCTCTTAAACTTCAGTATTCAGCCAGCAGGGATATTTCTTCTCTCCCGACTCAGATCACATCAGGAGAAGTAGGCCGGTCCTACACAAACCTGCTGCTGGGTTTCCCAGAGAGGGCTCTTACAACCAGTACCTGTTGCATCTGCAATCTCCACTGACTGCCCTTCACCCCAACACATACCCTGTGCAACCTTGCCATACAGACAGCTGACTGACAAACTAAATTGCCATTGTTCCAGAAACAAGGCAAGTACAACTCCTTTCTTTTGCAAATTAGCTTAAGGGGAGGAAAAGAGGGACAATGAGAAAGTCTGAGGTTTTTTGTTGTTGTTGTTTTTGTTTTTTTTTTTTTTTTTGGTTTTTCAAGGCAAGGTGTCTTTGTGCAACAGCCCTAGAACTACCACTGTAGACCAGAGACCAGGTGGGCCTTGAACTCACAGAGATCCACCTGCCTCTACCACCCCCACCCCCCCTAGTGCTGGAATTAAAGACCTTCGGCCACCACCACCTAGCCGAAGTGCTCTTTAGAAAAGTCAGACTTTTGGCCAGCTGGTGGTGGTGCAGGCCTTTAATCCCAGCAATGTCTGAATTTTCTAAAGAATACCAGAACACTGAGGTGATAAAGGGATCTTCAGAATAATAATAATACAATAATAATAATAATAATAATAATAATAATAATAATAATAATGTCTCCATGTTCCACCATGTAGAACTTAGGATTCCTTTTTCCATAGCTAAGCTAGCTGACTACCTCCAAAGCTTAGGTACCAAACAGGACAGCTGTGCCTTTTTCATAGCTTTCCAACCATAATGTAGCTACTACTTCCTTCAGCCTTGCTTCTCTCTTACTTTAATTATTTAATAATCACTGGATACTTAAGTATGAGAAAGAAGAGTAGACAAACTTTAACATCATACATAGGGAAAGAACAAAAGGTGAAAGAGAGGAAGGTGTTTAAATCAGGAAGGCCACTTACCCTGAATCTAGCTATATCCAGTTTTATAACCTACAAATCATGTCAACTACATGCGCTTGGAGCTCCTCACTTGCAAACTGGGAAAGCTGGACCGAAGGCATTATGCTCCAATTCTCTCCAGCCACCCATGAGTCTGCTCATCAAAGGGTAAGGAAAAACAATTGCAAATGAGACTTTCGTTACTAAGTATTTTTACACGAACATTCTGACAAAGTAGTGTATCAAAGCTTCTGCACAACTGTGGGCTCAAGCTGCAGCCCAAGACAGTGAGCTTGGAAAAAGACTCAGCTACTTTTAAAGATCACCCCAGCCAAAAAGTGGCAGAGCAGGTATTTGAAATCCACACCTCTGAAGACAAATATTTCAAACCTTTTAAATAAGTTGAAAAACCAAAACTGCCTTACATGCAAAACTGTGGCTATGGGGGCTATCTTCGAACCATAAGATATGGGAGTACCCATGGTCCCCAAGACCAAGAGTCCCCTGAGGCCAAGAGTGAGCATGCTCACCACTGGAGTCACAGAATCCAGGGGAAACCCCTCTCTGAGGAGGCACTAGTAAATACCGCTTGACTCACAAGGTTACAAATACAGGGAAACGGGAAATTTATGTTTCTGATTTTGAGATTCAGCTTCTGTGATGTGAAACAAAAGGAAAGAAGCTTGCTCCAACCAAGTTCAAGCACCTGGGGGTGGGGGTGCTATTTGTCTTCCTTGGTAAACATCCAATCTGGCTAGTGAACCAAAATACTCCAATCTAAGAAGTAACCTGAAAACCTTCATGAGGACCATATCATTCGTGCAATGACCGGACCTTTGATGACAGGAATACAGATAGGCAAGAGGCACCAGGCCTTATCATTCACCACATAAACCTTCCACTAAGTAAGCCAAGAATCTGATCTCGGAGTTTGGTTCCACTCAGGCTGTCTAAGAGATCATTTAAAGTCACTGATTTGAATATTCAAACTGCAACTGAAAAGACGACGTAGGCGCACCATAACTCTGTCAACCGAGATCTCAGGGTATATATAACTGCTAATCTCAAGCATCCTCAGTCTACAGCATGTTGATAAACTTATTAGGAAGTTCTTTTTAAAAGCTGCTTTAAAAAAAAAATCAAGTGAGGAGACTACACCACTACTACACACATAATTCAGAGCAAACATGAAATGAATATAAATCCAGCAAATACCACTGGAAATCTGAGTCAAGGGAAGAGGTAAACTCATCCCAGGATGTCAGTTTAGTGACGTTCTGAGGAGTTACTACCAAGAGTTAAAGTCAGCCTTCCACAGAACCTTGACACGGAGTCACAGCTATCGATGCTCGACAGTCAAATCTAAAGTTCAGGGTCCCAGGGCCATGATTCCCAACTCAAAGAGCAGCTAACAGCTACACCTACTGACTGTCTCTGGCTACTTGCTAAACCCGTTCTCTGGGTCGACTAGAGAAATCTAATTAATGACAGTCGATTTCAAGAGTCCTTTAGTGAGGTGGAAGAAAAAAAACTTCAGTGACAGAGAAGGAAGTCAGCACTCCAAATGTCTTATTTTGACCCAACCATTTATGCTCAAACCATCTCCCAAGTCATTTTAAAGCACTGTTGTTAATAATGCCTTAGTATCAATAACTTATTTCATGGGAAAATGCTTTAGTAATGATATTCTAGTTAATAACCGGGTTGTCACCTTTAGTTGGACACATCAGAGACCATAAACTGCTTTACTAAAACCTTTTAACTGCTCTGCATAATCCTACCAGCTTTTTTTTTTCCCATCCTGGTAAAGGCAGCTTAATTGCAGCTTTCAGGGAAAGGAAAAGGTGATCTGGGAGAGTCGTTAAATCAAGATACAGAAAATCATTCCTGTCTCTAAACGAGGTTGCAGGAGCGATTCAGTAAGACTTAATGTTGTGGTTGTACGAAAATTCATCCAGAGAACCTTTGCACTGGAGGATACTCCATTCGAGAAAACAGGAGAAAGTTGACACTTAACTCCCACAGAGTACCAGTATAAAAAAGAATGGCTTTAAGACTCTGAGTCAGAGTTTCAACATGAAAGGCTCGCTTTATAGAGGAAACGCCAACCCCAGTTCATCCAGATAGACCTGGAACCTGATGAAAGTCGACACCTCCCTCTGAAATTTGCATCGCATCACTGGCTCGAGTTTAGAAACATAATCGTGTACCAGGTAGTATGAATTTCAGTGAAGGCTGCCTCTCAACTAGCCGTCAGGAAAAATCAAATCTGTAAAGCCCAAAGGCAGTCTAGGAGCTAGCTACCCGTCCCCAAATGTTTCCCCTTCCAAGAGGAATGCCAACCATCCAGCACAACACCTCCCTTGAAAGCTAGCTATTTCCCGTGCCTCGGGTTTTGGATACGGTGTGCCCCGATGAAATTTCAACCTGTCCAACGCTACTGCTTGCCCAAGTCGAAATGCCACGGCGCGATTTACGACCCTGGCAAGTTGCCTTTAAGGTCAGGAGTGAAGTTAAACAGGGCAAAGGGAGAAAAAAGTTCTTTATGCAGCACTCTCCGACCCTCGAGCGGTTTACTTCCTCTAAGAACGCAGATTGGAGCATCCTCGGACCTCAGACCCCAGAATCCCTCAAAAGAGAAATTAACACCCTCGGGACCGTAGCCGAAGGTCTCCCTTCCCCACCATTCACCCACTGGGGCCTTGCTCCCTCCAGCACACCTGCAACGCGCTCACCGGGTAGCCGGATGGGGAAAGGTCACTCCGAGGAGCCCAGAACCGCAGGGTGAGCACAGGGCTCCGGGCCTCTGGGGTAGCAGATCCGGATCCCGAGGTGAGAACGTGCACGCGCGCTGGGCGCGGTGGAGCGCAGACTCGCCCCCGCCGGGATCGCGATCCCCCCAGCACGCCACCAAATCGGAAATCAAACTTTCAGCCGCTGCGAGCGTCCTGCTCCGGGGCCGCGAATCCCCGGCCAGGAACCGCACAGGGGGCTGTCAGCAGTGGCGCCCCGCCCCCCACCCCCAGCCCTGCCCCCGGGGCCACTTACCGCTTGGCCTGGGCTTCCCGGTGCTGCCGCGCGTCCGGGGGCGCGTCGTCCGCGCGCTCTCCCTGGGGAGAAAGAGAAAGCGTGCAGACGGTCGGGGCGCGCTCGCTCGCCGCCTCCTCTGCGGAGATCCCAGGCGCCGAGCGCCAGGCGTCGGGGCCGCGGGGGCGGAATCAACGCGGCTCACCAGCCCCGCTCGGAGGAGGACCCACAGCGGCCGCGCTCAGGGCGCCGCGGGGGCCAAAGCGACCGGGTCCCCGGGCATCCACTATTGTGCAGGCACCCGGGCCCCAGCTCGCGTCCCCGAGCCCCCCATCCCGCCCGCCGGCTCCCGGGAACGAGCGCGCGGCGCCCGGGGAGCGTCCCGGCTGCGGAGCTCCGCGCCGGGCACGGTGTGGGGGGAGTTGCGTGGCCGCGGGGGAGGGGACAGGTAACTGCCCACGGGGGCTGGACGACCCGCGCGGGAAGGGAGCCCGGGGCGGCGGCGATGGGCGCGCTGCGAGCGTCCTCCCAGGCCCCCCCGCCCCTCCCCCCCGGGACTCGGCGCCGCACTGACTTTCCGCTCACTCGCTCACGCACGTACTGAACTCGCTCACAAAGTTGCCGGCGGTGGCGGCGCTGCACTGGCCCTTCTCCCCGCCCCATCCCTTCCCTCCCTCCCTCCCTCCTTCAGTCTCGGGTGAGATCACCGCCGCTGGCTTCTGCGCTCAAGCAAGTCTCGCGAGACTAGAGCCCAACTCCGGCCCGGGGAAGTGGAAGCAGAGTAGTGAGGACCGCGGAACTTCTGGTTGCCATGACGACTCTACAGCCGGGTGCAGTTTTCACCTGCCTCCTCCGCTGCCCCGGGCCTAGCAGTGGGGAAGGGAAGGCTGGAGGCAGATGGAGATCTTCTGTAGACCTGCATCTCGGAGCTGGGCACTTTTGGCCCCAGAGGCTCTGGGATTGTAGAAGCCAGTACATCTCTCTCTACTTGTAAATGGCCACCATGTACTCATTTCATCAGCCTTCCTGTGTAAAATCTCATCTCCAGCCCCCGCAAGATGCCTTCCTTTCCCCCATCCTAACGCCCCCACAAGACAGCTCTTTGAGCACATAGCTCACTTATGTTGGTATTCTCAACGCCTCTGCGGGCTTTTTTACCTAGTAGGTATGTTATGTCTGTCTTGGGTTTTGTTTGTTTGTTTGTTGTTGTTGTTTATGAAGGTACAGTCCTTGTGTGTTTGAAGTACCTTTACTTTCCCTAACCCTGAATAGTCCCTGGACTTAATATATCAGTTTTTGCACTACAGTCAAGTTTTTACTCTGCTAAATCTCTGCTCAAATCTTGTTTTTTTTTTCTATAGTTACAATCTCTCTTTTCTCATTGTCTCATAGAAACCTTTGCTCATCATAGAGGAGGGCAGGAAACAAAACTTTTAAAAAGTGATAATAATAATTACAAATTTTCAAACCATGCCTTTATACCTAATTCCAAAATGATACTGAGGGACTGGAGAGATGGCTCAGAGGTTAAGAGCACTGGCTGCTCTTCCAGAGGACTAGAGTTCAATTTCCAGCATTGATTTGGTGGGCCAACAGCCATCTGTAACTCCAGCTCCTGGAGATCTGACACTCTCCAAGGACACCGGGCATATCACATGGTGCAAAAACACACATATATCCATATGCATAAAATAAAATAAAAATAAAGAAGTCCAAAAGACTATTGATTGAAATCTCATTCTGTGTCTAAATTAGATACTTTTCTGTAATTTTGTATCACTGCCTAATATGCTGCTGTTGATAGAAGTTAAGCATGAAGTTTTGTTGAATTCATGATATATAACAGAATTCACTGTGAAAAAAAAGAGAATTCTACCCTAAACTTCAATATGGGGAAACTGTTGATCCCATACACCTAGAAACCTAAAGAAAAAAAAAAAACCCCTAAGTATACAAAGACTTAGGTTTTTATATACCAAGTATATAAAGTAAGTATATAAGTAAAGACAATTAAGACTTGTAGGTTACCTATGCAATGGATTGGGGGGGGGGGGCGGAGGTTCCTGACAGGATGAGTGTGGCGGTAAGAAATCACTTTGTGGCGTGGGTTTTCTTCTTCCACTTTTATGTGGACTTTGGGGATCAAACTCGGGTCACCAGTCTTGCAAAACAAGTGCCTCTCCCTGCAGGGCTATCTCAAATGCCTGCAAGCTTTTATATTAGAAACTTAAATGACACCGTGATTAAAATATAGTATATAGAGCCAGGAAAGTGGAGCTTGGTTCTATGCCACTAATAATTAAGACTCCTTGAGAAATTTACTGTCTCTGACACTACACCTGTAAAAATTGAGGGGTGGCCCACATGTTAGATTATTACCCCTTTAAAATTCTGTAGCACTCAGACCTATAAAAGTTTCCAATGAATGACAGATATTTCCCTTTCACACTGAACAATAAAAAAACAAATGAATGTCTCATTTTATAGTAGGCCATTTTCACTGTTTTAGCTACATGTTGATAATTGTATATTGAAGTTTCTTTTGTCTCAACAACAAAAGCAAAATCATTAGTACTATAATAGTAATTTTAAAGGGTATTCATTATTGGTGGTTCATTTTCACACTCGAAACAAATTCATTGTTGTTTAATAAACATGTCAATTCAAGTAAAAGACAAACTGAATGAAAGCACACTTCTACCAAGACAACTGTAAGAAAGAGGGAAAGGGGGGGTAGCACTCACCTTTAATCCCAGCACTCAGGAGGCAGAGGTAGGTGGATCTCTGTGAGTTCAAGGACAGCCTGGTCTACAGATCGAGTTACAGGACAGCTAGGACTGTTACTCAGAGAAGCCCTCCCTGTTTTGAAAACAGAGGGAGAGAAGAGGGACAGGATGGGCATTGAGTTCACAGTTTATCAGGAACTGAACCGTCTCGTCTTAAACATTTTTTTTTTGTTGTTGTTGTTGTTTTTGGTTTTTTCAAGACAGGGTTTGTCTGTGACTTTGGAGGCTGTCCTGGAACTAGCACCTGTAGACCAGGTTGGTCTCGAACTTACAGAGATCTGCCAGCCTCTGCCTCCTGAGTGCTGGGATAAAAGGCATGTGCCACCACCACCTACCCAGCTTCATTTCAAACATTTTTATTTATTTTCTTTTGCATGTACATATATATGTGGGGGAATGTGTTATCCATAGTGCACATATGGAGGTCTGAGGACAACCTGTAGGAGCCAGTTCTCTCCTTCAACCCTGTAGATTCTGGGAAATGAACTCAAATCCCCAGGCGTGGTGCAGGTACCTATACCTACCAAGTCACCTCACTTCACCAGTAGTCCATGGATCTATTTCAAGGATCAAACATTCATCAAATTACTGGATGTTATAAATCAGTTCTCGTTTGTTAATGTAATATAGTTTTGCCCTTTAAAAATGGCTGACCAACACAGTACTGTTCTAAGGCCACCTGTTTTATGAATCCCAGAGAGCCCTTTGAAACAACTGACCCAAGCATGAGCCAAATCTGTTAACTTCTTCAATGCTCTTTAAGAGGCCCTGGTGGAGGGCGTTGGATTTCAAAATCCAGTGTTGGTTAAAAGTCAGGGTTTTGTTGCTTTAGCCTCACATAGTCTAACTCTGCCTTAATATGGGATTCCTTATCCCCCCTCCCAACGTACAGAATAGCATTCATTATAAGTCTGAAACACCACTTGCTTTATCGTCAGTTAGCTTCCCGTGTTGAATTACAAAGGAGCCACTGTGCGTCCTTCTCCACTCTCTTACTCTGTGAAGACCAAATCACACTACACGTTCTCCTTCATCAAACCACAGTGTGTTACTGCATGTGCCCTCGCTCCTGTCATCCCTGAGACAAAGCAAGCAGAAAAGAACCGAACACGCCCCCTTCCTGGACACTCTACCTGCCTGCATGTGCCGGCATACACACCCCATCTGTGTCTCTGCATGTGCCCACATACTCTGTCTACTTATCTACCTGTGTCAGGATACAGGCTCTCTTCTTTGCTTCCTGCCACTTGCAGCAACCTCTCCATTCTCAGCAGAGATTACCCTCTCTGTGTGTACTAGTCCCACCCTCTTCGATTGAGGGACGTTGACTCAGTAACTGTCCTCTCTCCATTTTCCCTCACTAATGAATCATCTCTGTCTCTTTTGTGTGTGCCTCTGAGTGGAGATGCGTGCATTCGATGAGCATATATGGAACCTGGGTGTCAGTCCCCACCTTCCACCTTGTTTGAAGCAGGGTCTTTGTTGTTTGTTGCTGTGCTACGTACTCCAGGATGTCCTGCCCTGGAGCTTTCAGGACCCTCCTACCTCTGCCTCCCGTAGGAGCGCCAGGATTACAGATGTACACTGCGGTATAGGTTGTTGGGGTTGAAACAACAGAGAGCGCTTTGCCTGTTGAGCCATCCCCCCAGCTCCTGGAGCCTTTTTTCCTATAATTTACAGGCACTCTGTACTATGTGCCATAGTAAAAATAAAACATTTCCTACATCCCACATCTGCCCTTGCTTCGCTTCACGTTGAGAGTCTTTGGAAGGAGGGTGTTCAGTCCTTGCTGTCCCTTTCCTTCTATTCTGCTGCAGGCACTAGGAGCAACCCCCACCCGCTATGGAAACCGGTCTTCTCAGAAACAGCAGTACAACCTCATCCCAAACCCTGTGCTTCCTCACCTGCCTGGACCCCTTAGTATCAGGGACAAAGCCAAGCAGGCTCACCTTTGAAAATCCTTTCTGTTCTTTCTGTACTTTCTGTTCTTTCTGTTCTTTCTGTACTTCAGGATGGAGAGTCCTGCCATTCAATCTCAAACTTCCAAGTGTAGATTCCATGAACATCGTCCCTCCATGCTCCCTCACTTCCTGGTGATCTTAGCAGTCTGATGGCTGTGCGCTACTGATTGCTACCCATTTTACACCTGCAAGCTAGCCATCCCCCAAAACCCAGACTGTACCTCCATATCCTATTCAACACACCCAAGACACAAATTTCTCACATCTAAAACTAGTGCTCTAGTTACCCCTCCAAACCAGTGTGCTGTGACCTTCACCATCTCAGTTAAAAGTGCCCCCCCCCCCCAGTTTCTGAAGTCCAGAGCAAACTTCTTACAGTCATTCTTCTCTATTTTTCTCACAGCCCACATCCAAACCATGAATAAATACTGCTGGCCCTTCCTTCCGAATGTGTGCAAGAGGCAACCACTCTCCATCCAGGGAAATGCTTCATCTCTGCTTCAAGACATTTCCCACCCAATTGTCATAATAGTCTCCCTGTTGGTCTCCATACATAGCCTACTTACTCTGCCCTCTGACACTAATAAATAAATCTGATCTACATGATTGATGTAGAATGTGGAGCTTATGTAAGTCAGATCATGTCACCTTGGTGCTCAGAAACTTCCCAGGGATTCTCATGAAACTCGAAGGAAATAATAATTTTAAAACACAAGTTCACTGCAAAGCTACACAGAGAAACCCTGTCTCAAAAAACAAAAACAAAAACAAAAACAAAAAAACCCCACAAATTCAAATTCCAACCTAGAGAACTGTATTTGGTTGTCCTTCAGCATACAAGAGGGACTAGGTCCAGGACCTGCCTACCCACCACCACCCTTATCCCTCTGCCATGAACACCCAAATTCCCAGTGTTTCAGTCCTGTATTTAAAAAAAAAAATGGCCACACACACAGACACACACACACACACACACACATACACACACACAATGTCAGATGTTGGTGGCACATGCCTTTAATCCCAGCACTTAGGAAGCAGATGTAGTTGGATCTCTGTGTTTGAGGCCAGCCTGATCTAAAGAGCGAGTTCCAGGACAGCCAGAGCAGTTACAATAAAAACCCTATCTCAAAAAAAAAAAAGGCACAGAATTTGCATATAAACTATACACATCTCCAGAACACTTTAAATTATTGTCCTCTTACAATACATAATGGTGATACACAGATTTGTTTAGAAAATAGTGACTCCCCTCACACACTGTGTGTGTGTGTGTGTGTGTGTGTGTGTGTGTGTGTGTGTGTGTGTGTCTCTGTGTGTGTGTGTGTGTGTGTGTGTGTGTGTGTGTGTGTGTGTGTGTAATATATCTTTGATCCATAGTTGGCTGAATCCGTGGGGATGTGGAACCTACAAGCATGGCAGGTAAGCTCTCTTCTCTGACCCCTTTGTCTTTTGTGCACTCAACAACAGTGGTGTCCCTGTTGTCCTTAAACCCATCAATCAGGTGTCCTTCTGCCTCCAGGCCGCACATCTGTTGAACCGTCTGCTAGGAAAGCTCTTTCCCCAAGCACCTGCATGACTCAGGCTCTGCGTTCCCTTAGTCTGTACAAAGGTTGGTCATTTGCCTTTCCACTTTCAGAAGCCTTCCTGTTCTCTCTCACAGGAGATCTGCCCCCCCCCCCATGTTTCCCAGCCTTCCTTACCATGGGGACTCCAGCTAGATTCAACCGTAGGGAGGAACAATTTGGACAGAGGCAAAGGCAAGCAAGCTAAAGCCTTCTCCAGACATCCCCCTTTCAGGCTCAGGCAGTAAGTATCTTAGCAATGCATTTTCCTCCACTGCCCCAGGTCCTAGTGAGTAACAAGCATTTGCACACTCTGTGACTTTTTCAGGCTGAAGATAATGATCACTAAATTGGGTTGCAGTGTATGTAGGTGGTACAGTCCTTGCCAGGCACAGGTGTGTGGCCCTGGGTTCCTAGCTAGCAGCACAATTTCTGAAAATTTCTGCATGCTAAATGGTCTCATCATGCTGGCTAACTTCTTAGCCTTCCCATCATGTTTCTTTGTATTCAATTCCTTCTTCTTGAATTACCAAAACCAACTTCTCCATTCCTTGATTGTTGTAATCACTGTAATATAATAGCAATTGCCTCAACCTCACCCTTCACAGGCTCCCACCAACTTTATTTTTCCCTAGCTTCCTTTTGCTTTCTGAATTATTTAACTATTAGTTGGCTTATCATCTGTCTCCTCCCTATAGTGTGAGGCGCCTGATGGCAGGAACCACACATCTGTATTCACTGCTGGATTCCAACACCTAGAAATAGAATTAGAATCTGAGATGGCTCTATTTCGCTTGTTGTTTGTTTTGTTGGTGGTTCTTAGTTTTGAGGTTCTTAGTTTTGTGTTTGTTTGAGTTGACTGTCGTCTTTCACTATATTGTCCTCAACTTCCTAACCAGTCTCAGGTTCTCAAGTACCTGGGACTATAGGCATGCCACAGCTCCCAGCTACCTCTTCTGACTTAACAACAAAGGAAAAGGTTAGTAAACAAAACAAACTGCTCCCAAAAGCCTCAGAATCAGTGTTATCTTACCTTATATGGCAATGGAGACTTTGAAGGTGTGATTACACAAACAAACTTGAAGTAGAAAGGGTCTAATCCTGGATTATGCAGGGGGCCAATGAAATCACAAGGTTCTCTATAGAGACAATGGGAGGACAATTCAGAACTGGAGAAGGAGATGTGATCCCAGTGGAGACAGCTGAAGATGCTGCAGAGCTGGCCTTGACCATGGAGGAAGAGATCATGATACAGGCAACACCCAAGGTGGGAGAATCAGACTCTCCTGGTTCATCAGAAGGAATACAGCCCACAAGCTTCTGACCTCAAGCAGGTAAAGCCCACATGAGATTTCCGATCTTCAGGAGAAGTGTCAGGTTATAAACTTATGTCACAGCTGGGCAGTGTTGGCGTGCACCTTTAATCCCAACACTGGGAGGTAGAGACAGGCAGATCTCTGAGTTTGAGGCCTGCCTGGTCTACAGAGTGAGTTACAGGATAGCCAGGGCTGCACAGACAAACTTCGTCTTAAAACACGCCCCCCCCCAATAAAAACACTTATGTCACTTAGCCACTGAAGTCTAACACAATTCCTGACACAAAGTAGACACAAAAGAAATGCTTATAGAATGAATGAATGAAGAATGAATGAATGAATGATGTTCAGCAGCAAAGCAGAACCAGGGCTGTCATCCTGGTGTAGAGGCAGTCAGTCTGGCTTGGCTTCCTCTTGAGAAGAGGAAAGCACCTTGCTACTAGAAACCTCCAGGAGCTTTGGGAGCCCAGAAAATATAGGGGCAGGGGAAAGGGGAAGGGCAGGGAGGCAACCCAGGTCTTGGGCACCAACATCAGTTTGAGAAAATGAGGACAAGTCCCAAGGGCCAATATGGTAAGGACCTGGGCTTTATCTTCTGTATGCCAAGGTGCTACTGAAAGATTTGTGGCAAGACGAAATTGCACCAAGTTTCCATTCAGGATTCACAGGACTTTCAGAGGCATGGGGCTTACAAGTGCAGAAATGAAGCAGAGGGGGAAGGCATGAATGTGAGAACACCATTGATGGTTGCTCATACCTGCACTGAACTAACACTTTGACTTAAAGTTCTTTTAAAGATTTGACCCATCAATCTGTTCAGGCCATTGCTGTGCTCAGATCATTTTCTTATACACATGGATTCCATAACAATCTGAGCAGGACATGCTGTTCCAGTTGTGTTTAAAAGAAGGCATCTCTGAGCTGTGGCTTTTTACTTATCTCTCCAACAACATTTCCTTTCCCAGAGCCCTCTGCTCTGTTTTAAACAGCTAGACTACCCTCTTTGAGGTTGGCAATCCCCTTTCAGCCACTCTGAATCCTTTTAGTCCTTTCATTGGATTTCGTGACTTCATGGTAGGCAAGATGTCAGGACAGGCTTCTCTATTCCCGGACTTTCCTAGATGCCTAGAAATGAAAAGAGGCTTGCTCGTGATACGGAAGTGGCAAGTGAAAGCCTCCCAAGTCCATCTGTCTTGTAACATTGCCAGCCAATGGAGACAACATTCACAAGAGCCCAGAGCTGTAGAGGTACTGGAGTTGCCCCTGCACTGTAGCATGCAACGAGAGAGCAGTGTGAGGGGCTGTGTGTTCCTGAGCATGGGAAACAATGGGTGTTTCTGCCTGTGAGCACCCCCTGCCCACCCCCCAGGAGCTCCTACAGCAAGGAGCTATCATCACTTGTTTTTAAGGGGAAAAAAGAAAGAATGAACATGCCAATAGTTCAGCTATATTTAGAACCACACAACAGCTCAGCACCCACTCAGCCTGCACATCTCAAAGTCACTGTCCAAATATGAAGTCTCAATTCATTTGCTTGTTCATTTCACTTGGGAGTTGATCCTGAGTACATCTACTTGGGTGTGAGAAATGGCCAAGGCCACAACATGTAATTTTCCCTTGGCACTGAGGATTGACCCTAGAGCCTCGCATATGCTAAGTGTAAGATCTACCAGTGTGCTGTATCTCTAGATCTACAACATACAATCTTATACTGTTTCTTTTCATGTGTTATAGTGTGTGTACTGTAACACACACACACACACACACACACACACACACACACACACACACACACACACACACGGAACCCAGTGAAGTGCAGCAAAATCTCAAGACCTCAAGGAAGACTTGAATTCTGTACTATAATTCTAATTCTCTCTTTAACTGACTGTGTAATTTCAGATCAGTAGATCTGATTTTTCTGTTTCTCATTTTTTAGAAGGCTAAGACCCCATTCCATTTAAACAAAATGTATGCTGATATGTTACCTTCCTTAGGGTCTGTTCGTTCCTAGTCAAAAATCTGAGATTTTGACATCTATACTTTTGGTCAGAGTTCTTGAAGGCCTCTCTCTCTCTCTCTCTCTCTCTCTCTCTCTCTCTCTCTCTCTCTGTGTGTGTGTGTGTGTGTGTGTGTGTGTGTGTGTGTGTGTGTATGTGTGTGTGTGTTATAGTGTCAGATGTCTTCCTCTAATGCTCTCCATCTTATTACCTAGAGGAAGAGTCTCTCACTGTTTAGGCTAGGCTCACTGTCCACTTCTCGATCCTGGCACACTTAGCCTTCCTAGATTTTTATATGTGTTAAGGATTTAAACTCAGTTCCTAAGCACTCTTACCCATCGAGATACCTCTCCAATCGCAGTTTCCACTCTCTTAGCTTGATTGCTATCTTCCCCCATCACTCTTGCCTTCCATCATATCACCCTCATCTCTTAAGCCCCAACCCTTGGCCACAGCTCTTGTTGGCAGGATAACCAGGGATGAAGACTTGGGAGTTGATATGATTTACATCACCTGCTCTCTGTTGTGGTAGCTATGATTGCTTGAGTAGATCTCAGTCATTGCATTGGTGTGGCCACTCATACTGGCTTTTGTGACAATGGGATCCTAAAGACTGCTGCACTCAGTGGCTCCCTCTTAGAACCATGTCCAGCTTTCAGGTGGGCCTGCTAGCCAGTTACACTTAATTTGTTCCATACTGCCTCTAGAGGGCAGCACAAAATGCAGCCCCACCAATAGCTAAGGTTAACTCCATGACACTTGACTGGCTTACAGAACTCATTCAAATCCTCATAGCCTGGCTCTACAGTATAGGAGCAAAAATAGAGACAGGCATCCCACCCATTAACATACAGGTCACCATGGTGTATTCAGTCTAGTCTGGTCACAAGTCCCACCTCTACCTCCAGACTTTGGGGAAAGTTTCTAAGTTTCTCTCTAAGTCTGTTTCATTGTTATTATTATTATTACTACTACTACTAGTAGTAATATTTTTAAGGTACTTTTGTTTTAGCAACAGGGTTGTATTATGTAGCCCTAACTGGCCTGGAACTCACTGTGAAAAACAGGCTGGTCTCCAATTTATAGAGATCCACCAACTTCTGCCTCTCAAGTGCTGGGTATTCAAGGTGTGTAGTACATTTCTGGACTTTGAGATACATGTTTGTTTGTTTGTTTTCAGTTTTTTGAGACAGGGTTTCTCTGTGTGGCTTTGAAGTTTCTCCTGGAACTAGTTCTTGTAGACCAGGCTGGTACAGAACTCACAGAGATCTGCCCTGCCTCTGCCTCCCGGGTGCTGGGATTAAAGGTGGGCACCACCACCGACCAGCCAAGATACATGTTTTTAGACTTAGTGAAACAGTATGTATTTTGTTAGGTCCTGTGGATTTGACTGGTTACCTAGAAGTCATCCACAACTCCCTTTGCATCTTTGTTTTTTCCAGAGTCTGTGAGGCCACTAGAACTAGCTTTACACAAAACAAGAACTTTGTTCTAAAAAAACAAAGAACAAAAATTTATCCTGAGTTCCAAAATAAACCTTGGGTGGGGAATGAGAATCAGAACACATCTCTACCAGTTGCCTACCTGCCTCTCTCTGCGCCTGTCTCCACCTCATTCTTCCCTTTCTGTAGAACTGTTCCTCTATCTCTCTGGTTCATGTATAGAGAATACTTCCTGGGTCCATTCCAAACAGTATCTCCCATGTCTGCAAAATATCTGAAAGGAAAAGAGCCCGACTCTCCCAGCTTTAAATGAGGCGCCCACCCACCTCCAGCCCAGTCAGCAGCAACCAGAAGTCTGTTCCAGAAAGTGGCATGGAGGAGCCATGGCCAAAGTGTAGGGAGAAAACACGGTGATAGTTCCCAAGAAATAAGGAGGGAAGATCATAGTAAAGATCCAGTGTGGAAGAATTGCAAAGGGCAAGGTTTATGTCTCTAAGGTTGCCATAGAATTAGGAATATAAAAATATTATCTTCATTTTATTTTATTTATTTTTGTTTTTTGAGACAGGGTTTCTCTGTGTAGCCCTGGCTGTCCTGGAGCTCACTCTGTAGACCAGGCTGTCCTGGAACTCAGAGACCCACCTACCTCTGCCTCCCATGTGCTGGGATTAAAGGCATGTGCCACCACCTCCACCAGGTTAATTTAAATTAATTTTAATACTAAAGAAAAAATACAAAATGATCAATAGTGATTAGTAGAATCAGGACTTCTTAAGGTGCAAAGAATGGAAGCCAAGGCAACTAGGGGATGGTGGGATGACTATTCAGTACTCCCTACAAAACACATACCCTCAAGACTTCCTGCCTCACAAAGTTCCAGGACTCACTTTGTCATCTGGATTGGAAGACATGAACAAACACTGACCTTTTAAAACCAAACTAGTCTATATAAGAGAGTTCCAGGGTAGCCAGGACTACACGGTGAGACTCTGCCTCAAAAACAAATAAATATTTTATTTTATTTACACACACACACACACACACACACACACACACACACACACACACACACAGGCATGGTGGTGGTGCATGCCTTTAAACTTAGCACCCAGGAGGCTGAAGCAGGAGCAGGCAGATTTCTTTAAGTTCCAGGGCCAGTCTAATCTAAATAGTGAGTTTCAGGCCAGGCAAGGTCACATAGTAAGACCTTGTCATGTATGTATGTATGTATGTATGTATGTATGTATGTATGTATAATAAAATAACTAGGGTTTAAGGTATTGTCTGAGGATAGGTATGGAATTAAACCATAAAGGATGCCACATAAAGTAGCGTAATTGGAATTTACAGAAAGGATCAAGATGTTGGCGGTAGATGCAAGGACCCAGCGTATCTTGATATATGCCATGAGGCAGGTGAGTGAGGAGGGACATTTTAGATGGAGAAACAGCAAAGGAACTGCTAGAGTGAATGCAGTATATTATAGACAACCACACTGTCTGAGGAAGTACAGTAGTCCTTGGTGTATGCATGGGTACTGGAAACACCACGGTGCCTGTTCAAATGTGGGCTCCTGGGCAGTACAGAGAGTTTGTTGTACTTAGTCTGAGGTGACTCTCAGGTTTGGACCTATAATACCTAAATTTAGGGGGCTGTGCTGCAGAAATTCTGCTGCTCACAGCTCAAGAAACAGTGCCGTCTTTACCAACAGTATCTACTAATTAGGAAAAGGAATCATCTTTGGATGTGCGCATGCAGGCAGACTGTAACTAACCACCAACGGGATTATGAGGTTCAGTCCCATGGCTCAGGAGAGCTGCTCTTAGCTTGTATACTAACTCAGCTCTACTTCCTGTTCCTCTGATCAATCCCCACCCCTACGCCCTCCAGAGGCACCACTCTCAGCAGCTGGCCAGGTTCTCATACTCACATTGTGATGGTCACTATGAACTATCAACCTGTCGGGCTCTACGACGGCCTAGGAGACAAACCTGTGGTCATATCCCTGAGGGAGTTTCTACTTTGGAGTACTTGAGGTGAGAACAGCCACCCGAACAGTAGGGACATGAACCCATGAGCTGGGAATAAAAAGAGAAAAAGGAGGACGTGAGCTGAGCACCAGTGTTCATTTTGCTCTGCTTCCTGACTGTGGATGCCATGTGACCAGCTGGCACCATGCCTTCCCTGCCATGATGGACTGTATCCACAAACTGTGAGCCAGGGTGGACCCTGCCTCTCTCAAGCCAATTTTATCAGGTATTTTGTTATGACGATAAGAAAAGTCCCTTGGGCTCATAACCTAAGTCTTTGGATGGGATTATTTCCAGTCTTAGAGGCATTGGAATCTGTTTAGATGGTGAATTCTTTTTCTTTTTTTTCTCTTAAATGTTGAATTGTTAGACAGTATTACTGTTCGTGTATCTTGCTAGTGCATTTACTCCCCTTTCCCTAGGTAGCCACATTTTTCAGTTTAAAAAAAAATCACATTTATTTATCCATATCTATGAGAGTTTTCATTTAATTTTTATTTCATGTGAGTGCATGATGTGGGAATGTGTGACACATGTGTGGAGGTCAAAGGACAACCTGCTGGAGTGAGCTCTCTCCCTCCATCATGCCGGTCCCCGTGTTCACACTCAGATGATCTGGCTTAACAACAAGCATCTGCTTTACCTGCTGAGCCATCTCACAGGCGCTAGCTGTTTCTCTATAAACTTAACAATCAGTGTATGTGTAACCGAGTAACTCACTTGATGTTTTAAAAAGAGATTGTCTTTAAAGAGAAAGATTATTCTAAATTTCTCGAAAGATGGCACCACTTAGTGACCGTTTATTATTTCTCTTCTGCCCTAAGCTACTTTTCCATCCCTTCTGCAAATCATCTCAGGCAATTTTGTGGAAGAAACAGAGAGATCTCACTCTACAACAAGGAAGCAGTTTAAAATCAGTCAATTTGGTTGTCAGTTGTTAGGACAGATATTGCAATTTCTTGACACCCTGTCCAATAATTTTCATATTAAACCGTTATTTTGTCATTATTTTGTTATTGAGTTGTTCTTGTTAGTCATCTGGGGGATCCATAAAACATCAGTAACATGTTTTCCAGGTCCCTAAATCCAAAACTCTAGGTGGATACTGAATGGCTAACTTTTGCTGGTTCATCTTTCCTGTTGCTCAGAATCCTCTATCTTTGTTTCACCCATATTTCTTTCTTTTCTTTTTCACTATTATCTTTGGCTCTACCATGAAGGTAAGAAAGAGAATGCGGCTGGGCGTTGGTGGTGCACGCCTTTAATCCCAGCACTCGGGAGGCAGAGGTAGGCAGATCTCTGTGAGTTCAAGGCCACCCTGGTCTCCAGAGCGAATGCCAGGATAGGCTCCAAAGCTATACAGAGAAACCCTGTCTCAAAAAACCAAAAGAAAAAAAAAAAAAAGAAAGAGCATGCATCTGTCTCCTGTAATTTTCATCTAATCTTGTGTTTCTGTCATCACCATATTTGATAGGACTCATATCGCATTTCCATGTAAGCTCATTTTTTTTGAGAGATGTGTGTGTGTGTGTGTGTGTGTGTGTGTGTGTGTAGCTTTGAAGCCTGTCCTGGAACTTGCTTTGTAGACCAGGCTGGCCTCAAACCCACCTCTCATGTAAGCCCATTCTATCAGTAACATACCTGTATCTGGTGGTGGGCCTCTCCAGTAATGAGAAGAAAGAATTATGGGTTTCTTCCTCCTCAGGTTCTGAAGGTTAAAAACAATCCCCTTGGCAAGTTCTGTTTCCTGAGGTTGGTCTGGTCCTCTGGTATGCACTGTGCAAGAGCACACAGAATGTACCACAGCATCCCTAGCTACTGCCAGCTATGATTAAAACAAACATACAAACCTGCTCACGTCTGCACCATCTCAGTCTAGTCAGGTGAGAATAGCTATTAAGGTACAAGCTGATCTCTGGAGAGAGAGTGGGAGAGTAGTGTACATGATACTACTCTACCAAGGATTTTGTTCTTTCTATTTAGCATGTGTGACAAATCACTCCAAATCTCAGAGGCTTAAAATAACCATCTATTGTAACCTGTGATTTCTCAAGGAAAACCTCCTGCTCCAAAGGCATCTTGCTGATAGCCTGGAGGCTTCAATCAGATGCCTGTACCTTAGCAGGGATGGGCAGAAGGCTGAGGCTGCCACTGCAGGTTAGTCTCTCCAGCTAGGCAGTCTTGTGATAGCTGGACTTGCAAGGTAGGTAGGGCATCCAGAGAGGGACAGGAAGTGAAAGCTACATCTCACAAGGCCTGAACTCTGAAATCCACACATCATGCTTCTCCCATATTTTATTGGTCACCTGTCTATCTACTAAAGAATAGATGGCCAGGGAAGTTAACACACTCCCTGACAACAAGAAGTTCAGTCTGGGGGACCATATATGTATATACTGGAAGCCAGTAAATGATATAGTTTTTATACACAAGCTTTCCATACTTCTACCATGAACAACATAGTAATGAAATTGAGAATCAATTTCAGGAAAATAATTTAAACCAAAAAAAGATTAAAATCTACTCTCTGATAATCTCTAGTTGCTCAGATTTCATATCTGTTTATCCAAATGCACCTGGCATGTAAATAAATTGTGATATGAAGCTGTGGTGTTCCAGGGAAAAGTAAATGTCAGGGGCAACTTTGAGAAATAGTTGCTGTGCGCACTAAGAAGTCGTCGCTGGGGCTTAGTGATAGTGGGATAAATTCCAGATGACTCCAGACAAGCAAGCAGGCTGTTATCACTCTAGGAAAACTTGTCAATCATGAAGGAGAGAAAGCTTACCTTTGTAACAGAGTGTTAGGCTTGTAGTGGGAAGGTGGGACGCTCACACTTAACTTTCCTGGGAGAAAGCGGAAGATGGTGTCTCAAGCTGGGTAGCCTTCCAGTCTCTCCATGAAGCAGAGCTATGAGTCATGAAGCCACTTAGCTTAGTAGACAGATATGTCACAACAGTTCCAGGATAGAGATTCCTAGCAAAAGCCTGAGAAATATGTCCATATTTTAATAGACAACCAGATCCATAAGGCAAAAGCACAATAAAGGCTTTGGCTCTGGGGAAGTTGGTTTAGAGTCACTTTGGGGGCCTTCTCCCCAGGGAATGTCTTCAAGATCCCTGACTTCCAGGTCATTCCCTGAACTCCATGTTCTTGTGGGTCTGTGGGCTCTGCCCTGTTACTTTCTTTATCTGGAACACCCAACTCACACTGGAAAAGAAAAAATTGAGAAGGTAGTTGGGACCCTAGGAACCCAACAGTTGGAAGGTATATGTTCCCAACAGCGATGCTAGTGACAATGCTGTAGTGGAGAGAAGGGAGTGATCCATGAGGAACCCGGCAGTGGGGAAAGGCAGCACATAGGCTGTGTAAGCCTTGACCAAACAGCGATGTCAAAGAACCAGATTCCAGACTGGTGACAGGACAAGTAAGCAGGGAATGTGGTGACAGTTTGTGGTTTTTTTAGCATCTACTCTGTGGTCATCATTGGTTGATAATGAGCCTGGTATGGAAACTGGACACAGCCAGGAGACCTCAAGAAGCCTGGCCCAGTGCTCTTGTTTGTGGGTATTTGGGGAATGGTGGGCCATGAGCTTGGCAGCATATGATGGCAACTTAGGACAAGTCTAGACAGTCTCTCCCTAATGTCTTGGAAGCCAGCTTTTCTCATGCTAGAAACAGAAATTTCTTTGTTTGTTTCAAAGAACTGTTAATAGATTCCTTTCCAAAACCAGAAACTACATTTCATAGGAAAAAAACAAAACAAAAACAGCCATGACAGCAACTACATGGTGCACATATCTTGATTGTCATCATTTACCATAATTTATATACAATGTCCAGTGCCAAGCAGCTTCTGGTACCAGTTCCTTTAACCTTTTGTTCTCATATATTTCTTGGGTTAGGTATCATCTGAATCGTGCATTGTACAGATGATCCTTAAATATTACTAGAGTTGTTGGGATGAGCAATTAGGAAACTTGAGCTAAAACTATTCCACATGGTAAATTTTCTTAAATCACATTGTTGGAATACTTGGTTTGCTCTAGGACTGTGAGGTTAGTTCAGAAAATGAGGAATAAATAGTATGTATAATGCAGTCTCCTAAAAATGGAATATATGAAATTCCCCTTACCCTCCCCATTCTCTTCAGTAACTCCACTCCACCTATCGCCCATCTGCAACTCAACTTTCTCTGTAGTGTTCTGCTTATGCTTTCCACCCTCAGCCTGTTATCCCTCAATCATCTCCTCTTGCACCATAATTCCCCCCTCTCTGTTAATTCTTTTTGAAACAAGGTCTTTCTACACTGTCCAAGCTGCTCTCAAACGCATGACTGAAGTGATCCCCTTGTCCCAGCCTGTCCAGTAGCTGGAACTATAGTGCATGCCACTGTACTTTACTTGATCTTTTAAAAAGTAAAATTACCAGAAATGAGTCTAAAACATTCTTTACAGTGTGCAGTATACAACTAATTACAGCATTAGGCAGCATGTATTTGTCATTCAACAGTGCTGAGTATTCTATGCATACCATTTGATTGCATTCCCACAACTATCCTTGAAGGACGGTGGTAGCACTACCTCCGCAAGACAGATTAGGGGACTGAGAATTACTGAAGGTTATCTAGTCACTAAATGATGAATCTAAGGTTTGAACCCAGGTATCCCAGCTCTAGAGACAATAGACTTACTACTTCTCAGAATAAAACAATTATCCTTTATTCATGCTTTTTTTTTTTTGAGACAGGGTATCTCTATGTAGTCCTTGGCTGTCCTGGAACTCACAATGCAGACCAGTCTGGCCTTGAACTCACAGATTTCTATCTGCCTCTGACTCCCAAGAGCTTGGATTAAAGGCATGTGCCACCACAACTGGCCTTAATGTTTTCCTGTGTGTCTTAGTTACTGTTTCATTGCTATGAAGAGACACCATGACCAAGGCAACTTATCAAAGGACACATTTAACTGGGGGCTTGCTTACAGTTTCAAAGGGTTAGTTCATGATCGTCATGGAAGGAAGCATGGTGGCAGGCAGGCAGGCATGGCATTGGCAGCAGCTAAGAGCTTATCTGCAAGATGGAAGTTTAGAGAAGAGAGATTGGGCCTGGTGTGGACTTTTGAAACCTCAAAGACCACCCCTAGTGACACACTTCCTCCAAAAAGGCGACACCTCCCAATCCTTCCTAAACAGTCCACCAAGTAGAGACTAAGCATTCAAATATATAAGCTTACCAGGGCCATTCTCATTCAAACCACCACACCGTGTATCTAATATTGAGTTAAATTCATTACCTGGACTATTGCATTAATTTTTTTCACATATTTACAAGGTGTGTGCTAATATTATCTCTGTCTTAAGGATGAGGAAATTAGGAGGCAATGTAGTATAAGAGCTTTGTCAAGGTTATATAGCTAGAAACTAGAACACAGATTGGGGTTAGCCAATACTCAGTCTAGAGCCTCCAAACCACTGCCTAGAATAGGAAGGATGGAGTATGCAGAGTCCTTAGCTCACTGCAGGAACACTGTCCATACACTAACATTCCTTGCTAAGACTACTGCTTCAGCATCTTGTCTTTTTTGTTTCCAACATCTTAACTACGCTCAGCCAATCTTAATCCACATCTAGAAACACAGTCTTCCAATGGGATCTGATCAGGATATGCCATCAATCTGCTCTTGTGTATGTTATTTAAGTGTGACCAGTCTATTGAGCCTTCTGCACGCATATGCTCAGCTCTATTCTCTGACTGTGATACCAGCTAAGATGTACACTTCCATAGTGGGTGGAGGTATTATCTAGGAATGCTTCCCATGGTGCGTGATGGAGTATCTATGCAGAACTTGAACAGGACAGTCAAACATACATTGCTTCTGACATTTGTTTTATGGATGGATGATGACAGAGCTGGGATTTCAGTGCTTTAGTTGGTCTTTTACCACTGATTCCAGGTTTCAAGCAGGTAGAGGAAGGATGAGGCAGTATGCCCATTCTGCCCCTTTAACAGAAAAACAGTGTTCTTCTGCTCTGCCTCATTGTCATAGCTGGGTCATATGTCATCAGTGGCTGCACAGGAGGTAAGATGCCAGGGATCATGACTGCTATGATCATCTTAGTTATTTAAGGGTTCACTCTTGGGCATGTTGACTTCCCAGAGCAAGGAGGAAAAATAGCCAGGATGTTGGAGAGACACGTTACAATATTTGTCATGATAGATCCTGAATCGAGCATCTATATCCTAAAGTCTAAAGTCTGATTTGCTTAGGAGTTAAATTAGTCTTCAGGCAGCATTACGCACATCTCACCACAGCTGCCATCCCTACCTTCAGACAGCTGGTCTCCATTCCAGATTCCCACTAGAACTGAATTCTACCCATGAATAGAACCATGAACTCACCTAGCTTCTGCCAGCTTCATTCTTTGGACAGTATTCTTGGCATAGCTTGTAAAAATCTAAACAGGTGTCCCTAACTTAGCATTCAGTTGTAACCACTAAGGACTAACACTGCCCTACCCATTCGAATGCTCCAGTGTAGACTTGTTGGCTTCAGAGAGGGAGCTTGGGTTGAGTTATAGTCCCAGCTAATTTCAGCATAAGTCCTCTTCCTAGCTGAGAACTCCCAGCATGCATTGAAACTCAAACAACACTAGTTATGAATTTGTGCTGATTTCTTTGACTATTTAAAGTCACAAGATAATCAGCTACTGCCACTAATAGCAATGGACATCTGTCAAAAAATGCTATTGAGGAAGTAGCCTCATTCATTAAAAGTTTGTACAAGTTTATTTAGATGTATTAGGCAATATGGGCAAAGGAGTTCCTTTTTTTCCCCCAAGTCCTATTTTTAAATAAGAAACTTTCACACATATCAGATACTGAATAATGAAACAACACAACAAATAGTGAAAAAATGAAAACAGTACAAACTGACTATAGGTTGATTCCACAATCAAGAACAATCTATACTGACTGTTGATGACTAAAATTCCATATGGAATCTGGGCATGGAGAGACATGTCTGCAATACCAACGTTTGGGAGATGGAGGCAGGAGGAGTTCACAGCAAGTTGGAGGCCAGCCTAAGCTACACGAGATCCTGTGTCCAAATCAAAACATCACAGAAGAATCCACCACCACTGGAAACAATAAGAAGTAGATGGAGAAATGCAATAAACAGGATACAAGCATCAATATCTTAATGATCTGTATAAATCTTGGTGCTGGGATCTGAGGGAACAGTTCATCTGAAAGAGAGTGAATACATTCTTTCATTTATAAATTCCCCCACCCCCAATGATAGATTGATTTTGAAAAGAGGAACAGACCAGAAAGAGTGAAGTTAATCCATGATAGAGTGTAAAATTTGATGGGATCTAGTTTTCTATAAAAATTGGCATACAGGTTATAGGATCTCCTGAGCAAATTGGGAGCATGGGGGGAGGAGAGAGGGAGCTGGGAGGAGGAGGACATGGGAGAGTAGGAAGGTTGAATAGGGGGAAGACTAGAGGAGAACAAATTAAAAGATATCATAATAGAGGGAGCCATTACAGGTTTAAAGAGAAATCTGGCACTAGGGAGATTTCCAGAGATCTACAAGGAAGACACCAACTAGCAATCTAAGCAATAGTGGAGAGGCTACCTTAAATGACCTTCCCTGATAATGCCATTGATGACTACCTTATATGCCATTCTAGAACCTTCATCCAGTGACTGATAGAAGCAGAGGCAGACACCCATAGCTAAACACGGAACTAAACTTCTGGAATCCAGTTGCAGAGAGGGAGGAGTGATGAGAAAGGGGTCAAGACCCAGCTGGTGAAACCCACAGAAACAGCTGACCTGAACAAGGGGGAGCTCAGGGACCCCAGACTGATGGCTGAGATGCCAGCATGGGACTGATCATGCTGGCAAGGGTGTCAGTGAGGAGGCCTCAGCAATCTATGGGGCCTCAGGTAGATGATAAGTATTTATCCCTGGCACACGAATGGACTTTGGGAGTCCATTCCATATGGAGGGATACTCTCTCAGTCTGGACACATGGGGGAGGGCCCAGGCCCTGCCTGGGATGATATGACAGACTTTGGAGATTTCCCCATGGAGGGCCTCACCCTCCCTGGGGAGCAGAAGAGGGGTAGGGTGGGTGGCTGTGTTGGTGGGGTCAGGGGAGGAGGGGAGGGAGAAGGAGCTTGGATTGACATGTGAAGCAAGCTTGTTACTAATTTAAATAAAAAATAAATTTTAAAAAATTGGCATATAGGAATGCTAGGGGATAAAGAGGAAGCTATTAGGAGCCTTTTGTACTGTCTCAGTTGGGCACTTAGCATAGTACTACAGGGTGTGAGTGGCAATTATACTGAGGTTGAGCTTGCTGGCAAGAGCCTGCCCTGTAGACTTCATGCCTGTATCACTGAGGGCAATTTCATGGGCTATGGCAACAGGGCTTGTCTGTGTCAGCGGTGATGTTCAGGTTCAGAAACCAACCAGTTTTCTTATTGTTCTGAGTGTCTCACCCTCTTTAGGCAGGACCATAATCTTTCTGCAGGGAAATCCAAGAAACCAAAGGGATCGCTTTGTTGAGCTCTTCCATCAGTAATTGCTGCCCAGACATGCCAAAGGTGATTGATTTGTGGTGACTCTAGCACTCTGGGCACCGTGTGGAAAAGAGTCTTAAGATCTCATTAGCGATGTCTGCTGGGAACAGAGTGGGTGGTGTGCCATCCATATGACAGATCAATATTGCTCCCAAGGGTTTCTTCAACCACAAACTACTGCGCTCTAATAACTCCGAGTGGACCCGAGAATCTGTATTTCTCACAGGTTTGGGGGGGGTGGGGTGGAGTTGAGCTGCTAATCAGAACCACGGCTGTGTGTGTGTGTTATAGCAGACATCATTTTAAACCAACCCATCTTTAAAAACCAAAACTTAACAATTGCTACCACTTGTCCCCAGCCAAGAAAAACTCCGGATACCCTCACTTAAAGATGTGCTGATTTTAATTAACAAACATTCCCCACTGAGTCACTTGGAAGAATTTCCTGCCCTCTGTTCCCTGTAGAAAATGGTGTTCTAGATGAGTGGTGGAAAACGGAATGTTTGAAATGTAAGGATATGTTGGCTGAAAGTAGCTGTTTGGAATTTAATCTAATATAGATTGTTCTTCCTCGCTAACTAGATAATTAGAAGCTGTGTATTGAGTCTTTGCCTGGTTTGTGGATCATGTAATTAGAATAGAACAAGACATCTGTTCTCATATTTCCTGGGCATTGGGATGGCATCCTGTCCATCTAGCAGTTATTAATAGCAGTTAATAACTTAGTATGTAGCAGGCAGACAGGGTGTTACATATCACATTTAATATGTTATCGTACTTAATGCTCATGTGAATCCCTTGTCCTGATAAGAAAACAGAGGCTGGAAAAGATGAAAATATTACTCCTCCAAGGTAATAGAACTGGTTAGTACTGTACCTGAGCCCTGATCTCAGGCAATTCACTCCTGGAGCTTAACTCTTAGCTCTGTGTGTCTAGAAACAGCTGCAGGACAAGCAAGCACGGGCTGTAGAGAGACTGAAAGACTCAGCTGAAGATCACTTGAGCCAGACGTTGGATATTCAAAGATGATTCTGTTTCACTCTGATTCTAGAAATGCTATTTTAATGTAGCCTTGGTTCTCTTGGATCACCATTGTCCTCATCCAGCAAGGCCACCCAAGTGACATGTATGGGATGTGTTTCCAAAAAAGCTCTAACATGCGTCATGCTGTTGTCAATCATGACTTCTCTTAAACATGCAAGAGATTGGTTATTTAAAGGAATCCATTGGCAAATGCTCCTTTTGGAAAAGAAAAAAAAATCTTGTAATTAAAATAATCACCCCATGTTCTGTTTTACAAGTCTGATTATATTTTAACACCAGATTTTTTTTTTCCTTGACAGGTGGGAGGTGTTTGGTGTGAGTGGGAAGAGTATAGCCCAGAGGAGAAATCAGGAGGCAAAGCCAGCCGCCCATTTGCTTTCTATCCTTCGTCTTAAATCTAAGGGCCAAGACGGGATTTGGAGTAGGAATAGTCATGGGCACACTCAAGATGGATTTCTCTGCACAATGAAGAATTGCCCTGCCTTCCCACCAGAACTTTCCCACAGTGGTGTCCATAGTTCCCAAGGTGAGTACAAAAACAAAAACAAAAACACCCAGACCAGCAGCATCTACAAGGCCCCCATCGTGTTTCCAGGGGATGCAGTAAAGGTGAAGGAGATAGGGAAGGACTAATCAGAGGTTCTCATACAGCAGGTCAAAGAATACTTTGTCATCTTTGCACATATTCATCACGGGTGAGTTATCAGAAGGTTCCATGGCACTTTCTCACAGAGAGCCTTCATCTGGGGGATTCTTAATAGGATTCTCCTCATGAATGTGCATTTGCCCGGATTTGTCTCAGTATACTTAACTAATTTACAGAGCCATTTTGTATTGTGACAACTCGGGGGCTGTGAATGGGGAAGGAAAGGAAAGACACATAGTCCAGATGAAAGCCTGTATTTCTGGAACAATTACTCAGCTTCTTTATGAATCGGCACTTATTGTTATTTAAATTATGTTTTAAAAGCTAAAATTTCCCCTCCATGCCTGTGTTATATATAGACTAATGCTTTTCAAGCATTCCCACTGAAGTATTTATTTTTTTAAGATTTATTTATTTAGTATGTATACAGTGTTCTGCCTGCATGTTTGCCTGCAGGAAAGAAGAGGGCACCAGATCTCATTACAGATGGTTTTGAGCCACCATGTGGTTGCTGGGAATTAAACTCAAGTCCTCTGGACGAGCAGCCAGTGTTCTTAACCTCTTCAGCCCAACACTGAATTATTTCTGACAACAGAAGGGTTGATCCACACTTTACCGTTGGCCCCACACCCATCATAAAAAATAATAAAGAACCCAAACAAACAAACAAAAAACTGCTCCAAGGTGTGTTCTCAAAGTCTCCTATTTCTGACTTAGAAATCCACACTGGGGCCACGTTGGATCCTAGGATGTGAATTAGCCCAGAGTGGAGGAGTGGTGAATCTTCCACTTCTGAGTTGCCACTACTCCAGGTTGACTACTTTGGGCTCTGAAGTCCCAGATGAAGTCAGATACCTCAGGGTCATAGATCTTGGTGTATATGTATGTGTGCATATTCATGGGAGAGAAGACAAGAGCGCACACATGTTCATGTATGTGTTGAGGCCAGAAGAAAACATTAAACGTCATCCTCGGGAACTGTGCACCTTGTATTTGAGACAGGGTCCACTGGCCTGGAGCTCATCAACTAATAAGTTTGCTGGTTAACAAACCAGGGGCAAAGATTATCCATCACCTTTTACTTACAGTAGTGTATATAAATGACTTCATTTTAGATGTCTGATGTCTGATACAAGCTCAAATATGAAACAATACACTGAAATCAGCTTAATGGATTATGACAAGGGCAGGTGACATAGTAGAGGGGATGGGTGTGTAATTTTAACCTGACAGAAGGTTTATAAAACATGGGCATCTTGAGTGAAGGAAAACAGAAACAGAATACAACATGCAATGACTATATTCTGATGCTGTAAATATAGAAGTGGGGTAATGGGGACAGTATGTGAAGAACATTCTAGCTCAACAGTGACCATATTCATGGTAATATTGACACTACCAGTCGGAGTCTATTGTGTATCACAACAAAGTTGTAGGTCACAGGGAAATGTACCTCTGACCTCCACTTTCCAGTGCTATAATTGACTGACAGCCTTAACCTGTGTCTTCTGCATCCACCTCCCACCCTAGATCGGGCTACCCCTGCACAAAGACCATCCCCATAGACTTATTCTCAGCCAGTGAATGAGCACAGTGGGGCACTTTACTGCAGAGCTATTCCTGTTGGCTTTAGGACTTATATAACAGGCAGCCTTGGCTGAAAGAATCTCCCGTTGGACAAAAACAGTCTAGGAACTGAGCCACACTCTGAGGCTCTGCCTACCCAGTCCCCCTCCCCCCCACCTCTTCCAGTTCCTATTGTGAGACTTGCCTTGTACCTCTGTGACTCTGTTCTCCTTTTCTTTACATGGTCTAGAGGTTTCCCCTACTGTATGTTTAACCCTGCCTTGATGTTTGCTTCTCTGAAGACATGAACTAATATTAAAATGAGTGGGCAATGGTGAGGTATTCTAATTCCTACGATTCTCACTGTGAAAGAATCTCTGATACAGTAGAGAATAAGCTAAACTAAAAGCTAGGCCCCTATAACGTGACCAGAAGTATCACACGATGCATATTGTCCAAGTTTGCTTTCTTCTGCCATGACAACTGAAGCAGAAACCATGTAAGAATGCTCCTTATTGGCTTGCTTCCTACTGCTTGTGCTCAGCCTACTTTCTCATACAACTCAAAACTCGGTGCTCAGCGGTGCTAACAACCACAATGGCTGAGTCCTCCCTCATCAATCAACAATCAAGATAATTCCCTATAGATGTGGTCACAGGGCAATCCCTCCATTGAGACTCTCTCATCTTGGTTGTGTCAAGATGAGAATACAAAATACCCAATAGAGTTATTTTCTTTAATCAACCAACCTCAAGGGTGGTCACAGTAACTCTCTCCTCAGACATACACACCCTTTTATGGCATCCTCTCTTCCTCTAACTCAGGTAAGCTAAAGAATGTCATGTGATTGACAGTGGGTGACTTCCAAGACTATCGTCAAAAACACTGTGGCTTCTGTCATGTTCTCTTGAATCGC
Source organism: Cricetulus griseus (assembly GCF_003668045.3). NCBI lineage: Eukaryota > Metazoa > Chordata > Mammalia > Rodentia > Cricetidae > Cricetulus > Cricetulus griseus. Next base: position 121,578,661 of record NC_048598.1, read on the forward strand.
TTTCTGTTGGGAAGCCAGATGCCATGTCATTAGGATATTCAAGTAGCCTTTTGGGAAGGATGGTGAGGTCCTGCTTAACAGCCAGCACCAATTAGCTAGGATTAGGATGTTAATCTTCCAGTCCCACCAAACCCTGGCTGACCACAACCTCACAAGAGATCCTAATTTA